>NC_053491.1:476683509-476999580 GCF_905171775.1 Rana temporaria | reverse complement strand
TTGCCACTCACATAGTATGTCATTTTAAGGAGTTTGGTGGATTTTTCAAAGTTGTCAAGTAAGACCAAGCGGAGCTCACACCTAAGATGTGTTAATCGGGCGGAGACCAGTGGGAATGCATTTTGCTTGTTTTGGGCTTTTAGAGTATGTATGTTAGAAATGAGATCTTGTATCTGCTGCCCCCTCTTCCTTTTGGCCCTCACACCCATTTTAATTAAAACCCCTCTTATAAATGCTTTATGGGCATTCCATAAAACCATAGGGTCAGATACAGAACCGACATTACAAGAAAAAAAATCAGTTAGTTCTTTCTGCAAAGAACTTTTTGAGTGATCAGCCTGGAACAACCTCGGGTTGGAACGCCAGACGAATGTAGTATTCACACCTGGCGAATCAGCAACTGAGAGCGTCACAGAGCCGTGATCCGACCATGTGATAACATTGATTTTAGAATCATTAATTTTAGGCAACAACCATTTATCCGTAAGAAAAAGATCTAATCTTGTATAAACACCATGACTCGTCAAAAAGAAAGAATAGTCCCTCTCGGTGCTGTGGAGGCACCTCCAGGCATCATAGAGATCCTGTGAATGCAGTGTTGACTGTAAAGAGTAATGGCGTCGACGTGAACAGGACGTGGAGTCCATCAGGGGATCAGGAGGGAGAGTGAAGTCTCCGCATAGGAGAAGGAAGCCTTTTTGCACCCGTCTGACACATTTAAGGACTTGCTTCAAGAAGCGAATTTGGTGCTCATTAGGTGCATAGACATTAACCACTGTATAAGTGGTAGAGTTGATATCACACACAAGAATGTGGTAACGCCCCTGAGAGTCTGCAATTTCACTATGCAGCTTAAATGCAATGGTGTCCCTAATTGCAGTCATTACCCCCTGCTTTTTAGCAGGGGCACTTGCATTAAAAATATGTGGATATTTAGGGTGAGTACAATTAGGCGTTTTATGACTATTGAAATGAGTGTCCTGGGTGCACAAGACATCACAATTAAATCGTGTCGCTTTGTTCCATAATGACTTCCTCTTTACTGGATGATTGAGGCCTTTAGCGTTAATAGTCAAGAAGGTGATGGTCATCCTGGATCAAGGATCTGTGTCAATGAGCAAAAAAACATGTAGGTAACACTTACATCAGATGGCTTAATAGACCATACTAGTGAGTTTAGAGAGAATCGCCTCCACGATCAGACGATCAGGTGTGCATCCATTCAGTTTTCCTTCAGTGGATAGGAAAGTAGCTGCGAGACCAACTGCAAAACGGGATGGTAGACTGTAACGTGGACAATGAAAAAAGAAAAGAAAAAACACATGAACAGAAAAAAAGGGTCGATAGAAAGTAGACATAGGTCTTGGTGACCTGAGTACAGCTCATGGCTTCAATTAACCAGAGGGGGTAAAAAGTCAAGCTCAACAAGGTGCCTCCAGAACAGGGGCAAACAAGAATAAACAGTATGATACTAGCAGCCCATAACCTTGTCAGCGGTGCAAGCGGGCATTCTTGGAATTGACCACATTTCAGTCGTTCCCAATGCAATCAGGGCTGCGGTTGTTGGATCTTCTGGAATGATGTGCCATGTTTTGAGCAACTCTAAGCCCTTGGCTAGGGAGTCCACTGTGTGCTCTTTTCCATCATTGGTGATAATGAGCTTGGTTGGAAACCCCCATTTGAAGACTATCTTATGGTTGCGCAGTGCCTTGGAAATGGTGTTGAGACTTTGTTGTTTCTGCAGCGTGAATTGAGACAGATCGGAGAAGAACTGGAGGTCTTTGTATTGCGAGGGAAGGAGATCCCTGTTACACACCGCGGACATCAGGCGTTCTTTTACATGGAATGTAGGATAATGTCTCTTGGTATTTTGTCTGGGAGGTAGGATGGTTTAGGCAGCCTATGGATCCTGTCTATTGTTATATCCATGTCAGTGAGATCAGGCAGGATTGAGGTGAATATCTTAGCGACATAATCGCGCAGATCTGATTGCTGGACAGATTCGGGGACCCCGCGTATTTTGAGGTTGTTCCTCCTGGAACTCCATTTCCTCATCTCTGGCATCATGTGCATCCACAAGACTGTTGATTGTGGTGGCAAATTCTCCCATCCATTTCTCAACATGGTCCACCCGTGCTGACACAGCCTGCAACTCACTCCCAAACTTATTGACACATGCCATCATTTCACTGTGAAGGGAACTCCTCAGAGAGACCAGCACGTCTTTATGTGTGGTATCTAGTACTGGTTGGTTGCTAGTGGGAAAACGGTCAATAGAGTCCGGGAGCTCCCTGGTGTCATCCCCAGAGTCTAGGTCGACACTCACCCCTTGAGAAGAATCTCTTCCATCCAGCTTAAATCTCGCTTTTTCAGTGCTCCCAGATACAGAGGAGGGCGCAGGAGAGTGTCCAGCAGGAGATGATCTTTTAGAAGGTTTATCCTTCCTCTGTGGGAGATGAGGAGTGCTGGCTGCGAAAGACACAGGCGCGCCGGCGCCATCTTGCCTCTGCTCCAGGGCGAAGTATGCCGTTAATTTCTGCGGCTTCTGGGGCCCCTTCTGCTTCTTCGTCATGCTGGTGGGAGTCAGCGTTAGGTGGTCACAAAGGCAGGGTGTTTCAATCGCCGATGTGTGGGCTGCTATGTGCCGGTTTGTCCCTGTGGAGCCCGGAGCACCGTTCTCATGCGGCTATCTTGGTCCAAGGCAAGCTCCGCCCCCCTGTAGCATTTTTAAAACTTCGCCCATGGAGATTTTTAAGGGTAAAAGTTTGTCACCATTCCACGAGCGGGCGCAATTTTGAAATGTGACTTGTTGGGTATCAATTTACTCGTCATAACATTATCTTTCACAATAAAATAAAAAAAATGGGCTAACTTTACTGTTAGTGTCTTATTTTTTAATTTAAAATTGTAATCTTTTCCAAAAAAAGTGCGCTTGTAAGACCGCTGCGCAAATACGGTGTGACGTAAAGTATTGCAATGACCGCCATTTAGGGTGTTAGAAAACAAAATGTATAATGTTTGGGGGTTCTAATTAATTTTCTAGCAACAAAAACTTGTTTTTAACTTGTAAACAACATATTTGAAAAAGAGGCTCGGTCCTTAAGTGGTTAAAAATGAACAGCACATTAACCACTTGAGGACAGCCTAACGCCGATATACGTCGGCAGAATGGCACGGCTGGGCACAATCACATACCCGAAGCTCCGTGACCGCGGACCCGATCGCCGCCGGAGTCCCGCGATTGGTCCCCGGAGCTGAAGAACAGGGAGAGGTGTGTGTAAACACACCTTCCCTGTTCTTCGTTGTGGCGCTGTCATTGATCGTCTGTTCCCTGATATAGGGAAAGGCGATCAATGACGTCACACGTCCAGCCCCGCCCCCCTAGTGGTTAACTCCACACTTAACCCATTCAGCACCCCCTAGTGGTTAACTCCCAAACTGCAATTGTAATTTTCACAGTAAAAAATGCATTTTTATAGCATTTTTTGCTGTGAAAATGACAATGGTCCCAAAAATGTGTCAACATTGTCTGATGTGTCCGTCATAATGTCGCAGTCATGAAAAAAATATTAATAAAAATGCAATAAAACTATCCCCTATTTTGTAAACGCTACAAATTTTGCGCAAACCAATCGATAAACGCTTATTGCGATTTTTTTACCAAAAATAGGTAGAAGAATACGTATCGGCCTAAATTGAGGAAAAAAAAAGTTTTTTATATATTTTTGAGGGATATTTATTATAGCAAAAAGTAAAAATTATTGAATTTTTTTTTCAAAATTGTCGCTCTATTTTTGTTTATAGCGCAAAAAATAAAAACCGCAGAGGTGATTAAATACAACCAAAAGAAAGCTCTATTTGTGGGAAAAAAAGGATGCCAATTTTGTTTGGGAGCCACGTCGCACGACCGCGCAATTGGCAGTTAAAGCGACGCAGTGTCAAATCGCAAAAAGGGGCCTGGTCCTTTACCTGCATTTTGGTCCGGGTCTTAAGTGGTTAAAAAATAGTGCTAAAGTAAAAAAATATATACAGTATATAAGTTCTATCTTGAATGAAAATCAACACTAAAACCAATATAATAGAAAATAAAGATTTAAATCCACAGTCCCATGATAGGATCAGCAATATAAACTTATATAAACACAATAGTTCAGTGCAAAGATGTGAACAAAAAATTGGTCGTGACTTGAAAAGTGAAGAGGTGATCCATTACAGTGCTCCAAAGTCATCCACTCCTGTGAAATTGACACTCACCGGAAAAGCTGTCTGTCAACACAGCAGCAAACACGCACTCAGTGTAGACACTAGTGCTGACGTCAGGCCATTGTCCGATACCAGGTCGGTAGTGGCACCCATTGTCATATGTTTTTATGATTTATTTTATTTTGGCTTTTAACATATAAATCCAATAAATACTGCACATCTGGCTCCCGGTGAGCTTTATTTACTCTGGATGGTGCAAGTTGCTAAACAGCCTTCCCCACAACAGATGGTAGATCTACACTGAGTGCATATTTGCTGCTGCAGGGGTGCCGTGGGTGATTCTGGAGCACTGCACTGTAATGGATCACCTATTTACTTTTCAAGTCACCATCAACTTTTTTGTTCACATTAGACTTACCGATTATACTTACCGTATATACTCGAGTATAAGCTGAGTATGCTGAAAATGCCCCCTTCGGCTTATACTCGAGTCACTAGGCCATAGGTTCCCTGGATCCCAAGCTTGGCACACATGTAGCCCCACTCTTCCTCTACGAGTGTGCAAAGTTTGTTGTCTGGGGGACCTACGGCTGGGGAGCACCGATTTTTCAAACCCGGGCACCCCTTCCATAGACTTCCATGTTAAATGTCAGTCTAGTCATGGACACAGTGAGGCATGGGCATAGTGAGGCATTGGCACAGTGAGGCATGGACACAGTAAGGCATGGGCACAGTGAGACATGGACACAGTGAGGCATGGACACAGTAAGACATGGGCACAGTGAAGCATGGACACAGTGAGGCATGCACATGGACACAGTGAGGCACAGTGAGGCATGCAGATGGACACCCTAGGCTTATGCTTGAGTCAATACATTTTCCCAGTTTTTTGGTGGTAAAATTAGGTGCCTCAGCTTTTACTTGAGTATATACAGTATATATTTTTTCTCTCCCACCTCTGATAATGGTGATCTTGCGGCAAATCCGCCGCATAGACCACCATTAACGTAAACCGGACCACCGCCTGAAAACGAGGATATCTGGTTTATAGTTTATGGCAGCTAGCTGCTGGCATAATAGAGATATCCCGCTTCAAAGTGCCAACGTATATAGTCATGCAGCGGTCCGGAAGTGGATAACACAGTATTCATATTTCATTGCTGTTCATTTACTTCTGGCGCTACACACTTTTTCTTAGATACACTACGCCGCCGTAACTTTATTTTTTTTTCGAATCCTCAAAGAATTTGTGCCGTAAGTTACGGCGGCGTAGTGTATCTTTGGCGGCGTAATGGCGTGGAATTCAAATGGATGTAATGGGGGCGTGTTTTATGTTAATACGTCGTGACCCGACGTAAACAACATTTTTTTTAACTGCACATGCGCCGTCCGTGGGGGTATCCCAGTGCGCATGCTCAAAATTAACCCGGAACAAGCCAATGCTCACGACGGTGACGTCATTCTACGTAAATCCCTATTCGCGAACGACTTACGCAAACAACGTAAAAAAAATCAAAATTGTACGCGGGAACGCAGGCCATACTTAACATTGAGTACGCCTCATAACAGCAGCTTTAAAGGGTCACTAAAGGAAAACATTTTTTTGCCTAAAATTAATGTCTGCAAGGTAGACAGACAGAATAGTGTAATGATTCTGTTAAAAAACAAGTAAATACCTATTAAATTCCTTCATCTATATCACCTCCGGCATTCTAGTTTCTGTTCTCTCATTCACTTCCTGGTTTGTATAGTTTGTTCATGTAAGAACTACATTTCCCAGTATGAATTGCGGCACGCCCAGTAATTCACACCTCCTTGAAGTCTCTAACATGTAGAGAGCATCCTGACACACAGATGTAGTTCCCAGGAGGGGGTGAGCACGTTACTGACCACTGCAGTAAAGCCTCCCATCACGGTGGTCAGTAAAATCAGACAAGCAGGAAGTGAACAGAAGAGAGAAATAGAGCAACTTCTGAGCAAAAACGAACAATGAGGAAGTGAAAAGAGGAATGTCTGCAGGTAAAGGATGCTTATTATGAAAAAAAAAAATTTCCTTTACAACCCCTTTAACTATACGCCGGAAAAAGCCGAACGCAAACGACGTAAAAAAATGCGCCGGCCGAACGTACGTTCGTGGATCGCCGTAACTAGCTAATTTGCATACTCGACATGGAATTCGACGGAAACGCCACCTAGTGGCCGCCGAAAAATTGCAGCTTAGATCCGACGGCGTACTAAGGTGTACGCCTGTCGGATCTAGCCGAGATGCCGTCGTATCTTGTTTTGAGGATACAAAACAAAGATACGACGCGCAAAATTTGAAATTACGCGGCGTATCAAGAGATATGCCGGCGTAATATCTTTGTGGATCTGCCCCAGTATGTTTAACTACTTCAATACCGGGCATTTTCAACCCTTCCTGCCCAGGCCAATTTTCAGCTTTCAGCACTGTCACGCTTTGAATGACAATTGCATGGTCATGCGACATGGCTCAAACAAACAAAATTGACGTCCTTTTTTCCCCACAAATAGAGCTTCCTTTTGGTGGTATTTGATCATCTTTGTGTTTTTATTTTTTGCTCTATTAACAAAAAAAGACTGACCAGTTTGAAAAAAACACAATGGGCTAGATTCAGAGACAGTTACGCCGGCGTATCAGTAGATACGCTGTCGTAACTCTGAATCTACGCCATCGTAAATTTAAGCGTATTCTGGAAACCAGATATGCTTAAATTAGGCTAAGATATGAGCGGCGTAAGTCTCCTACGCCGTCGTATCTTCGGGTGCATATTTACGCTGGCCGCTAGGTGGCGCTTCCGTTGAGTTTGGCGTAGAATATGCAAATGACTAGATACGCCGATTCAGAAACGTACGTGCGGCCGACGCATTTTTTTACGTTGTTTACGTAAGGCTTTTTACGACGTAAAGTTAGTCGAACAAATAGCTGGCCTAGCCAATGTTAAGTATGGCCGTCGTTCCCGCGTCAAAATTTGAAATTTTTACATCGTTTGCGTAAGTCGTCTGTGAATGGGGCTGGACGTAATTTACGTTCACGTCAAAACCAATACGTCCCTGCGGCGTACTTTGGAGCAATGCACACTGGAATATGTCCACGGACGGCGCATGCGCCGTTCGTTAAAAACGTCAATCACGTCGGGTGACCAGTCTTTAACATAAAACATGCCCCACTGTTCCACATTTGAATTAGGCATGCTTAGGCCGGCCCATTTACGATACGCCGCCGTAACTTAGGAGGCAAGTGCTTTGCGAATACAGCACTTGCCTCTCTAAATTGCGGTGGCGTAGCGTAAATAACATACGCTACGCCCGCACAAACTTACGTCCCCCTACCTGAATCTAGCCCAATATTTTTTACTTTTTGCTATAATAAATATCCCAATTTTTTTTTCTCAGTTTAGGTCGATATGTATTCTTCTACATATTTTTGGTAAAAAAAAATGCAATAAGCGTATAATGATTGGTTTGTACAAAAGTTATAGCGCCTACAAAATAGGGGATAGATTTATGGCATTTTTTTATATTCTTTTTTACTAGTAATGGCGGTTATCTGCAATTTTTGTCAAGACTGCGATATTGCGGCGGACAGATCGGACACTTTTGACACTATTTTGGGACCATTCACATTTATACAGTGAACAGTGTTATAAATATGCACTGATTACTGTATAAATGTGACTGGCAGGGAAGGGGTTAACACTAGGGGGCAATCAAGAGGTTAAATGTCTTCCCTAGGGAGTGATTCTAACTGTAGGGGGAGGGGACTGACTGGGGGAGGTGACTGATCGGTATCCCTATGTACAAGGGACACACCATCCGTCTTCTCTCCCTTACAGGATGTGGATCACCATTGCACCATTCACTGAGTGTACTTTTGAGGATTTTTTGGGCTGTCAGTGTAACAGCTGTGAGGTAAGCGGCTAAGAGACACAAGAGATGTTTGCACTGAAGTTATTCCTCCTCTCAACATGCGTGCCTGGTTTTGGGATCACCATATAGAGACTCTGGGCCGGATTCACAAAGAGTTACGCCGGCGTATCAGTAGATACGCCGACATAACTCTGAATCTAAGCCCATCGTATGTTTAAGTGTATGCTCAAACTAAGATACACTTGCACCTGCCTAAGATACGACGGCCTGCGCCGTCGTATCTTAGGGTGCAATATTTACGCTGGCCGCTAGGTGGTGCTTCCATTGAGTTCGGCGTAGAATATGCAAATGAGTAGATGCGCCGATTCACGAACGTACGCTTGCCCGTCACAGTAAAGATACGCCGTTTCCGTATGAGATACGCCTCGTAAAGATAAACATGCCCCCTAGGTGGCGTATCCTATGTTAAGTATGGCCGTCGTTCCCGCGTCGCAATTTGAACATTTTACTTCGTTTGCATAACTCGTCCGTGAATGGGGCTGGACGTCAATTACGTTCACATCGAAACCAATGACGTCCTTGGAGCAATGCACACTGGTATATTTTACGGACGGCGCATGCGCAGTTCGTTCGTCGTGGGGACGAGCTTCATTTAAATGATACACGCCCCCCTACCCGCCGAATTTGAATTCCGCCACGTGATTTACACTACGCTGCCGCAACTTTACAGGCAAGTGCATTGTGAATAAAGCACTTGCCTGAAAAACGTGCGGCGGCGTAACGTAAATGCCATACGTTACGCCAGCAGAAAGATCCGCTGATCTTTCTGAATCTGGCCCTCTTTGCTTATTACATACTATTCAGTGTGTTCTTTTTGCCAAATTTCGGCCCTCTTCATTTATATTTTGTCACATTTTATTTATATATATAAGTCACGTCTGATTTATTTCACCTGTTTTTTGAATGCTGTTCTCATTCACATTTCATGTTTGTTGAAGATTATTGATGTTCTTGTATCACTTATTGCTTTATTGTTCACATTTTTATTGTGTTTACACATTCAGGGGCAGATCCACAAAGATCTGCCCCGGCGCATCGTATCTGAGATCCTTACCTGGCTTTGGTTCAAATCCATAAAGATTTTGCGCCATAAGTTACGGCGGCGTAGTGTATCTCAAGCGGCGTAATGGCGCGGAATTCAAATTGGGCGGGTAGGGGGCGTGTTTCATTTAAATGAAGTGCGTCCCCGCACCGAACGAACTGCGCATGCGCCGTCCCTAAATTTCCCGCCGCGCATTGCGCGAAATGACGTCGCAAGGACGTCATTGGTTTTGACCTGGACTTAAATTACGTCCATCCCGATTCACAAACGACTTACGCAAAAAAAAAAAAAATTAAATTATACGCGGGAACAACGGCCATACTTAACATTGAGTACGCCACGAAATAGCAGCTTTAACTATACGCCGAAAAATGCCGACTAGAGACAACGTAAAGGAATGCGCCGGCCGCTCGTACGTTTGTGGATCGTCGGAAATAGCTAATTTGCATACTCGACGCGGAAAACAAAGGGAACGCCACCCAGCGGGCACCGAAGAATTGCATCTTAGATCTGAAGGCGTACGAAGACGTATGCCTGTCGGATCTAACCCAGATGCCGTTGTATCTTGTTTTGAGGATTCAAAACAACGATACGACACAGGAAATTTGAAAGTACGCCGGCGTATCAGTAGATATACGCCGGCGTACTCTCTCTGTGGATCTGCCTCTCAGTGTGCTTGTCAGTCACACTGTCCCCTTGTTTTTTGAGTCACACAGCGCAGACATCACTATTTATTCAATAATAAACATGCCATAAATCAATCCCCTATTTTGTAGACGCAATAACGTTTGCGCAAAACAATCAATATATGCTTATTGCAATACATATTTTTATATATTTTTGGGGGATATTTATTATAGCAAAAAGTAAAAAATATTGTTTATTTTTTTTTCAAAATGTTTGCTTTTGTTTATAGTGCAAAATATCACCAAAAAAAAGCTCTATTTGTGGGAAAAAAAGGACTTTAATTTTTTTAGTGCATGTCAGCGCAATTGTCAGTTAAAGCGAATCAGTGGCGTTAACACAAAAAAGGGCTTGTCAGGAAGGGGGTAAATCCTTCTGGGGCTGAAGTTGTTAAAGTCTATAGGACGCAAATGGGAAAAATCTGAAAAATTTGAAAAATATGTGTCATTTTAAAGGCTTATATGCAAGTTATTGCCATAAAAAGTGTTTGGGGACCCGGGTCCTGACCCAGGGTACATGTATCAATGTAAAAAAAAAGTGTTTTTTTTGTTTGTTTTTTTTCAATAGCAGTGATTTAAATAATGCTTAAAGTGAAACAATAAAAATTAATCATTAATTTAAATATCATGTCTGGGGTCTCCTTAGTCTGCCTGTAAAGTAGCGGATCTTTCTTTCTCAAAATGCCATTTAAAACTGATTGCAGGTGTAATGTATTGTCGGATCCCAGCAATATAGAAAAAATCATTAAAAAAAATGTGCCAAAAGTACCAAACAAAATAGCATAGATGTCCCCCCAAAATCCATACCCCACACCAAAGTTGTGGGGGTCCCCAAGGCACAATATACTCTTGGGTGCAGGAACGGGCCCTGCTATGAAATTTGATATCCACAATTTTAATTACATTCCCCTCATAAACAGGGTTAGAAAAATTGGGCTTTTGGTTTTGGTGGTGCCAGAACACTGTAACCCCTCACAGATAATTTTGTTGGGCGCAGAAACGGACCTTGCTGTGAAATATTATATGAAAAATTGTAATGACATGCCCCTGTTAAATAGGGTGAGAAAATGTGGGCCTTTGGTTTTGGTGGTGCCAGAACACTGTAAGCCCTCACAGTTAGTCTTGTTGAGCACAAAAACGGGCCCTGCATTGAAGTTTCTATATAAAAAAAAATTGTAATTACATGCCCCTGTTGAAAAGGGTTATAAAAATTGGGCCTTGGGGGATGGTGGTGGTGCCCTAGATGCACTTGTTGGGTGCAGGGACAGGCCCTGCTATGAATTATTAGATCAAAAATTGTAATTACATGCCTCTGTTAAACAGGGGCAAGAAAATTGGGCCTTGGGTGGTGGTGGTGCCCTAAACTTAAAAAATAATGTTGGAAGCTAGAATCATCAAGATTGAGGAGGAATAGGATAGTCAGCATAGGCAGTCTTCAAGAGATCCTACATCCATTGAAAATTCAATCAATTACATCAGCATCAGGTGCTTGATAGCTGCTGATCCAAGACTGATTCATTTTTATGAATGTGAGCCTATCAATGGAGTATGTGTACAGGCACACTCTTTGATCCATTACAAACCCTCCAGCAGCACTGAATGTGTGTTCAGAAAGCATACTGGATGCAGGACAACCCAGCAAATTCTGGCCAGTGGTCCATCCTCAAGACCCAGTAACCCAGTGGATGCTCTGTTGGGAGGTCTCTGGTGCGCAGTCATGTTGGAACAGGAAGGGGCCCTCCCCAAACTGTTCCCACAAAGTTGGTAACATGAAATTGTCCAAAATGTCTTGGTATGCTGACGCCTTAAGAGTTCCTTTCACTGGAACTAAGGGGCCAAGCCTAACACCTGAAAAACAACACCACACCATAATCTCCCCTCCACCAAATGATTTGGACCAGTGCACAAAGCAAGGTCCATAAAGACATAGATGAGCGAGTTTGGGGTGGAGGAACTTGACCTCAACAAAATAGAGCACATTTAGGATGAATTAGAGCGAAGACTGCGAGCAAGGCCTTCACGTTGAACGTCAGTGCCTGACCTCACAAATGCGCTTCCGGAAGAATGGTAAAAAATTCTCATAGACACACTCATAAACCTTGTGGACAGCCTTCCCAGAAGAGTTGAAGCTGTTATAGCTGCAAAGGGTGGGCCAACTCAATATTGATCCCTACGGACTAAGACTGGGATGCCATTAAACTTCATGTGCGTGTAAAGGCAGTCGTCACAATACTTTAGGTAATATAGTGTATGTAAAATGAAAGTTAGGCTTTAAAGCAATTATTTTTTTCTGAGCAATTATTTTATTTTTTTGAATAAAAAAGCAAGTTTATTGTATACAAATAGGAATACAATCACATAATTGCACACAGACAGATCAACATCATTTGCATTGTACAGGGAAGAATCAGGATACAATCCTATATCCAACATATCCATAAATGGAACAGTTATGAGAAAATGTTATACTTTACAGTACTGCATGTCATATGTAGCATCACCCTGGGAAACGTAATCTGACCGTGTGCAGATGCATCCGACTGCAATCTCAGGAGATAAAAGAAAGTTAAACAGACTAAGGTTGAAAGGAAAGGGAGGAGGGTAGATGGACAATAAAAGAGAAGGAGGAAAAGAAAAGAGAAGAAGAAGAAAAGAAAAAGAAAGAAAGAAAGAAAAAGCTGTGGACCTCTATCATATTCTCCGTACCTTTTTAGGTTCTCCAATAAATGATGTGGCATGTCCCTCTCTCTCTCCCCACCCGCAGCACTATCACATTCCCATTCACTGGAGCAAGCTACTCTATCCCTGTAGCAATCTGTCTCTCACCAACTGCAAGGGACCCAGTCCCGGTACATCCAGCCATGGCTGCCACATAGAGTAAAACTTTTTTAAGGCACCCCGGTGTTGATATGTTAGTTTTTCACGTATTAAAATACTGTTAACCTGTTTCACCCATTGTGTACCCGTTGGTACCCTAGGGGTGATCCATAGTTTAGCAATCTCCTTGCGGGCAAGATAAAGCAATCGTAGCACTGCGGTATGACCATTTGGTGACAGGTCAGGTAGTTCCAAGGCACCAAGGAGGCAGACCACTGGGTCAGTAATAACTGGTATCTGAAACACTTGAGCTATAGTATCCAGAACAAATTTCCAATACCGAAACAGTTTGGGGCACCTCCACATCATGTGCATCAGATCTCCATTTTGTGCAGTGCATTTTGGGCACAAGGGGGTGTCTCTGAAGCCCCACTTGTGTAACCTAGCCGGGGTCCTGTACACCCTGTGTAGTAGATATAAGTGGGACAGTCTCTGAGATGCAGAGACTGAGACTAAGGGAGCAGATGTCAGACACAACTCCCAGGTTTCCCCATCTATAGGTCCCAAGTCACGCTCCCACCCACGTCTACAGGGAAGTTTACTGGCATCATGTGTATGTTGAAGTAGCCTTGCATAGACCCGTGAAATCATGCCATTTCTATCCTCCGTGGAGAGCACATCTCTCATCAAAGGGTGTGCTGCCACAACGAACGGGGAGAGTCTACTCTCGCACTGTACTGCGTGTCTCAACTGTAGATATTGATAGAATTGAGTGTTATGTAAGCCAAAGTCCTCTTTCATGGCCGCAAAAGTTTTAAAGACAGTACCAGAGAACAACTGGGTGACATAATGTATCCCGAGCATCTCCCATGAGCCGAAGCCCTTCAGAATAAAGAGTTCCCCCAGGTATTTATTCCTCCAGATTGGAGTGAACTGGCAGACCGATTTAAGTTTAAAAATATTTCTCACATATTTCCATAGTTTGTTCAATAGGCCTATTGTGGGAAGAGTATCAGGGAACTGGGTAAGACCAGCCTCCAGATACACCAGTGCCGGGAGAGCCGAATCCACTGGGACCATCAATGACCTAATCGGGTCAGAGCTATCCACCACTCCCCAGTTACCAAGATGTTGGAGTTGCGAGGCTATAAAATAGAATCTAGAGTGTGGGACTGCTAAACCCCCCTGGTCTTTTGTGAGCTGCAGTGAGTGTAGGCTAATACGAGCTGATTTACCCCCCCAAATTAATTCCCTAAACTGAGAGTCTATCCGAGTAAACCAACTATGAGTGATCCAAATTGGAGAGTTGTGAAAGATGTATAGGAGCTGAGGCGCCCATACCATCTTAATGAGGTTGACCCTACCAGTCACGGATAGTGGCAACTTCCTCCAAGCTGAGCATTTTAGGCGGAGTTTCTGTAGCAATGGGGACAGATTTTTGTCTAGGTAATTAAGCGGGAATGGTGTGACTTGTATACCCAGATAACGAAATTCATCTACCACAGCAATGTCCCTTGCACACTCAGGCAATGGACCCGGCAGGGGATCTAAGGGCATAAGAACAGATTTGTTCCAGTTTATAGTGAAACCCGAGAGCTGACCGAAGCCAGCAATTAGGTTCATGACATTTTGTAAAGAACTGCCTGTGTCTCCCAAGTATATCAGAGTGTCATCAGCGTAAAGGGAAACCACATCTTTCCTAGGCCCTCTCTGAAACCCCACTATGTCCTGCATGTGCCTGATATGTATGGCCAATGGTTCAAGAGCCAGGGCAAACAGCAGGGGCGACAGAGGGCACCCCTGCCGAGTGCCCCTAGCGAGACGAAAGGGTTCTGATACTTCCCCATTGACGCGCATTCTCGCCGTCGGGGAGCTATACAGCAGCTGAACCCACTTCAAAAATGTGGGACCCACCCCAAACCGAGTCAGGACTTCCCAAAGATAGGGCCATTCTACGCTGTCGAACGCCTTGGCGGCGTCCAACGATAGAACCGCCCTGTTTCCCACATTGTCTGGGGGGATTTGTAAGTTCAGGAAGAGTCTGCGCAGAAGTTGAGAAGTTGATCTCGTTGGAATAAACCCAGACTGATCCCTGTGAATCACCTTTTGTATGCATTTAGCCAGCCTGCTAGCCAGAGCCCTGGCCAACAGCTTGACATCACATGTCAGAAGCGAGATTGGCCTATAGGAGTCCGGCGACAAGGGTTCCTTACCGGGTTTTAACAGGACCACCACAAGGGCTTCATTCATGGATGGGGGGAGGAAACCTGTGTCAAGTGCATGGTTATAGACCTTGAGTAGAGCAGGGAGGAGTTGGGTAGCATATCTTTTGTATACCTCAGATGGTAACCCGTCCGCCCCTGGAGCTCGGCCGTTTTTCGAGTGTGCCAGTGCTTCTAGTAATTCCTCCTCAGTCAGAGGGGCATTGAGCAGAGCAACATCTGAAGCAGACAAAGACGGAATGGGGTATTTGTCCAGGAACGAGTGGATTTCGTCCTGGGTGGGGTTAACTTTGGAGGAATAGACGTCCTGAAAAAAAAGTTTAAAGGTCTCTATAACTTCATTAGTTGAGTGGCAAGGGATCCCCGCGCGATTCGTGATCGACGCAATGTAAGATGATGACTGTTGTGATCTAGCAAGTAATGCTAACATGTGGCCTGTGTTTTCACCCTCTTCAAAGTGACTCTGTTGTAGGAAAAAACGTTTATTTTCAGCTAACTGCATGGACAGGTCTTTAAGTAAGGTTTGAGTCGCTAACCACGATCGTCTATTATCGTCTGTGGGGTCTGCAATATATTTGGCTTCAGAGGATCGTACTTCCTCCAACACCGACATTTCCCATTTCTTTGTGGACGTTTTAACCTTGGAGATTTCCCTAATAAATTAGCCTTTTAGGAAGGCTTTAGTCGTGTCCCATACCACGTCTAATGCTGCAGTGTTCAAGTTTCGTTCAAGAAAATTCGTGAGGAGTTCCGGGATAGGGTCTGGATCTGGAATAAGCGATAGCCAAAAGGGGTTGAGCTTCCAGAGGGTGTTACCCCTGCGGGCCCCACACCTGATGTCTATTGACAGTGGGGAGTGGTCCGAGACCTGTCTGGGGTGGTATTGAGAAGACTCCAACATTGGTAAAAGCAGGTCATTCCCCAAACCTAGGTCAATTCTGGATAGGCACCCAATAGAGGCAGATTGGCAGGAGTAAACTTTGGCCTCTGGGTTATAGACCCTCCAAACATCTGTGAGACCCATTTCCGCCAGTAAACGGGCAAACGGAGTAGGCCCACTCCCTCCCTGCCCCCCACCCCTCCCTGTGCAGACATTCTATCCCTAGCAGTATCTAGACAATTATTAAAATCCCCGATCACTAGTACAGGTATACCCGCAAAGCGGGCCATGAAATCAGTCAATATCTTCAATATGCTAGATGAAAAGGGAGGGGGAATATAAATACCAGCCAAAATGCATTTAGTACCGTGTATACAACATAAGATAAAGATATACCTTCCATCCAGATCAATTTGCGTTTTCAGGGCAGTAAACTGCGTGCCCTGCTTGACCAGGATACTCACCCCCCTCGAGTACACCGAGAAGGTGGAATGAAATTGGTGGCTAAATTGCCTTACTGCAAATTGGGGCGTGGAGGTCGGGGGGAGGTGAGTCTCCTGCAGACAAATAATATCAGCAGTTATCCGCCTGATCGTGCGAAGCACGGCCAGGCGTTTAACCGGGTTGTTTAATCCCCTCAAATTCCAGGACATAAATCTAGTCAGTGCAGCCATTGTAGTTTAGGAACAGGTAAAACATGTATATCAATGATAGTGCTACAGTGCTGAGTAGCAGGGTAGTAGTGCAGACCGGCAAGGAGAACATGGACACGGACAGTGCATGAGATACGTGTCAGGGTGGGACAGTGCGACAGCGGTAGCAGGAATAAGGCAGAGAACATCGTATAGTAGGTACTTGAGGTAGTCACAAGAGAGGGGACAAATTCAGGGCGTGATCGGAACATGATGGGTAGAGATGGTCCCACAGCAAGGTTGTCCAGTAGGTGAAAAGATAGTAGAAGGGAAAACAAAGTTATATAACCATAGGCCAACATGGCCAAACTTATGTGCCCGTAGGCAAGGTGGGGCCTAAGCCAGATCCACATGGGGGCAACAGTGGAAGTGCACCAAAGCGTTCGAACTTCTCAACAGCTAAAACAAATAGCCCAATTAGTGGAGTGTGGATTAAGCATCATCAGCTTCTCCGCCTTGGAATAGGAGCAAACAGGTAGTTATCAGCGACAATTGAATCGGTGTATTACCCGTCCTGTTGAGCGCGGCGTTGGATACGACCATCACGGAGTGAACGTTCCTCTCTGTCCAGCCATTGTGCGGCTGAAGACGGAAGGTCAAAAAAGTGAACGGAGCCCAGCGCTTCTACCCTTAGTTTGGAGGGATATAGCATAGCATACTTTATATCCAGAGCCCTGAGACGACGTTTAATGTCTATAAACTTTGCACGTTGTTTTTGTAGCTCAGCAGAGAAGTCAGGGAAACAGGAGATTTTTGCATTATCTATCTTCATGGCTTCAGGTTTGAGCCTGGCATTGTGTAGTATAGCATCCCTGTCTTTATAATGGAGCAGTTTGAACAGAAAGGGTCTTGGAGGGGCCCCCGGTGGCAGAGGCCGGGAAGGCACTCTATGTGCTCTCTCAACTGAGAATAATGGAGTGAAAGCCTCTTTGCCAAAAGCAGTCACCAGCCAATTTTCAATAAACTTGACAGGGTTCTTTCCTTCAACTCTTTCAGTCAAACCCACCAGCCTCACGTTATTCCTTCTCATTCTATTTTCTAATTCCTCTAAACGGGATGAATGCTGAGTAAGGAGATGGTTGTTGTATGAGAGATCCCTCTGCATGGGGGCCATGTCATCCTCTATGGAGCTTATCCTGCCTTCTGCAGCAGAGGTTCTCTCCCTCAATTTTTGTGCATCTTGCCTCAGAAATGTTATCTCAGCCTTAACCCCTTTGATGTCAGCAGTCAGGGCAGTTAGGGATGTGTTGCATGTGTTAATGGCCGCAAAAATGTCTCTGAGTGAGGGCTCACTATCAGAAGCAGGGCTGGGGAGAGACTGCGGCCTAGTGGGGTTGCCATTAGGTGTACTCACGTCGCTCCATGTGAATTCCGGGCCTCCGCCATCCTCCAGGGGGACAGTATCGTCCGCATCGGATGTACCCCCGGACATCTCGTTCTGTCTCTCTGGGTAAGCGCCGGGATCTGCAGCCAGTACTCTGGAAAAGAGCCTCTCCGCTCCATCTCTATGCTTTTCTCTGGCTGTGCGGGGGGCCTGCGCGCCATCTTGGATTGCCATGCTGTCTGCAGCCCGGGCCGCAGTTTGCTTCCTATTCGCCGACATTCTCCTCGAATCCAGGAACGGAGGGCACCGGGGTGATCAGGGCACTGTTCTGCAGCGATCGGGCACCAAAACCAGGCAGGACGGGTGACGGTAAGGATGGATGTCAGGAGATTCGGCGGAGCGAGCTGAAAGTGCGTCCGGTTACATCAGCTGCCTGGCCACGCCCCCTCTGAGCAATTATTTACTAGTATTGTATTGAGTATTGTATTTTGAAAAAAATATTTATTTTTATTACAGTCACAAACCAAAGGGATCTTGATTGCCCTCTATGGAATCGTTAATCTGGAAAGAAACATATAAATGTTTGTGTGAAAATAGGTTTCCTATTCAGTCAACTGAGCTTATCCACCACTACAAATAATATGCTTTACATATAAGATACTTATTATTATTTTATTTCTCCCTCTCTTTCTATTTTCCTTTACATTCATGACGCCATCTAGGTCTTTTTTTCCCCCCTATTAAATAGAAACACTGGTAAAAAAAAAAAACTTCGATGCAGAAGATTTGTTGTTTCAAAACTGTATATTTAATTTTTTATATTATTTTGACATATTTGACCATATTTTCAGTCCCTTTGTTTTTGTTTGTTTTATTCTTTCCATTCATGACATTCTGCTTTTATTCCATGTTCAATAGAAAAACTGCTAGAAAACTCTCTCATGAAGAAATGCATGCAATATTGTTACATTTTTAATATTGACACTCTAATTTTCTGTTATCAAAAAAAGAAAAATAATCTATATTGTTTTTTGTTGTTTTTTTGTTGGTTTATTTAAAATTAAGTTAAATTATCAAAAAAATATGGGTCTTCATCAGAGATCATTAGAAAATAAAGTAAGTACATCTTTTTAAAATTTCAGACTAAATAATTATAATGCTTTAATTAATTGAAATAGTATTCATTAAGACAAATGAGATATTCTATAACTTGATCCATCCATTTTCTTTGCATTGTGTACTGTAGTTTTCCACTACTGTCATGGCATTAAAGTATACCTAAAGCCAAATACTATATATATGTCCAATTAGCAAAGAAAACATTCACTGAGCTTATCAAATAGGATGAATCAACCAAATATTTGTGTTTAATTTCCCATTTACCAAGCTGTATTCATAGGGTATTCAAAGTCACAGGTTCACCTTATTTGCTATCGGTCATTTTGCAAAGTCAACGTATATTATTTCTGCAATGTTTAATACATAAAAAGTTATATAAATCTTTTCTGCTTTCACACAGACCACACATAAAGGTAATGTTACCACATTCTTATTTTTGGGATTTAACAACATGGCCGTATATAATCTTCTGCTCTTCACCTTGGTCCTTATTATATACATGGTGACAATATGTGGAAACCTTTTGATCATCATGTTGGTATATTACAGTAAGACCCTTCATTCTCCCATGTACTTCTTCCTCTCCCAACTCTCTGTATCTGACATCATGCTGATCACAGATATTGCTCCTAACATGTTACATATTGTTCTACATGAGAGGACCTCCATATCTTTTTCTGGTTGCATCACTCAATATTATGTCTTTAGCACAACAGAAACATTTGAATGTTTCCTTCTGACAGTGATGTCCTATGACCGCTATCTAGCCATCTGCTCTCCTCTGCATTATGTCTCCATTATGAAACAAACACTTTGCATTCAACTAGTTCTTGCGTCCTGGATTGTCAGCTGTTCGATGACATCAATATCAACACTTGGCTTATGTCAACTAGAATTCTGTGGACCAAATGTTATTGACCACATATTTTGTGATTTCAATCCTCTTATGGAACTTTCCTGCTCAGATACATCCAGAGTTCAAATGGAAGTTACCTTGTTGTGTGTTCCTGTGCTAATATTTCCCTTCCTAGTGATAGTGGTTTCATATACTTACATTGTTTTAACAATATTAAAGATATCCTCCTTTTCAGGAAGACTGAAATCCTTTTCCACTTGTAGCTCCCATCTCACTGTTGTGTCTATATTTTATGGAACCCTAGCTGCTGCATATCTGATTCCAGGGGAAGGACAATCACAAATGATCAGTAAGATAATGTCCTTGTTGTATACAGTGTTTACTCCCTTTGTAAACCCTTTCATATACAGCTTGAGGAATAAAGAGATCAAGGACAGTTTAAAGATGCTGTATAAAAAAAAAGGGTTTTTATCCAAAACCTTTGGTAAAAGTTAAATTATTAGGATACACTATATTACCAAAAGTATTTCCACAAGGTTTAGGAGTGTGTCTATGGGAATGTTTGACCATTCTTCCAGAAGTGCATTTGTGAGGCCAGGCACTGATGTGGGCGAGAAGGCCTGGCTCGCAGTCTCCGTTCTAATTCTTTCCAAAGGTGTTCTATTAAGGGCAGGCCAGACAAGTTCCTCCACCCCAAACTCATTCATCCATGTCTTTATGGACCTTGATTTGTGTACTGGTCCAAATCATTTGTTGGAGGGTGGATTATGGTGTGGGGTTGTTTTTCAGAGGTTGGGATTGGCCTCTTAGTTTCACTGAAGGGAACTCTTAAGGCCTCAGCATACCAAGACATTTTGGATAACTTCATGCTCCCAACTTTGTGGGAACAGTTTGGGAATGGCCCCTTCCTGTTCCAACATGACTGTGCACCAGTGTACAAATAAGGTCTATAAAGACATACTGTAGATGAGCAAGATTTGGGTGCAGGAACTTGACTGACATTCACACAATAGAACACATCTGAGATGAATTAGAGCAGAGACTGCAAGCTGGGCCTACTTTTCCAACATCAGTGCCTGACCTCACAAATGCACTTCTTGAACAAAGGTCAAACCATTCCCATAGACACACTCTTAAACCTTGTGGACAGCCTTACCAGAAGAGTTAAAGCTGTTATAGCCACAAAGAGTAGGCCAACTCAATATTGAACCCTACGGACTAAGACTGGAATGCCATTAAAGATTGTGTGTGTGTGTAAAAGAAGGTGTTTCAATACTTTTGGTAATATAGGGCCAGATTCACAGAAGAGATACGACGGCGTATCTCTGATACACCGTCGTATCTCTCAGAGTATCTATGCTACTGATTCATAGAATCAGTTACGCGTAGATAGCCCTTAGATCCGACAGGTGTAATTGTCTTACACCGTCGGATCTTAGGGTGCAATACCTCGGCCGCCGCTGGGTGGAGTTTGCGTCGTATTCCAGCGTCGGGTATGCAAATTAGCAGTTATGGTGATCCACGACGGTTTTCGCGTTTGTTAAATTGTCGCTAGTAATAGTTTCCCGTCGCAAAGTTAAGGCTGCTTTAACATGGCTTAACTTTAGTCGAGCCATATTAAAGTATGGCCGTCTTTCCCGCGTCGAATTTCAATTTTTTTTTCTTGCGTAAGACGTCCGGGAATACGAAAGTACGATACGCACGTTGCCGTTCCAAAAAATGACGTCACTTCGCGCAAAGCACGGCGGGAATTTCAAAACAGAGCATGCGCAGTATGTACGGCGCGGGAGCGCGCCTAATTTAAATGGCACACGCCCCTTTGAATTATGCGGGCTTGCGCCGGAGGCCGCCGGCGTAAGTTTTCACGCAAGTGCTTGGTGAATCAGGCACTTGCGATGAAAACTTGCGGCGGTGTAACGTATATATATGATACGTTACGCCGCCGCACTTCTACGTGAATCTGGCCCATAGTGTATATCTGTTTAAGAAGAGAGAAGAACTTGGTGTGCACTAATCCCCAAAAATTTGACTTCTACCGTAATGAAGCAATGCTTAATAATAAATTGGTACTAGAATTCAATTGCCCAAATTTGGTTCCTAAAAATGGCCTAAACACCCTTCAGACCTTCATTCCAAGGTACCTCTTATAGGTCTCCTTAAACTGTGTTTTATTTTTGTTAAATGGAGCTCCATTTCCAGATGTAGCCTATTACAGGGAAACATGTTGTAAGGAGATGGAGCCGTGATGTGATGATACATACTAATTGTTGATGATCTCTTGGTTGGATTACACTTTCTAATTTAATTAATTCTAGTTGCTGTAAGTGCATTATTTTAGCTTTAATAAACCCTTTTAAAATGTATTATGTGATGAGTCTTCCCTATGTTTAAATTCCACACATACACCGAGTGGAGATCATTAAGCAAGTCCAGGTTGGAGTGTGCAGGGCTGGAAAGCTGATTAGGAGGCTGCTGGATTGATCTATTGAGGAGGTCGGAGTACATGCAGGAGGAGTCCACATATCTGTTTGTTTCATGCGATATATGATATATATATATGATCTCTTATAATTTGGAGATCATTGGGATCTGGTAAGCGGCACATTTAATTGTATTTAGAAAACATATTGAATATATTTTTTTCACAGGAAGTGGTTCACTTGATTCTATAGAAAGATTTGAACATTGATCGAAATGGAAAAACTAGGACCCTTCATATATTTTTTTGATGAACTTATATAAAAAAAAAATTTGATTTATTTATTTATTTTGATGAATATTTTTCTCATGAATTTGGTTTCACATTATGTTACTATATTTGTTTAACCACATGGTGGCAATTTTTGTGTTTATTCACAATATTTCACTCTATTGATTCACATGAGACAGCACATAGCGTTTATATTTTGAGAACCATAAAGGCCGTACACACGATCGGATTTTCCTACGAGAATTGTGTGATGGCAGGGTTTTGTCGGAAATTCCGACCATACAGTATGCTCCATGAGACAATTGTTGTCTCCCACTCTCCGCCGCTTCCCGGAGCCGTCGATATAGGCTGAGGCAATCAGGTCCTTTCTGTGGCTGCGTATGGAGACGAGTGAGGGGAAGATGGCCTCCACCCGTCTCCATACCATAGCAGGGCGGAAGCGACGTCAAAACATCACTTCCTCCCATAGCTCTTAAAGGGCCATTTTTTTTTGTAATTTTTTCAAATGATAAAAAAATATATCTGGTTTATGGTAGCTAGCTGCTGCCATAATAGAGATATCCCGCTGCAAAGTGCCGACGTATATAGTCATGCAGCTGTCCCGAAGTGGATAACACAGTATTCACATTTCATTGCTGTTCATTTTCTTCTGGCGCTACACACTTTTTATCCAAATTCATTTTTAATGCTCTTTAACTACATCAATATCGGGCACTTTCACTCCCTTCCTGCTCAGGCCAATTTTCAGCTTCCAGCACTGTCATACTTTGAATGACAATTGCGTGGTCATTAAGGATGAGCCGAACACCCCCCGGTTCGATTCGCACCAGAACTTGCTAACAGGCAAAAAATGTGAACACTGTTAAAATCTATGGGACACGAACATGAAAAATCAAAAGTGCTAATTTTAAAGGTTGATATGCAAGTTATTGCTATAAAAAATGTTTGGGGACCCGGGTCCTTCCCCAGGGGACATGTATCAATGCAAAAAAAAAAAAAAAAACATTTAAAAAAAAAGCAGTTTTTTCAGGAACAGTGATTTTTTTTTATTCCATAAAGACTTTATTGAACAAAAAATTGCAGATAACATAAGCAAAAAAATTACGCTGTGAGCAAAAACAGGAAGTCATACAGGTATATTTATACAGAACATAAAAATTGTATGTTTAACCACTTAAATACTGGGCATTTTCACCCCCTTCTTGCCCAGGCCAAGTTTCAGCTTTCAGCATTGTCACGCTTTGAATGACAATTGCGTGGTCGTGCGCAAAATTGATGTCCTTTTTTCCCCACAAATAGAGCTTTCTTTTGGTGGTATTTGATCATCTCTGTGTTTTTATTTTTATCAAAAAAAGACTGACCATTTTGAAAAAAAACACAATTTTTAAAATTTTTGCTCTAATAAATGTCCCAATATTTTTGTTAATATTTTTTTTCTCAGTGTATGCCAATATATATTCTTCTACATATTTTTGGTTAAAAAAAACTCAATAAGCGTATAGTGATTGGTTTGCGCAAAAGTTATAGCGCCTTCAAAATAGGGGGTAGATTTATGCAATTTATTTTTATAATTTTTTTTACTAGTAATGGCGGTTATCTGCAATTTTTGTTAAGACTGCGATATTGCGGCAGACAGATCGGACACTTTTGACACTATTTTGGGACCATTCACATTTATACAGTGAACAGTGCTATAAATATGCACTGATTACTGTATAAATGTGACTGACAGGGAAGGGGTTAACACTAGGGGGCAATCAAGAGGTTAAATGTCTTCCCTAGGGAGTGATTCTAAATATAGAGGGAGGGGACTGACTGGGGGAGGTGACCGATCGGTATCCTTATGTACAAGTGACACACCATCGGATTTCTCTCCCTGACAGGACGTGGATCTCTGTGTTTACACTCGGGCCCCATACACACGACCAAACATGTGAGTGAGTGAGTGAGTAACTTGTATAGCGCAGCAAATGCGAACTTAATCGCCTCAAGGCGCTTGACATCCAGAGTAGTACAGATTTTTCAGAAGAGGTGGGTCTTTAGCTTTTTCCTGAATGCCCGATGGTTTTCTTCCAAGCGGATGGTCGTGGGTAGAGCATTCCAGAGCCGTGGTCCTTGGACCGAGAATCTTCGTTCTCCTTTCGATTTGTAGCGGGATTTAGGAATTTGGAGAAGGTTTTGGTTGGTAGACCGGAGCATGCGCTTGGTGACGTACGGTTTTATTTTCTCGCATAAGTATTGAGGAGCTTTTCCCTGTGTACATTTGTGGGTGAGGCAGAGCGTCTTGAATGTCACCCGGTCCTGTACGGACAGCCAGTGGAGGGACCTCAAGACTGGGGAGACTGATTCCCACGGCTTTTTACCTGTTACCAGTCTGGCTGCCGTGTTCTGGACAACTTGTAGACGCGCCATCTGGTATTTTGGTAGTCCTAAGTAGAGGGAGTTTGCGTAGTCGAGTCGTGAGTTGATGATTGTTCCGACAACTACTGCCGTGTCTTCTTTCGGGATAAAGGGTATGAGTCTACGTAGCATGCGGAGCAGATGATGAGAGCTGCTGATGACTGATCCTATTTGTGCATCCATCGTCATGTCTGAGTCGAAGATGACTCCGAGACTTTTGATTTTTTTGCTTGGTGCGATGGTTTGTCCGAGGATGGTGGGTGGTGTCCATGTGGTCCTAGCAATGGATTTCTTATTTGCGTGAAGGATGAGTAGTTCCGTTTTCGATCCGTTAAGTTTGAGGGAGCTTTCGGTCATCCAATTGTCGATCAGTGTGAGGCACTTTCCAAGTTCAAGAAATTGGTCTTTTTTGTTGGTGATTCGAAGGTAAAGCTGCGTGTCGTCCGCATAGGAGTGGTAACGCAGGTCCTGTTTGCTGATGATTTTGAGGAGCGGGCGGATGTAGATGTTGAAGAGTAGAGGCGAGAGGGGTGATCCTTGCGGGACTCCGCATGTGATGGTCCGTGTTTCTGATGTGAAATCTCCAAGTTTCACGGTCTGAGTGCGATTTTCCAGGAAAGATGCGAACCACGGTAGGGCTGCGTCAGAGACTCCTGCTACTTCTTTGAGTCGCGTGAGCAATATGTTGTGATCTACTGTGTCGAAGGCTGCACTGAGGTCCAGCAGCACTAGGAGACAGGATTCTCCGTCATCTGCTGCTTCAAGGGCGTCATCCCATATCTTCCGCGGGCCGCGGGCCAGTTTCAGCAGACATGTTCTGTCGTGTGTAGGCCAGAGCGTGCAGGATTCCAGCAAACATTTGCCCCTGCCGGGCCTTTTCCCAGCGGGCAAATATTCCTGGACTTGTTTTAAAACAGTCCGC
Source organism: Rana temporaria (assembly GCF_905171775.1). Lineage (NCBI taxonomy): Eukaryota > Metazoa > Chordata > Amphibia > Anura > Ranidae > Rana > Rana temporaria. The sequence continues at coordinate 476,973,762 of NC_053491.1, read as the reverse complement.
TGGAATCCTGCCCGCTCGGACATGTTTGGTCGTCTGTACAGACCTACCGTACATGTCCGAGTGCCCGCCATCCCTCGCATGCGTCGAATGACTTTGACGCATGCGTGGAAGCATTTAACTGGCAGGCCCGCCCACGTCGCTGCGTCATCGTCGCGGCGACACCGCGGACACGCCCCACGTAGTGTTTACGTGCGGATTTCTGTACGATGGTTAGTACAGCCATCGTACAGAAATCCCCGGCCAGACATGTATGGTGAAAACGGTCCGGCGGACCGCTTTTATTGTACATGTTTGGTCGTCTGTACACGGCCTCAGAGATCCACGTTCCTGGCTCTGTAACTGCCTATCGCGGGTACCTGGCGGACATCGCGGCCACCAGGCACGCGCATCGGCACCTGAGTGAAGCACCCCCTAGCAGTCGGGAGGCCCGAGAACGTCATATGATGTCCACCCAGGATGGCAGAGCCACCTTGTGGACGTCATATGACAATAGGCAGGATGGAAAGTTGTTGAACATCTCTACACAGTAAGCTGAGTCGTACAGTAGATGTGGAAGCAGTTTTTGGGCATTTATATCCTAGGATAGGGAACATATTAAAAAAAGGAAATAAGAGGGGAAGAGGGGGGAGAAAGGTGGGGGGAAGAGGGGGATAAGAGGACAAGGCTTAATGAGGAGAGGGGGTGCAGAAGTCACCAACTAACCTCTCCAGCATCTGGTGGTCAAAACACTAAGATGCATCATGCCAGTAGCGTGAGCCTGATTCTGCATTTAACGTCTGGGGTAATATGGCCTCGGTTTGGTATTAGTTTGCATTATCCAGAAGGTCTTTGTACGATTGAGAGCTTTTAAAGGTTGTCCAGGCTTCCCAAATAGCAGTGTATTTTTAAATATTATCTGAGGCAGTATAGATCAGTTCCTTCATCTCAGCGACACGATTAATTAGAGTAAACCATTCAGCCATGGCGGGATGGGATGAAAACCGCCAATGTACTGGTTAGGGATGAGCCGAACACCCCCCATGTTCGGTTCGCACCAGAACCTTCCAACGGACCGACCTTTCGCGCGAACATTTAGAACCCTATTGACATCAATGGGACTCGAACGTTCGAATTCAAAAGTGATAATTTTAAAGCCTAATATGCAAGTTATTGTCATAAAACGTCCTTGAGAACCCGGGTCTTGCCCCAGGGAATATGTATCAATGATAAAAATAAATTATACTGCGCTATAATACAAGGTGATAGTTTAGGTAACGTGAAAATCCAAAGTGTAAGGCTGCCAGCACAACATGGAAAACTGTGAAAATAGATATAGAAAAACCAGATGTTGTAGACCCACATCTCACCGTACAGTGTGGGGGGTCCTCAGGGCTTGTGTAGGCCGATTGCCTTACCAGGGTAACCTTCCGGACACTCCTGATGGTATTTCCAGCGGGGCCTTCCTACAGCAATCAGACCAGGAACATGTGATGGTGATGATCTTGGTGGCAAGTAAAATTCTCAGGGGATCCAGCATATAAGTATAAAAGGAGAAAGAACACCTCCTCATCGCGTAAAAAAAATATTAAAAGGTCAAAAAGAAAGACATGCTCACAGAAAATTCAAATGGGTCTCAAAGAGATCTCACACCAAAATGTCCATACAGGCAAGCAACACTGCACAGCAACCACAGCAATCTAGGCAAATGATCTTCAAAAAAGGTGGTGGAACAAGCAGTGCGCAGTAAAGGTGGATATGATCGGTGCGCAGTAAAGGTGGATATGATCGGTGCGCAGTAAAGGTGGATATGATCTAAAGGGTCATTGATCATATCCACCTTTACTGCGCACTGCTTGTTCCACCACCTTTTTTGAAGATCATTTGCCTAGATTGCTGTGGTTGCTGTGCAGTGTTGCTTGCCTGTATGGACATTTTGGTGTGAGATCTCTTTGAGACCCATTTGAATTTTCTGTGAGCATGTCTTTCTATTTGACCTTTTAATATTTTTTTTTACGCGATGAGGAGGTGTTCTTTCTCCTTTTATACTTATATGCTGGATCCCCTGAGAATTTTACTTGCCACCAAGATCATCACCATCACATGTTCCTGGTCTGATCGCTGTAGGAAGGCCCCGCTGGAAATACCATCAGGAGTGTCTGGAAGGTTACCCTGGTAAGGCAATCGGCCTACACAAGCCCTGAGGACCCCCCACCGTACGGTGAGATGTGGGTCTACAACATCTGGTAAGGACAATTTACTCCTACTAGAGATTATTTTCTTGGGGATGAGACACCACTGATCAGAAGAACAGCGTTCTTCTTGGATCTTTCATCTATAAGAACATAAAATACCTCTGTGTATGAAATGGGACTATGTACTCCATGGCATTTACTATATAGAATTGTTTTCACTTTATGAATTGCACTTTATGAATATCACGTTGGTTTGTTTTATCACACATGTGCATATTTTGTGTTACCATCCCAGCTGGTTTGGGATTTTAGGTTTTTGCACCTAGAAATTCACAAGAATTATTGTTTTGGGGAGAGCCTATTCATACTGACCATCCAGGTCTAGGAGGATACACGTGTTACTTCCCGTGTATTTTATTAGTCACCTACATTGTTTATAGTTGCTGAATTTTTTCACTGACACCATACAAGATATTGCCCAACAGGGCATATTTGTTTCTATTGGCGCTGCACTTTTTTTCAATATGTATCAATGGAAAAAAAGTTTTAAAAATGGTTGTTTTTTCTGGAGCAGTGATTTTAATGATGCTTAAAGTGAAAAAAAAATCCTTTAAATATCGTACCTGCTGGGTGTCTATAGTATGAATGTGAAGTGGCACGTGTTTAGAACTGTCCCTGCACAAAATGAGATTACTATAAGAAAAAAGTAATTTAAAACTGCTTAATTTAAAGCATCTTTAATGTAATGTCTGGTCCCTGCAATATGGATGAAAATCATTGAGAAAAATACCACAGACACAAACAGTACACACACCACGTAGCTTTAGGTGCACACTGCAGAGGACACGGGCAGTACACACCACGTAGCTTTAGGTGCACACTGCAGAGGAAACAGGCAGTACGCACCACGTGGCTTTAGGTGCACACTGCAGAGGACACAGGCAGTTCAGACCACGTAGCTTTAGGTGCAATCTGCAGAGGACACAGGCAGTATACACCAAGTAGCTTTAGGTGCACACTGCATAGGACACAGGCAGTTCACACCATGTAGCTTTAGGTGCAATATGCAGAGGACACAGGCAGTACACACCAGGTAGCTTTAGGTGCACACTGCAGAGGACACAGGCAGTACACCACGTGAGAATACTGCAGCTAGCACAATCACCTGCCTGCCAGTAAATTAGGAAGTGCGGATCTAGCTAAACTATACAGTGTATAAATATATATACAACACCTGGGATGCATATATATCCTCTACACACTGTAACTTTAACTGACTAGCCTTCCTGCCTGCCTGCTCTATATACCTACTAAAAATGACACTCTCTCTCTCTTCTCTCTTTTAACCACCGCAACACATTACGCAAAGGTCGACCTGCAGGCGGCCTTTTATAGTGTGGGGCGTGTACTAAACCCACTGAGCCATAATTGGCCAAAGCCACCCTGGCTTTGGCCAATTATGGCTCTCCGTTTTTTGCAAGCTGTGATTGGCCAAGCATGCGGACCATAGTGCATGCTTGGCCAATCATCAACCAGCAATGCACTGCGATGCCGCAGTGAATTATGGGCTGTGAAACACCACTCGAATTTGGCGCGAACGTCCCAAAATGTTTGTAATTTGACGAACAATCGAACATACGATGTTCGAGTTGAACATACGATGTTCGACTTGAACATGAGTTTGACTCGAATACGAAGCTCATCCCTAGTACTGGTATCTTAGCAGCATTAATCATGTGCATTGCAGCTGACTTAAAGTACCTCTTTTTAGAATTTTTAGTTAGATGTTGGAGTTACTGTGCTGGGCAAAATTCCAGCGGGAGCAAAGACACTGTTGTTGTCAAACAGAAGGGCTGGAGCATCGGGCAGTCCCTTCAAATAGGAAAACATTTACCTGGCCCCTTGCCACAGTGGCAGCATTGATAAGAGACTGATGGGGAGAATTTATGGACCAGGTCTGGGGTTTTGTACCAGCGGGTTTTCAATTTGTATACATTTTTCTGAACAGAAACATACAGGGACCCTTTGTGAATGTATAAATGTATGCGGTCCCAGCACTCCTTGTCCATATCAGAGCCCAAGACAGATTTCCAATAACAGAGTTCTGTGCTAAAAAGTGCGGAGGAATCCCTGAATAGGAACGAATAGAGCATGGATATGACATGACTTAGGGGGGGTTGAACGAGAACAGAGTGACTCCATAATTGTAGGGGTCTTTGTAAAACCCTTTTTGCGGGATGGGTCATCTAGGAAATGTTTAAGCTGGATATAAGCCCAGAATGGGAATGAGCCTGTGTCAGAGTGCTCAGCAATAGGGATGAGCTTCGTGTTCGAGTTGAACCCTTGTTCGACATGAACATTAGACATGTGCATTCGTTATCATCCGAATACATTTTCGTCCAAATTTCAGGTATTTTCATTATCGTTTTAACAAACAATAACGAAAGCACAGAAAACGAAAACCGAAAGATCTGACATAAAAAATGCTTTATTTTCGTTTTCGTTTTGTGGTCGAATGTGCCTAACCTTAACTATTAGTCCAATAGTGTTCGACATAGAGAGAAAAAATTCGACATAGAGAGAAAAGATTCGAAATAGAGAGCCATGAAGAGTCTCTTTTTTTTTTTAAGATCCTATCGACCTGGGTCCTGTCCCAGGGGACATTTATCAATGCAAAAAAAAGTTTTAAAAACGGACGTTTTTTCGGGAGCAGTGAATTTAATAATGCTAAAAGTGAAACAATAAAAGTGAAATATTACTTTAAATTTCGTACCTGGGGGGGTGTAAAGTTAGCATGTGAAATAGCGCATGTTTCCAGTAATTAGAACTGTCCCTGCACAAAGTGTCATTTCTGAAAGGAAAAAAAGTCTCTTAAAACCGGAATTGTCGGCTCTGGCAATTCAAAGCGAATCCATTCATAGAAAAAAAAATAAAAAATAGCGTGGGGGTACCCCCAAATTCCATTAACAGGCCCTTCAGGTCTGGATTGGATATTAAGGGGAACCCAGCCGTCAATTAAAAAAAAATTATGTGGGGTTCCCCCCAAATATCCATTCCAGACCCTTCAGGTCTGGTGTGGATTTTAAGGGGAACTCCACCCAAAATTAAAAAAAAATATGGCATGGAGTTCCCCCAAAAATTCACACCAGACCCCTTATCCGAGCACATTAACCTGGCCGGCCGCAGAAAAGAGGCAGGGACAGAGTGTGGCCCCCCCTTTCCTGAACCGTACCAGGCCACATGCCTTCAACATGGGGAGGATGTCCCCATGTTGATGGGGACAAGGGCATCATCCCCACAACCCTTGCCCGGTGGTTGTGGGGGTCTGCGGGCGGGGGGCTTATCAGAATCAGTGCGGCGGCGTAGTGTAAATGGCCTGGCGTAAGGCCGCGTAATTCAAAGGGGGCGGCTTGTATTTAAATTAAGCGCGCCCCCGCACCGATCGAACTGCGCATGCGCCGGCCGTAAAAATAGCCCAGTGCGCATGCTCCAAATCACGTCGGAAAACTTCAATGAAGCCGACGTGAGCGTCATTTCCGCAAATCCCTATTCGTGAACGACTTAGGAAAACAACGTAAAAATTCAAATTTCGTCGCAGGAACGACGGCCATACTTAACATTGGCTGCGCCTCATAGAAGCAGGGGTAACTATACGCTGGGAAAACCCTTACGTAAATGGCGTAAAGTGACTGCGTCGGGCCTGCGTATGTTCGTGAATTGGCGTATATCGCTGATTTACATATTCTCACTGTAAATCAGCGAGAACGCCCCCAGCGGCCATTTTAAAATTGCAGTTAAGATCCAATGGTGGAACACAGTTACACCTGTCAGATCTTAGGCATATCTATGCGTAACTGATTCTATGAATCAGTCGCATAGATACGACCGACGCAACTCTGAGATACAACGGTGTATCAGGAGATACACCGTCGTATCTCTATGTGAATCTGGCCCACAGTGTGTAGAGGATATATATGCATCCCAGGTGTTGTACATATACAGTATTTATACACTGTATAGTTTAGCTAGATCAGCTATTCCTAATTTACTGGCAGGCAGTTGATTGTGCTAGCTGCAGTATTCTCACGTGGTGTACTGCACGTGTCCTCTGTAGTTTGCACCTAAAGCTACTTGGTGTGTACTGCACGTGTCCTCTGTAGTTTGCACCTAAAGCTACTTGGTGTGTACTGCCCGTGTCCTCTGTAGTTTGCACCTAAAGCTACTTGGTGTGTACTGCACGTGTCCTCTGTAGTTTGCACCTAAAGCTACTTGGTGTGTACTGCACGTGTCCTCTGTAGTTTGCACCGAAAGCTACTTGGAAGAAGGACAGCAATCTGGCAGTCATGTTCCCCCAGCTGCAGCATACTGCCAGGTTTTCTACAGTGATGAGGAGGGAGGAAAAGATGAGGTCACTGACTCTATGTGGGTGCCTGATAGGAGAGAGGAGGAGGAGGAGGCACAGGCACATCTCCAACGAGGCAGGATGCCCTCCAGGGGCCAGCTTAAGGGCAGCACACCGATTGCATAACAACGCAGAGCTACGCATGTGCAGGGCGCTGCTGTGTCTCAGCGTTATTCCAAAAGTTCTTTGGTGTGGACCTTTTTTGAGACAAGTGCATCAAATCGCACCGCTGCTATTTGCAACATAAGTCTTAAGTGTATCTCGCATGGCCAAAACATCACCAGCTTGGGAACCACATGCTTGACCAGACATATGTCGACCTGCCATGCAGTTCGTTGGCAAGCGTACCTCAAAGACCCACACCAAAGAAAAAAGCGGACCTCCAACCCACTATACCCTCAGTCCTCTCTGAAGCCTGCACTGATAGGACTGAAGGTGTAGAATTAGGTGTGTCACAGCCTAGTACATGCGGGCAATCTACTATCGTAGATAGATGGCAGATTGTACCAGGCAAATTTCCCTGCCCCAGCTGCTGCAGCGCCAAAAGAAGTTCTCTCCCAGCCATCCACATGCCCAGCGGTTGAATGCTAGCTTAGCTAAATTGCTAGCACTTCAACTGCTGCCTTTTCAGTTGGTAGATTCTACCCCCTTCCGTGAGTTTGTGGAATGTGCGGTACCTCAGTGTCAAGTTCCCAAACGCCACTTTTTCTCATGGAAGGCGATTCCAGCTCTCTACCAGCATGTGGAAGGCAATTTCCATGCCTTGCTGGACAGGGCGGTCAGTGGTAAGGTGCATATTACCGCTGACTCATGGTCCAGCAGGCATGGACAGGGACGTTACCTATCTTTCACAGCGCATTGGGTGACTCTGCTGGCAGCTGGGAAGGACGCAGGACAAGGTACAGTAGTGTTGGAGGTTGTTCCGCCACCACGCCTCCAAAATGCTACTACTGGTTCTGACACACCTCTCTCCTCCACCCCCTCCTCTTCTTCTTCCTCTGTGGCCTCTTCCTGTGCTGATGTGTCCTCGGAACCAGTGGTGCTCCATAGGCATTCAAGGGGCTACGCAGGCAAAGAGATGCCATGCGGTGCTTGAGCTGGTGTGCTTGGGGGACAGAAGCCACACTGGGCCAGAGGTTCTGTCAGCTCTGCAGGGGCAGGCTCAGAGGTGGTTGACGCCACGCCAGCTTAAACCAGGAATGGTGGTTTGCGACAATGGCACCAACCTCCTCTCCGCCCTGTGACAGGGACAACTGACCCATGTGCCCTGTTTTGCTCATGTCCTTAACTTGGTGGTGCAGCGGTTCTTGGGCAGGTACCCGGCTTTCAGGATGTCCTGAAGCAGGCCAGGAAAGTCTGTGTGCATTTCCGACGGTCATATAATGCCAGAGCTTGGCTGGCAGACCTCCAAAAGGAATACAACCTGCCCAAGAACCGCCTAATCTGTGACATGCCCTCCAGGTGGATATCTACGTTGGCCATGCTGCAGCGGCTGCACACGCAGCAGATGGCCATCAATGAGTATCTGTGCTAATATGACAGCAGGACAGGGTCAGGGAGCTTGTTTTTTTTTCCCCACGCCAGTGGGCCATGATCAGGGATGCATGCACTGTCCTGTCACTATTTGAGGAGGCCACAAGGATGGTGAGCAGTGCCAGTGCATGCATCAGTGAGACTGTCCCTCTTATCCATCTGCTGAAGGAAGAGGAGGACTTCCTTACCTCTCAAGGCCCCCTTTATCCAGACAGTGTTCCTGCTTGCCCAACTATCACACAGGAAGAGGACGAGGAGGAGGAAGAGGAGGATTGTGTCAGCATGGAGGTGGAGCCTAGCACTCAGCATCAGCAGCAGTCTTCAAGGGATCAATTACAGTCCCAAGAAATCCATGGACTTGTACGTGGCTGGGACGAGGTGGCTGCGGATCATGTCATCCTCAGTTACCCAGAGGACTCCGCACCGAATGCCTCAGCAAACCTACGTTGTATGGCCTCCCTGATCCTGCAAAGCCTGCGGAAGGATCCTCGTATTCATGCTATCAAGGAGAGGGACCATTACTGGCTGGCAACCCTCCTTGATCCACGTTACAAGAGTAAGGTTGCGGACCTTATCTTGCCGGCACAGAGGGAGCAGAAGATAAAACATCTTCGGGATGCCTTGCAGAAAGGTCTATTCAACGCGTTCCCAGATACTGGGAGGCTACAAAATCCTGGTCCTGGACAATGTGTTGCTGAGGCTTCGTCAGTCACAGAAGGAGTGGTGGAGAAGGTGGCCGTCTGACAGATGCGTTCAGACAATTTCTTAGTCCGCAGCCCCAAGGTATGACCGGTTCCAGCAACCATCGCCAGTGTCTGTTTTACATGGTTCGGGAATACCTAGGGGCAAGATCAGACTTGGATACCTTTCCCACCAAAAATCCTTTGGCTTACTGGGTCTTGAGGATGGATCACTGGCCAGAGCTTGCACAGTATGCAATTGAGCTACTGGCTTGTCCTGCATCCAACGTTCTATCAGAACGCACATCCAGTGCTGCTGGAGGCTTTGTAACTGATCATAGGGTGCGCCTCTCCACCAACTCAGTCGATCGACTGACCTTCATAAAAATTAATCAGGCTTGGATCACCACCAGCTACCAAGCACCTGATGCTGATGTAACTGAATATTTTTTTTGGAAATGTCAGATCTCTTCAAGACTGCCTATGCTGATTGACTATCCTGTTATGCTGAGTGGCTATCTTTTTCCTCCTCAATGATCATGCTGATAGCTTGTAAGAACATTTTTGGTTCTGGGCACAGCCACCAGTGCCTAAGGCCCAATTTTTCTGCCTACAGTATGCGTTAAAAACAGGGTGAAGCATAAACATGTCCACCGCCCCCATCTATAGCTGGCCATTACAGGGTGCCTTGGCGCGGCTCTGTGGCTAACGCATACTGTAGACAGGTTAATTGGTTTTCTGAAAGCTGGTCGGTAAGTAGGCTTGGTTTTTCCCTGGGCATTCCCAAGGTTTTTGTTGTTATCTGCTTTAGCCTTCCAATGCTACTTACTGTTATGGCCAGCTATAAATGGGGGCGGTCGACACGTTTATGCTTCACCAATTTTTCTGCCCCTGTTTAACAGGGGCATGTAATTACAATTGTTGATGCAATACTTTGCAGCAGGCTCATTCCTGTGCTCCAACTAGAGTATCTGTGAGGGGTTGCAGTGTTGTGGCACCAGCACCAGTGCCTAATGCCCAATTTTTCTGCCCCTGTTGTTTAACAGGGGTGTATAATTACATATTTTGGTGCAATACTTTGCAGCGGGCTCATTCCTGCGCTCCATCTAGAGTACTGTATCTGTGAGGGGTTGCAGTGTTGTGGCACCAGCACCACCACCGACAAATGCCCAATTTTTCTGCCCCTGTTCAACAGGGGCATGTAATTACAATTCTTGATCTAATATTTCACAGCAGGGCCCATTCCTGTGCCCACCAAGAGTAACTGTGAGGGCTTACAGAGTTGTGGCACCAGCACCACCACCACCAACAAAGGCAACAAAGGCCCAATGTTTCTGCCCCTTTTCAACAGGGGCATGTAATTACAATTCTTGATCTAATATTTCACAGCAGGGCCCATTCCTGCGCCCACCAATTGTAACTGTGAGGACTTACAGTGTTGTGGCACCAGCGCCAGCACCAAAGGCCCAATTTTTCTACCACTGTTCAACAATGGCATGTAATTACAATTCTTGATATAATAGTTCACACAGCAGGGCGTTCCAGCGCCCACCAAGACTAACTGTGAGGGCTTACAGTGTTGTGGCAACACCAACACCTAGGGCCCAAATTTATGCAGAGTATACGGCAGGCCCCTACTTTCAAACATCCAACTTACAAACAACTCCTACTTGCAAACGGAAGGAGACAACAGGAAGTGAGAGAAAATCTACCCCTAGGAAGGGAAATTTTCTTCTGTAAGAAGTGTCTTCTGTCCACTGATGCTTTATCACCGATCCTTGTTTCACTAAAAAACCCAAATTTTCAAAAAATCATTTGTCATTGGGACAGAAAGTGATTTGAAATCTTCTGAACAGATGCACACAGACAGCAAAACAAATGTTACAGGGGTGATAACCCTTCTCTATGTTTTCAGAAAAGCTTAAAAATAGATTTTATGGCTGGAGCTACACTTTAAAAAAAGTACCAGTTGAAAATTACAAACAGATTCCACTTAACAACAAACCTACAGTCCCTGTCTTGTTTGCACCGCCTGTATATTGCTGTTCAAAGCATATAGGACCAAAGGGGCTTGTAATGACCTGGGGGGAGGGGGGAAACCCATGCTATTTTTCTCAATGATTTTCATCCATATTGCAGGGACCAGACATTAAAGCTGCAAGCAGTTTTAAATTACTTTTTTCTTATAGTAATCTCATTTTGTGCAGGGACAGTTCTAAACACGTGCCACCTCACAGGCATACTATAGACACCCAGCAGGTGCGATATTTAAAGGAATTTTTTTTTTAAAAATTCACTTTAAGCATCATTAAAATCACTGCTCCAGAAAAAACGACCGTTTTTAAAACTTTTTTCTATTGATACATGTTCCCTGGGGCAAGACCCGGGTCCCCAAACCCGGCGTACTTTCAAATTACCCGCGTCGTATCTTTAGTTTGAATCCTCAAACCAAGATACAACAGCATCTGGGTTCGATCCGACAGGCGTACATCTTTGTACGCCTTCGGATCATAGATGCAATACTTTGGCGTCCGCTGGGTGGAGTTTGCGTTGTTTTCCGCATCGGGTATGCAAATTCGCTTTTTCTGACGATCCACGAACGTATGCGCGGCCGTCGCATTCTCTTACGTCATCTCTAGTCGGCTTTTTCCGGTGTATAGTTAAAGCTGCTATTTTGCGGCGTATAGAAAGACTATGTATGTAAGTATGGCCATCGTTCCCGCGTCAAAATTTGAATTTCGTGAATAGGGATGGACGTAAGTCACGTTTAAGTTAAAAAAATGACATTGTTGCGACGTCATTTCGCGCAAAGCACGGTGGGAAATTTCGAAATGGAGCATGCACAGTTAAATCGGCGCTGAGACGCGCTTCATTTAAATGAATCAATTGCTGTACCCCCAAAGGGGTGTGTTTCCTCGGTGGATGCGTTAGATTTCATCTTGCACCACAATCACTTTCTCTTTAATGGCTCCCACTACCTCCAGGTACAGGGTGTTGCAATGGGGACCTTGTGTGCCCCCTCTTATGCAAACCTGTACCTGGGGGAGTGGGAGTCAATGATCAGGCATTCACCTGATCTGTCCTTTTTGATGCAGTCTGTCAAATTATGGTATCGATATATTGACGACATACTTGTGATATGGGAGGGTCCTAAAGAGCAGTTGGATGACTTCCACTGCAAGTTAAACTGTAACAACTTCAATCTAAGATTCACTATGAATTGTAATGAATCCTCCATTGACTTCCTTGACGTAACTATCCATAAAGATCCACAGGGAATCTTAAGTAGTAGTCTATATCGCAAAAAAAACGCAGGAAATACAATACTGCATGCAAGTAGCTTCCACCCAAAAAATCTGATTACTTCAATCCCCTACAGTCAGTATTTAAGAATTAAAAGGAACTGTACAGATTATGTTACGTTTAAATATGAGGCTGACCTCTTAAAGAAACGATTACTTAGTCGGGGCTATTCCCATCGGACCCTCAAAAGAGCTTACAACAAAGTGATTAAGAAAACACGTGAAGACCTATTATTTAATCCCACTTCAAAAAAACTAAACAAAAAGAACCCAATATCAATCATAACAAGGTTCTCTAACCAACATGGTGCCATCCAACAGATTGCCAAACGATATTGGCACCTGCTATCAATGGACACAACTATTGGCCCCTATGTAACCAAAACCCCTTCCTTTACCTTCAGAAGGGCTTGCTCCCTTCGGGACCACCTGACCTCTAGTGAATTTAAACAATCACGTAAAAAGTGCTCATGCAAACTCCCAGGTACCTACACATGTGGTGGATGTAGGTACTGTCAGTACATGAACACAACAAAAAATCTACATTTACCCAATGGGGAAGTCTACCGCCCAAAACACTATGCCAGCTGCCAAACTAAAGGGGTAGTATACCTTTTACTGTGTCAATGCTCCTCCTATTACGTAGGCGAAACAATACAACCTACAAAAGAAAGGTACAGCGCTAATTAATATGTGAAAGTTCAAAATGTGTGAACAAATGAAAAAAAGATGAATACCAAATAAATGAATATTCAATAATGTGGAGTGATAATAAAAATATAACAGTCCATGGACTGTTATATTTTTATTATCACTCCACATTATTGAATATTCATTTATTTGGTATTCATCTTTTTTTCATTTGTTCACACATTTTGAACTTTCACATATTAATTAGCGCTGTACCTTTTCTTTTGTATGTTATTTTTTTGCTTTAGGTATTTTGAGCAATAGGTACCAGCTGCTTTGTCACTTATCACATTTTAATATATTTTTTTCACTTGATAGCGCAGTGTTTTTCCTAGGGTTTTTCCCAAGGTCTTTTCCATTGAAACAATACAACCATTCTGGAAAAGGGCATATAGACACATCATCTCTATGAAATCATGTAACCCAGATCTCCCTCTAGGGAGACATGTAACGAACATTCATAGTGGAGTATCCCCAAAAATGTCATTTATCATTCTGGACCGTATACACACCAGTCCGAGAGGAGGTGACACCAACAAACTATTATTACAAATTGAACAAAAATGGATTTTTATTTTAAATGCCACCTCCCCCCCTGGCCTGAATGGGAGTATTTCCTTCAGGCCATTCCTAGAAGGTTTTTCGTCGGGAGGCTCCGAGTGGGACCCTCCCTAAGGGGCCACAATGTAGGGATTTTTCCACTTCTGTGTCTTTTTTTTGTTTTGTTTTTTTTTCTCGTGTTTTTCTTTTTTGCCGATATTTCAATCTTGCTTCTGCCTTTAGTTTCTAGCTACTCCTGCATCTAATCATGTATGTGCCCACTGTTTTGATATGCTACACTCTGTAAACAAATTGTGCTGATACAAACAGTCTGTCACTTTGCAGATTATATTTATTATCATGCTGTATCTTGCAGGATGCCTTACTAACTCCACGATAGATGCAGGAATGTGCAGAATGTACGCCTGACTCCATCCGTGTATATTCAGGAAATGTTTTTATCTTTCCCAGGACTCCTCCGTGGTGGGTTTGGATCTCCCCCTGTTTGACATTACATCATATCAATGCCGGATACACATTGCACTGTCGATGGCAGCAAAGACTTACTCACTCCTATATATATTTTTTATGTCTCCCATATAGAGAAACTAGTTATCTGGCGCCCTGTTTTGATTGGACACTGTTTGGCACTCAGGGCGGGTAAGAGTTAGGACGGCTTGTCCTCCTCTATCGAGGGACCCTGTCACGCTCCCTCATTCCCTTGGGGGATCGGTCATTGTTTACCTCTCCCCGTGTGCCGCGGGACCCTGACGCGTGGCGCCTCTTCCCCTCCCTCCCCCGTCCTCCGGTGGTTTGCCTCAGTCATGCTTCGGGACACGCCCATGTCCGGAGCCTCTGGGACTTCCCCCGGCTGGCCGACTGGTGGGGTGGGTGGGGACTTCGCGCGTCACTGCACCCGGAGGGTAGTCTCCGGGCGTGACCACACGTGCGGCTTCACCCCCCGCAATCATGCTGACACACAGCTGTCAGCAATAGTCAAACTACCGCTCGGAGACATATAAACGCCTGACATGATGTTCAGGCTCAGTCTCCTTGCGGACAGCTAAGTGCACAGATCGTTAAAACCAGGTATGGAACACTGCCTTATTACTTTGCATTAGGAGAACTGGCAGTTTCTGCCAACTAAATCTCCTTTCCATTTAACCATTTTGGTTAATGTTAATTTTCATCCTTTGATGAGCAGCATTTTTTTATACGTTTCTGTGTTCACCTGCTCCCTTCGTTACTCTGCAATTTTCTCCATAGGACTTGCACTCAAAGAGTAATTGGCGCTCCCGGCATCCCAATAACTCCAGCAATCCACACTGTCCCCTCATAGGGAGTACTAATATATAGAGGAAGAGACTTGGTCTCCCACTCCCCTCCTTGTCTTTGATTTACAAACATTTCCTGCAATTTTGGTAAGTATTTTTTTTTGCATATACATTGATACTTTTCCAATCACCATGTATTACATGCAGTGGAGGGCTCTATGCACGCCCCCTTCTTTGGCTTTTGCCAACATTTTGTGGCTATTTTGAATCTATTATTTTATAAGATTAACCTGTCTACGCCTATACAAAGTAAGCATCTCTCTCTTATCTGAAGAGTAATAGCCCCCTGACCGCCTTTCAAAGGTGATTTATAGACTTTTTTTATGTTTTGCATATTCCTTTACCTGTTTAGTCATTACTAAGGACATTCCTCCTTATGCTAAAGCTGATTCCTGGGATTCTGTGACTGCCCCCTGTTGCCATCATCTCCTCGCATATCAGTAGCTGGGCATCTCTGCCTATAGTGCTTTATTCTCTATTCTTTACTGGGTGTACTCTAAACCGGTCCAAGCTAATTGGGCATTAATACAGTCCCCCCTTTCCTTACAATTTGTCTTTGCTGCCTTTGATAATGTGCTCTAGATGTGTTTTCCTGTCTGGCATGTTGATATATTCGATAAATTATGTTTCCTCTCCCTTTTGCCATGCATACTCTCTACATCATAGGTCATATCGTACGGAGATACCCTGTGAATCACCTATGCTTTTAAACGACCTAGGACACTTTCTCTTACAACTGGCCCAGCAGCCTTCATGGTCTCCATCTGAGACATACTTACCTTCGAACTTACCGGTTAGTAGTTATCTACACATTGTGTCCCAATCATAAGGGTAATTTGGTAATTAACATTGAAACATATATATATATATATATATATATATATATATATATATATATATATATTTAGACTCCTTGGTGAATTAAGTCCTATCCACATAGGGGTGGTCCTGGTACTTTTTTATACACGGTGGGAGCCATGATGAGGATCAAATAGTGATCACATGTATGAACTTTTTTCTCTGTAAAAATTTGTAAATTAATATCTCAACTGTACATATGCCTTTTATTTACCTACAATGAACTTTGTATTTATGATCTTTTTCTTTTTTCTTTTATTTCATTTTTATATATATATTTTTTTTACTTATCTATTTATTTACAGACGGTACTGCGACACTTGTGCACCGCCCTCGCCCTGATGAAGAGGCGACACTTGGTCTAATAGAGCCTTGAAACGTTGGCATCTCTGTCTATACCCTTAAGACAGTTCGTTAGAGGGCTTATTTGCTTCCTTTGTTGCGTGTACACGTATATATAACTTTGATTGTTCTGTTTTGTCCTACCATGAATGATGTAGGGTATCGTTGTTAATTGTCCTCCCCAGGTCGTGCCCTCTTTTTTCTAAGCGGTCATTTGGGATTCTTGTATTTCATGCTGTTAACAAATCCTTTTTTGATACGTTGTTTTATTAACAACATTGCTTAAATTAATAAAATTTGATACTTTTGATACATCTTGTTGACTAATTCAGTCCTACACTCTATACCCGTGTCACACACTTAAAATCCCACCGAGGAAACACACCCCTTTGGGGGTACAGCAATTGGCTTATTTAGGGATGTGTTGAGATTTCGGGTTTTCCTGCGTTTTTTCGCACCTACAGGTAAGGGACACCAAAACATTTTTTCATTTAAATGAATCACGCCCCCTAATCGCCGATTTGAATTCCGCCGCCAGAAATACACTACGCCGCCGTAACTTTCGGTGCGCAATCTTTCAGGATTCGAACCAAAGCCGGAAAAGTTAAGACGGCGTAGCGTATCTCTGATACGCTGTGCCGATCCATTTCTATGTGGATCTGGCCCCAAATGTCAGAAATATGCTTAGTCATGAAAGGGTTAAAGACTGCACTGTTTATGTTTTAAAACACATTTTGTATGATGGCACATGGATTTTAGTTTGGCTGTGAATTTGTAATACATGCTCACACTGAAATATTTTGTTTCGGAATTTCGTTTTCGTCCACAAAATAAATGTATTTATTTACTCCCGAAATTCGTTTTTTATTCATTTTGTTTTTTGTTAGAAATTGCATTCATCCAAAAATCTGAATTAATTAAGGTTGAATCTGTCATTGAAGGCTTATGGTGTCTGTCGAATGTTCAAAGAAGATTCGACGGAGCAGCGAAACTGTACGACACCACGATCGTACATTTCCCGGCGAATGTTCCGCCTACAAGCTAGCTATAGTAGAATTCTAATGTTGTATGACTAGTAATAATTATATTTATTAATTATTAATACTAGTCAATCAACATTAGAATTTTTCTATAGCCTATGGGCCTATGTACGATTGCGGCGTCGTACAGTTTAGCTAGCTGCTCCGTCGAATCTTCTTCGAACTTTCGACAGACACCATAAGCCTTCAATAATTCAACGTTTGTATCTTTTTCGATGCTTTGTCGAATCTTCGTCGTTCATGTTGAATTGTCAAGTTAGTTCTAGCTATTTTACTGCTCCTCCTCTTTGGTTACAATCAGCCAATAACATTCATCATCATCATTATTTTTATTTTACTTCCCCCACCCAATTCCAGCAGCAAACTTTTCTCTGTATACTGTCAAATCTTTTCTCTCTATAATGTTGAATCTTTTCTCTCTATGTCAAATCTTTCCTCTCTATGTAGAATAATCTTGGACTAATAGGCTTAAAGGGTCACTAAAGGATTTTTTTTTATTTTTTTTGCTGAAATGACTGTTAACTTTTATGTCTCTATACCCTGTAAACTGATTCCTTTTAAAAATGATTACAAATAGATAAAAAATCAATCATATAATGTGCTTCTAGTTTAACTTTCGTTTTTAAACTGGTCTAATGTTTCTGTGAAGTAGAGAGAGACACAGAACAAAAACAAACAAATCCAGGGCAGTGTTTTGTTTTTATCAAATGAATCTGATTGGTTCTAAAGGGAGTTTTAGACACACAGCTTGGACCACAGTGAAAAGCTGCCATGAGATTTTTCATAAGGAGCCAGACAAGCAGGAAGTGTGGAGATCAGAGCAGAATTACAGCAACTTCAAAGCAAAAACTAACAATAAGGACATGAAACCAGGACTGCAGTAAGGTAAAGGAAGCAATTTAGCTAAAAAATATTTTCCTTTAGTGATCAATTAAGGTTAGGCACATTCGACCGCAGATTTGATAGACACAGATTGTTATTGTCATCATCATGTCGAATCTCCCATCTATATTGAACTGTTAGCATAAATAAATAAAACATTTCTTTATGTCGGATTTTTCGTTTTTCGTAATCTGCGCTTTTTCGCTTTTATTTGTTAAAACGATAACGAAAATACCTGAAGTTCGGACGAAAATGCATTCGGACGAAAACGAATGCACATGTCTAGAATTTGTTACTTTGAAAATTTGTAACTTCGGATGCATTCAAATTTGTTAAGTTCCATTCGTATAAATGTGGTATTCATTATTTCAATAATTCATAACTTTGGATGCATTCAAATTTTTTATGTTCCATTTGTTTAGATGCAGAATTCGTTATTTTGGATAATTCGCAACTTCAGATAAATTCATATTCGTTTACGTTCACTAGCAGTTAGCCAAATTTGTAAGGAAATTCTAATACCTATAATTGTATAGTTTATAACTATTATTACACTTCTTCTTCTTCTTCTAATACTAATAAAAAATAACTATAATAACAGTTAATAATTATGATAGAAAATTTGAAAAACTAAATTATCTGAATGTTTTTAATTTCTTCTGATTTTTGCTTTTATTTTCAGATTTCCATTCTATCTGAGTGTCGAATTTTCAGATTTCTGTTCTTTCTGACTTTCTGATTTTTGAATTTTTGGATTTCCGTTCTGTCTAAACTTCATTCTTTTAGAGAATTTAAAGATGAAATGTCTTTCGCGCTACTGGTGAAAATGTGTGTAATAGAGGAAGATATTGAGAAAGCTGCTGGATCTAATAGTGTTCACTATACACAAAATGGAATATAAATAAAATAAATGATCCTGTGCTGACCAATACAAATCGTGCTAACTATATAAAAATGTTGTAAATAATGAATAAACTATTGGTGTAAACACATGCTATACCAATGACTGAGAAAACCAAAAAATTAATAAGTATACATATAACTATATATAACATAAATGGGTAATCAATATTCCCAAATTGCATAAATAAAGTGCAAACTGTAACAGTATACCGTGAATAAATAATCAATAGTCCAACAGTGCACAAAACTCCAAAAAGTGCAAAGTGCAGTAACGTGCAAAGTTACAAAAAAGTGCAAAAATGTATAAAGCAGCCAACATGTAGCCACATGTGAAGAATGGTTCAATATAACAATGAGTAACAGGAGATTGGAGTGTATAAAAAGTTCTATTCAGATCAATGGAGGCCACCGCAGATCGGAAGGAGCGGAGGGAACCGTAAGATGCATTGCTGCAATTTTACTCTTGCTTTATTTGAACATCGTAAGAGTCCATTTTTTTATGTGTGTTATCATTAAAGTACCATTTTACATACTACACTATTGGCGCATCCTCTCCCCCTCGCTTTATACCCTGGGTATGGGCTGGAGCTCCCCCTTCTCTTGGTTGATATAGAGCGTCACAAGGGATAGAGGAACCTAATGGTGAAACTATCGCAGTGGTTATGACATATACAGCAGAGAAGACTGACGATAAATAAATAAGCTGATGTGCTTTAGGTGCTTTGGCAGTGACGTGAGAGTTCTGGGAGACTGGTGGAGGACACAGAGTATGGTTCAATACTGCAATCCAGGAAATCTATCCATCAGGATTTTTGTTATATTGGAAGTTTGACCCTGGCTGATTCCACCATTGATCTGAATAGGTAAAATTGCAGCACTGCGCTGTCTTACGGTTCCTTCCGCTCCTTCCGATCTGCGGTGGCCTCCATTGATCTGAATAGAACTTTCTATACACTCCAATCTCCTGTTACTCATTGTTATATTGAACCATTTTTCACATGTGGCTACATGTTGACTGCTTTATACATTTTTGCACTTTTTTGTAATTTTGCACGTTACTGCACTTTGCACTTTTTTGGAGTTTTGTGCACTGTTGGACTATTGATTATTTATTCACGTATACTGTTGCAGTTTGCACTTTATTTGTGCACTTTGGGAATATTGATTACCAATTTATGTTATATATTGTTATATGTATACTTATAAATTTTTTGGTTTATCAGTCATTGGTATAGCATGTGTTTACACCAATAGTTTATTCATTATTTACGACACTTTTATATAGTTAGCACGATTTGTATTGGTCAGCGCAGGATCATTGGGCCAGATTCACAGAAGAGATACGACGGCGTATCTCCTGATACACCATCGTATCTCTTGTCGTATCTATGCGGCTGATTCATAGAATCAGTTCCGCATAGATAGCCCTAAGATCCGACAGGTGTAATTGACTTACACCGTCGGATCTTAGGATGCAATACTTTGGCCGCCGCTGGGGGGAATTTGCGTCGTATTCCAGCGTCGGGTATGCAAATGAGGATTTATAGCGATCCACGAAGGTTTTCACGTTTGTTACGTCGGCGCAAGTATTTTTTTCCCGTCGCAAAGTTAAGCAATGTTTTTCATTGCTTAACTTTACACCAGCCATGTTAAAGTATGGCCGTCGTTCCCGCGTCGCTTTCAAATTATTTTTTTCCCGGCGTAAGTACGTTACGCACGTCACGATTCACAAACACGTCGGGACGCCGTAATTTCGCGCAATGCACATCAGGAAAATTGCAAACGGATCATGCGCAGAACGTCCGGCGCGGGAGCGCGCCTAATTTAAATGGTACCCGCCCCATTTGAATTGGGCGGGCTTGCGCCGGACGACTTTACGTTACACCACCGCAACAGGTAAGTGCTTTGAGGATCAGGCACTTACACTGAAAACTTGCGGCGGTGTAACGTAAACGGGTTACGTTACGCCACCGCAATTATTCGTGAATCTGGCCCATTTATTTTATTTATATTCCTTTTAGAGAATTTGTTCTCCTGACTCCAGCTTTTCTTTCACTTTCAATAATTTCAGAGCAAATTCTTTACTACAGTATTGTATTTTGAAAAAAAAAAATACATTTATTTTTAGTACAGTCGCATGCATAAACCTAAATAGATCTTGATTACTCTCTGTGGAATCATTAATCTGCAAAGAAACATATAAATGTTTGTGTGAAAATAGGTTTCCTATTCAGTCAACTGGCCTTATACACTGATACACATCATATGCTTTACACTTACAATAGATATAATTGATATTTATTATTATTTTGTCTCTCCCTCTCTTTCTATTATTTTTTTTTTTCTTTCCATTTGTGACTGCATCTAGGTCTTATTTTTACATTAAAAAAAAAAAACTATAAAAAGGATTCATGTAATATTAGACCAGAACTAAATATTTATTTTGACATATTTTTACTCCCTTTGTTTCTCTTTTTTTTCTGTTCACAACATTTTGCTTCTATTCCACGTTAAGTAGGAAAACTGGTTGAAAAATCTCCCAATGAAGACAATTCATGTCATAGTGTTACATTTTTAATATTGACACCTACATTTTCTGTTATCCCAATTTTTTTATTTAAATAATCAACATAATTTTTTTCTTGGTTTATTTAAAATTAAGTATTTTTTTTTAAAAATGGATTTTTATCAGAGATCATTAGTAAATAGAGTGAGTGCATTTTTTAATGTCTGAATAAATCCACCAAGCTATAATGTTTTAATTGATTAAAATAGTAACCACTATGACAAATGAGAAATTCTATAAGTTGATGCACTGTGTTTTGTTTGCATTGTGTAGCAGGAGTTTTGGAGGCCAAATACTACATACAGTACACTATATTACCAAAAGTATTGGGACACCTTCCTTTACACGCACATGAACTTTAATGGCATCCCAGTCTTAGTCTGTAGGGTTCAATATTAAGTTGGCACACACTTTGCAGCTATACAAGTTTCAACTCTTCTGGGAAGGCTGTCCACATGGTTTAGGAGGGTGTCTATGGGAATGTTTGACCATTCTTCCAGAAGCGCATTTGTGAGGTCAGGGACTGATGTTGGACGAGAAGGCCTGGCTTGCAGTCTCTGCTCTAATTAATCCCAAAGGTGTTCTGGTTGAGGTCAGGACTCAATCAAGTTCCTCCACCTCAAACTTGCTCATTCATGTCTTTATTAACCTCCCTGGCGGTATGATTCTGTCTGGAATTACGTACCAAAAGCGGTACATTTATTTTGCAAGGAAATTGGCGTTTTATACTGTAGGCCTGTAATTTTTAGAAATAACTCACTTAAATCTGACCAAGCAAGAGTCTTGTAGGCATCCCGGGTATGATTTTTTTTTTTAAAACAAAATTATAATATAATAAATAATTATAAATAATTATAACAAATAATAATATAATTATAATAAAAATTATTCAATAATGTAATCAACTCAAAATCACTGAAATTTGCAGTTGCAGAATTGTCGCTGTCATTATTTTTTTTTTTTTATGACGAATTTCCCCGCAAATCGCTATCGCACAATTCTGCAAGTGATTATAATTTATTATCGCTGTTTTCTAGCTGATCTAAAACCATTTTTGACATAAAGGGACACTTTTGGACAATCTACAGTTTGCAGGCAGAAATGACATTTTTTATTATATAAAAGTACATGTAGGGCACTGGGCAGACCACTAGGGACAAGGGGGGTGTGTATTTTTTACATACAGTACTGTAATCTATAAGATTACAGTATACTGTATGTAATGTGTTTGTTTACTTTTTTGAATTTGGCGCCGTTCTCCGTCCCCGTGCGTCGTAACGTCGCAGGGAACGGAGATCGGCGTCACACGGGGACTGTGAATCGAGCGAGGAGGTCCCGCTCGCTCACACAGCGGGTGGCATCGCTGGATCCAGGGACAAGGTGAGTAAACCAAGCCTGTGGATCCAGCGAAAGGTAAGCCCGTCCAGCCCGAGCGTGACTCGGGTTTGCCGATCCTAACATGTAAAACCAACCCCGAGTCGCGCTCGGGTTTACCGTCAGGGGGGTTAACCTTGGTTGTGCATAGTGCAAAGTCATGTTGGAACAGGAAGGGGCCATTCCCAAACTTTTCCCACAAAGTTAGGAGCATGAAATTGTCCAGAATGTCTTGGCACTAGGTATTCTTGGTACTAGGTATGCTGATGCCTTAAGAGTCCCTTTCACTGGAACTAAGGGGCCAAGCCCAAGCCCCCCAAAAAAATACCCCATACCATAATCCCCCCTCCACAAAAGCAAGGTCTATAAAGACATGGATGAGCGAGTTTGGGGTGGAGGAACTTGACTGGCCTGACCCCAACCCAATAGAACACAGTTGGGATGAATTAGAGTGGAGATTGCGAGCCATGCCCTCTCTTCCAAGATCAGTGCCTGACCTCACAAATGGAAGAATGGTCAAACATTCCCATAGACCATGTGTCTTCAAACTATGGCCCTCCAGTTGTTCAGGAACTACAACTCCCTTCATGCCTGGTCATGACTGTGAATGTCAGTGTGTTAGGCCTCGTACACATGACAGAGTTTCTCGGCAGAATTCAGCGAGAAACTCGGTCAGAGCCAGATTCTGCCGAGAAACTCTGTCGTCTGTACACTTTTGGCCCGATGGAGCCGCCGAGGAACTCGTCGAGAAAATAGAGAACATGTTCTCTATTTTCTTGTTGTTCTATGGGAGAAGGCGGCCCACCGAGCTCCTCGGCGGCTTCATCCCTGAACTCGACGAGGAACTCGATGTGTTTGGCACGTCGAGTTCCTCTGTCGTGTGTACGAGGCCTCACAATGCCTCACGGGATGTGTAGTCCTACAACAGCTGGAGGGCCATAGTTTGAGAATCCCTGCCATAGACACACTCCTATACCTTGTGGACAGCCTTCCCTAAAAGCTGTTATAGCCGCAAATGTTAAGCCAACTCAATATTGAACCCTACGGACTCAGGCCCCATACACACGAGAGGATCCATCCGCTGGAATTGATCCGCGGACCGGCTCCAGCGGATAGATCCCCTGGTGTGTACAAGTGGCCCCCAATCCTGTGAAAATTTTTTTTTTTTTTGTTTTTTTGTACTTACAGTTTTGGTGTCTTGGGGGGCGTCCATCGGCGGCCTCGTCGGGTCCGGCGTCCTTCTGCGGCTTTGGGTGTCCTCTTTGGCGGGTCCGTCTTCGCTGGGTCGGGTGTCCTCTTCGGCGGGTCGTGTGTCCTCTTCGGCGGGTCGGGTGTCCTCTTTGGCGGGTCCGGCGTCCTTCTGCGGCGTCCTCGCGGCAGCCTCGCGTCCTCCCCGCTCGTTTCCCGCCACGAGTTTGAATACTGCGCCGGCATATACCGAGCGCAGTACACTCGTGTATCTTCTGGCAGGCTCGGCAACTGTCGCGCTGACGTCCTGTACGCTCAGGACGTCAGTGCGAGAGGCGCCGAGACTGCCCGAAGATACACGAGTGTACTGCGCTCGGTATATGCCGGCGCAGTATTCAAACTCGTGGCGGGAAAGCGGGTATCGGCGTATATCGCGTACCCGCGATTTTGCCCTGATTTTCAGGGCAAAATAGTGTGCGGTATACGCCGATAAATACGGTATAAACATATAGGGCCAAATCCACAGACATGCAGCCTAACTTAACTTTTCAGAGTTAAGTTACACTGCCGCAATTTTCCGAAGTTAAGTACCGATCCTCAAAGCACTTACCCGGAAATTTGCGGCAGCTCAACTTAACTCCGTCCATCGTAAGGCGTTCCTAGTTTAAATGGGCGATTCCCATTTAAATTAGGCGCGCTCCCGCGCCGGACGTACTGCGCATGCGTGTGACGTCATTTTTCCCGACGTGCAGCGTGCAAACGTAATTTACGCCGGGCTTTGTGGATTGCGACGGGACAATAAAGTTGCGACGGGTGAAAAAAATGTACGCGCCGGGAAAAAAAATTCAAATTTAAAAAAAAATTGCGGCGATCGAAAAAAAGGTCTGGTTTTACATGGTGTACTAACTTTACACATTGTAAAACCAGCCCTAATTTTACGCGTGCAAATCGTAACTTACGCAGAAAACACAAAGCTTAAAAGCTTTGTGGATCTGCTTAAGTACTCATTTGCATACGCTAGGCGGCATTTCGACTCGAAATGCCCCCAGCGGCGGATGCGGTACTGCATCTTAAGATCTGACAGTGTAAGTGTCTTACAGATGTCAGATCTTCTGCCTAACTTTGGAAAAATCCTTTTGAGGATCGTTTCCAAAGTTAGGCACAGAGATACGCAGGCTGAACAGCAGTTCCGCCTGCGTATCTCTTTTGTGGATTTGGCCCATAATTTTTATTTATTTTTGTTTCTTTAAAAAATTCACCAATGCCCTGTGCACACGATCGGTTCATCCGATGAAAATGGACCGATGGATTTTTTCATCAGATATCTGATGAAGCTGACTTTTATCAGTCTTTCCTACACACCATCGGTTAAAAATCCGATCGTGTCCAATGCGGTAATGTAAAACACAACGACGTGCTGAGAAAAAAGTTCAATGCTTCCAAGCATGCGTTGACTTGATTCTGAGGATGCGTGGATTTTTGACCAATGGACTTCCCCACAGACGATTGTTTTTTTCTATCGTTTTTGTTGACCATAAGAACATTTTAAAACAGGTTCTATTTTTTTTCACCGATGGGAAAAAAAATGATGGGGCCCACACACGATCGGTTCGTCTGATGAAAACGGTCCATATTCATCAGACGAACCGATCGCGTGCACAGGTCATAAGGCTTGGTTCACATATGAGCCACATGCGGCTCACAGCAGAGGTCTGGTGCTTGCTGGTTCACCATTTCATGTCCAATTTCAGTCCAAATTTTGGGCTGAATTCACACCTGAAACGGACCAAAAGACGCACAGTGTTTTTCTGCAAAACGCACCAGACCTGATGCGGAGATATGTGAACCCGGCTCCATAGAGAGCCGGTCAAAATCTCCTGCTATTGCGAATTGGATGTGGGGAATCCGCATCCAATTTGCAATGGTGTGAACCCGGCCTAAAATAATAGAGGCAGTCCAATTAGCAAACAAAACATTCATTGAACTGTTTGAATAAGATGAAGCCATTTTCTTATCAATTAACCAAATTTGTGCTTTTTTTTATTTCCCATTTCCTAAAGCTGTTGGGTATTCAAAGTCACAGGTTCTCCTATCTGTCTTGCTATCAATCATTTTGCAAAGTCAACATACTGTATACTTTTTCTGTTATGGCCAATACATAAAAATGTTATATACATCTCTTCTGCTTCTACACAGACCACACATAATGATCATATCACCACATTCATCTTTTTGGGACTTAACAGCAATGTGGTACTTAATCTGCTGCTCTTCACCTTGGTCCTTATTATATACATGGTGACAATATGTGGAAACGTTTTGATCATCATGTTGGTATATTACAGCAAGACCCTTCATTCTCCCATGTACTTCTTCCTCTCGCAACTCTCTGTATCTGACATCATGCTGATCACAGATATTGCTCCTAACATTTTACATATTGCTCTACATGAGAGGACCTCCATTTCCTTTTCTGGTTGCATCACTCAATATTTTGTATTTGGGACAATAGAAACATTTGAATGTTTCCTTCTGACAGTGATGTCCTATGACCGCTATCTAGCCATCTGCTCTCCTCTGCATTATACCTCCATTATGAAACAAACACTTTGCATTCAACTAGTTCTTGCATCCTGGATTGTCAGCTGTTCTATGGCATCAATATCAACACTTTCCATAAGTCAACTAGAATTCTGTGCGTCTAATGTTATTGACCACCTTTTTTGTGATTTCAATCCTCTTGTGGAACTTTCCTGCTCAGATACATCCACAGTTGAAATGGAAGTTACCTTTTTGTGCTTCCCTTTACTAATATTTCCCTTCCTAGTGATAGTGGTTTCATATACTTACATTGTTTTAACAATATTAAAGATGTCCTCCTTTTCGGGAAGACTGAAATCCTTTTCCACTTGTAGCTCCCATCTCACTGTTGTGTTTATATTTTATGGAACCCTAATTGCTGCATATCTGATTCCAAAGAAAGGACAATCACAAATGATCAATAAGATAATGTCCTTGTTGTACACGGTTTTCACTCCCTTTGTAAACCCTTTCATATACAGCTTGAGGAATAAAGATATTAAAGACAGTTTAAAAATGTTGTATATAAACAAAAGGCTTTTAATTTAAAAACTTTTAATAAAAGTTAAATTATTTCATATGTCTGTTTAACCACTTGCCGACCAGCTGTTATCGTTACATGGCGTCAGGTCGGCTCTCCTGCGTGAATCATCATAGCTGTATGGTGGCTTGGGCAGGCGCAGTTGTGGGCCGGAAGCTGTACACTGCGATAAAGTGCCCATGGGTCGGGCGGACTTGACGTCCGCTTCCGACAGAAGTTCACCTAGTACAGAGGCAGAATGGGGATCTGCCTTTGTAAACAGGATACGTGACAGAAATGTACTTTTCCCAGTGATCTACTTTTCCCCTACAGTTCGAACACACCCAGGGAACACAGTTAACCCCTTTATCGCCCCCTAGTGTTAAGCCCCTCCCTGCCAGTGTCATTTTTACAATGATCAGTGCATTTTTATAGCACTGATTAATGTAATAATGTCACTGGTCTCCAAAAAAAGGTCAGATTTGTCCGCCGCAATGTCACAGTCCCACTAAAAATCTCCGATTACCACCATTACTAGTAAAAACAATTAAAAAAAAATCTATCCCATAGTTTGTAGATGCGATAACTTTTGTGCAAACAAATCAATATATGCCTATTGAGTGTTTTTTTGTTTACCAAGAATATGTAGAGCACACTGTATCAGCCTAAACTGACATTTTTTTGTACACAAGTCAGGTCCATAAATATTGGGACATTGACACAATTCTAAACTTTTGGGCTCTATACACCACCACAATGGATTTGAAATGAAACAAACAAGATGTGCTTTAACTGCAGACTTTCAGCTTTAATTTGAGGGTATTTACATCCAAATCAGATGAACGGTGTAGAAATTACAACAGTTTGTTTATGTGCCTCCCACTTTTTAAGGGACCAAAAGTAATGGGACAGATTAATAATCATAAATCAAACTTTAACTTTTTAATACTTGGTTGGAAATCCTTTGCAGTCAATTACAGCCTGAAGTCTGGTATGCATAGACATCACCAGATGCTGTGTTTCATCCCTGGTGATGCTCTGCCAGGCCTCTACTGCAGCTGTCTTCAGTTCCTGCTTGTTCTTGGGGCATTTTCCCTTCAGTTTTGACTTCAGCAAGTTTAATGCATGCTCAATCGGATTCAGGTCAGGTGATTGATTTGGCCATTGCATTACATTCCACTTCTTTCCCTTAAAAAAATCTTTGGTTGCTTTTGCAGTATGCTTCAGGTCATTGTCCATCTGCGCTGTGAAGTGCCGTCCAATGAGTTCTGAAGCTTTTGGCTGAATATGAGCAGATAATAATATTGCCCGAAACACTTTTTCATCTTGCTGCTTTTGTCAGCAGTCACATGAATGAATGAATGAAAAATTTATATAGCGCTTCTGGGCGCTAGTTGTTTGTGTCTCATGCCTTCAGAAAAGCAGGGTTTTGATCTGCTTTCTGAAAGACAGGTGGTTTTGCTCCAACCGAATGCTGGTTGGTAAAGCATTCCAAAGCCTGGGGCCCTGGAAAGCAAACCTTCTTTCTCCTTTGGACTTGTATTTGGTTTTAGGAACCTTGACCAGATTTTGGTCGGTGGATCGCAGAATGCGGTTGCAATTGTGCGGTTTGATCTTGTCGCATAGATATCTAGGAGCCTTCCCATGGATGCACTTATGTGTCAGGCAGAGTGCTTTGAATGCAATTCTGTCTTTCACTGGCAACCAGTGAAGGGATCTCAGTGAAGGTGAGATTGATTCCCAAGATTTTTTCCCAGTCACCAGTCTAGCGGCCGTATTCTGTACGACTTGAAGACGAGCGATTTGGTACTTGGGGAGCCCGAGGTAAAGGGCATTTGCATAGTCCAGTCTGGAATTCACGATTGTTCCCACCACGACTGCTACGTCTTCTTTGGGGATAAATGGAATAAGTCTGCGTAGTAGGCGCATCAAATGGTGCGATCCGCTGACTACTGACCCTATTTGTGCGTCCATTGTCATGAAGGTGTCAAACGTGACTCCTAGACTTTTGACTTTGGAGCTAGGGGAGATGATTTGTCCCAGAATGGGCGATGGTGTCCAGTTTGTTGCCGGTTGTCTCTTCCGACTGGCATCGAACATAAAGAGTTCAGTTTTAGCGCTATTGAGTTTGAGATAACTCTTAGGCCGGGTACTCACGACCAAACATGTATGGTGAAAGCGGTCCGTCGGACCGTTTTCACCATACATGTCTGCCAGAGGGCTTCTGTACGATGGTTATACACACCATCGTACAGAAGTCCGCGCGTAAACAATACGCGGGGCGTGTCCGCGGTGTCGCCGCGTCGATGACGCGGTGTCGCCACGACAATGACGCAGCGACGTGGGCGGGCCGCCTTTAAAATGCTTCCACGCATGCGTCGAAGTCATTCGACGCATGCGAGGGACGGCGGGCGCCTGGACATGTACGGTAGGTCTGTACAGACGACCGTACATGTCCGAGCGGGCAGGATTCCAGCGGACTGTTTTAAAACAAGTCCAGGAATATTTGTCCGCTGGGAAAAGGCCCGGCGGGCAAATGTTTGCTGGAATTCGGCCCGCTCGCGCCCACACACGACCAAACATGTCTGCTGAAACTGGCCTGCGGACCAGTTTCAGCAGACATGTTTGGTCGTGAGTACGGGGCCTTAGTCATCCAGTTTTCTATTGAAGAGAGACATTTCTCTAATCTGAGATGATGATCCTTATTGTGGCAGATGCGAAAATACAACTGCGTGTCGTCTGCATAAGAGTGATAGAGTAGTTCTTGGCTACTGATAATATCAAAGAGAGGACGAAGATAGATATTAAACAGCACCGGTGATAGGGGGGATCCTTGGGGGACCCCACATGGCACCGTGCGTTTTTCTGACGTGAAAGAACCCAGTTTCACTGTTTGTGATCGGTTTCCGAGAAAAGAGGAGAACCATGGTAAGGCATCTTCTGAGACTCCGGCGACTTCTGTTAGTCGTCTCAGTAGCAATTTATGGTCTACTGTGTCGAAGGCTGCGCTTAGGTCCAGCAAAACCAGGAGACACGATTCTCCTTCGTCTGCGGCCTCGAGCGCATCGTCCCATATTTTCAGTAAGGCCGTTTCTGTCCCGTGTCCGGGACGGAACCCGGATTGAAATGGATCAAGTAGGTTGTGGGTATCCAGATGCTGTTGCAGCTGATTTACCACCACTTTCTCCATTATCTTGGACAGAGCATTTAGACCTGTTATGGGACGGCGGTGAGTTGGGTCCATAGGATCCAAATTAGGTTTTTTCAAGATCGGCAGGATTGTGCCCTCTTTCAGCAGGGAAGGCACTATGCCTTCCTTAAATGACTGATTTATAAGCTGTGTGATTGGAGGCGCCAGGATGTCGGCACATTCCTTCAGTAGCTTGGTGGGAATGATGTCATTGGGTGCTGTGCTGTTGCGCAACGCACCAATGAATTTTTTGGTGGTATCGATGGAGATGGGTTCCAGAGTGAACTTAGTTGATTGTAGAGGCTTTCTGTCAGTGTTTTGTAGTTGATTGAAGAGGGGGCTGAGTGGAGTATTGTTTTGCCGAATACTTACCCGAATTTTTTAAATTTTGTTGATGAAGAAATCCGATAGTTCATTGCAGAACTCTTGGGTGTCTGAAGTGGGGACTTCAAGACATCCCGGATTCATGGTCTGGGTGACCATCCTGAAGAGTTCGCGTGGGCGATTCATTGCGCTGTTAATCACCATGGAAAAGTGAAGTTTTTTGGCTTTGAAAATTTCCTTGTGATATCGTGTTGTTACTGCTTTGTAGAAGTTGAGGCGGTCTTCTGAAGGACTTCTTTTCCAGGCGGCTTCCGCCCTTCTGCGCTCTTGCTTCAATAGCGACAGCTGGTTATTGAACCAGCTGGACTTTTTTGCCCGGCTGCGGACTTTGCGCTTTGGTGCTGCTAAGTCGGCTGACTGTAGCAGAGCTGCATTTATGGCATCCAATGTATCTGAGGCTGCTAGCTGAGGAGGAATAACCCCAATTCGGTTTCCCAGGGTAGATCTGAAGAGTTCCGAGTGGAGCTTCTTCTGAGATCTAGCCCAGTGTATTGTCACCGGCTTGGGTACTTTCATTACTAGTGGAATTCTGGGAATTATGAAGCTAATTGCATGGTGGTCTGTCCATGGCAAAGGTTCATTACCCAAAATGTTTATTTTCAGATTTTGTCTGAAAATTAGGTCGAGTGTGTGACCTGAAGCATGCGTGGGTCCGCATATAAGTTGCTGAAGTCCTAACCCTTCCAGGTGGTCGATGCAGGCCTCCGCGATGGGATCCTGTGAGGAGTTGGCCCACATATTGAAATCCCCGAGCAGCAAAAGATGATTGCTGTTAAGGGAGTAAGTGGATATGAACTCCGTTAATGCTGGAAGCAACTGCGATTTGGGCCCAGGGGGCCTATAGCAGAGGAGAATGTGAACGGTCTCCTGGGAGTGAGCTTGAAGTTGAAGCGTAAGGGTTTCCATAAAAGGTAGAGGATTTTGAAGGACCGGTTTAGTGATTGCAATATGAGACTTATGAATCACCGCCAGGCCTCCTCCTCTTTGCCCTATTCTATTTTCCGTTAAGATGCGATAATTTGCTGGTACCAGTTCTCCGAGAATGGTGTTGCAGTCGTCTGACAGCCAACTTTCTGTAATAAAGAGGCAGTCTAGATCGTTTTGTAGTAAGAAATCATGGATTTCTGAACGGTGTTTAACTGCCGATCTAGTGTTAAGCAACGCACATGATATGTGCTTGAGCTGTGTTAAATGGTTGAAATTTTTGATGATCGATCGTCGATCGACTCTCAAAAGTTGATCTGATTTTAAGGCTTTTGTGGTGACGGCAGGTAATATTGTTGCGAATTGTCTCAGACCCCAAATGGTTTCTGCAGAGTATCGCAATTTAACCATTGTTGCCAGTCGCCGTGGGCGGGGGTGCGGGTGTTCGGTGAGAGAGGATTCGCAGAATCCTCGCTCTCAGCAATTTTTGGTCCAGAGGAAGGCAAAAAAAACCCTGGGCAAGCTTGCCAATGTGCTGCGGCAGGGAAAAAAAATTCCTTCCTGATCCCTAAAGGCGATCGGCTTAAGCCCTGGATCAAAGACTGTTGACTTAATGAGGGGAAAAAGGGGGCCGGATGCTGGGTGTCACTGTTGCTGGGGTGCACCAAGATGGCTGCCAGGCAAAAACACAGGACCCAGGCTGGGGGGGCAATCAGGTTGGTAAAAAAATGATTCCACCGATCTGGTTGCTAAACAGGGGGGTGGAGGGGACCTCTAGGGGTGCAGGGGCAATAATCAGAGAGAACTGCACTACTGGTGGCAGGTGCAGGGAGAAACGGTCGGAGCGCCGGTAGGCCGCGGCTGAAGCCGCGGACTTTCCTGAGGCGCGGCGGCCGCGAAAAGTAGCAGGCTGGCGCGGGCGTGTGAAAACGCCGAAAAGCGCCGAAAATACACCCAGGGGGGGGTGTCTGGGGGCCACCACAATCGTGGGTGGCCGTGCGAGTGGGGATGCCGAGCAAAAGACGGAGTAGAGAGCCGCAGTGTGGGGTCTGTGTGACGGCTGCCCTGAGAAGGACGGCCGTCAGTGGTTCCCCAGGATGGTAGGCCCTGAGAGACAGGGTCTTACCTGCGGAGAAAGAAGGAGTCCACGAGGAGAGAAAAGAGCTGGTTCCTGGTTCCTAGGAGCTGTTCCTTGTGCAGCACAGGTAATGGAAGTCTGCCTAGTTTCTGACTGCCAGGTCTGGGTGGGAGCAGGCTCGTAAGCGGAAGGTCCGAAGCACCCTACTCCACCTCTGACACTGACTGACTGACTGACTGACTAGCTTACGGTACGGAAGTGGTACATCATCAATAAATACAAGAGAACCAGTTCCATTGGCAGCAAAACATGCTCACGCCATGACACTACCACCACCATGCTTCCCTGATGAGGTGGAATGCTTTGGATCATGAGCAGTTCCTTTCCTTCTCCATACTCTTCTCTTCTCATCACTCTGGTACACATTGATCTTGGTCTCATCTGTCCATAGGATGTTGGACAAAAGAGTGCAGCGCTCTGATACAATCGAATGTGACAATGAAGTCAGAATTTGCATAAACAATATAAAAATGTAAATATTGCACATGGAAGGGGAAACCACCAGATCAGGCAATAAACGTGTAAAGTCCAGATAGTGCCAAGTGATGAGTGAATATCACAAAGTCTAAAAACTGACGACTCAAACTAAAAATAAATAAATTATAACAATGACTTCCAGTGATGAAATAAGTGTAAATGGAATTAGGGTTCCAAGTGTAGAAAGAAATCCCACCACCGGTATAGGTGCAGGCTTACCAGAATGTGTGGACTCTGTGAAAATTAAATTTCCAGAGTCAATCAGGCTTGATAAGTGCTTGGAACCTTGGTGTAGAATCTCTTCAGGATGGGGTTTTTTTTGCAAATGGCTGTGAAGCAAAATTTCTGTAACCTGGGAACAGGCTGGAAGATCTCTCACTCAGGAAGTGCAGGAGATAGACATCCGTATTACCCCTTTGAAAACGTGTGTTGACACGAAATGCATCAGGGATGACCTCATTGTTGCCATCGTTTTTACTGAAATGCGCTGTATTCTCATCCGATATGTAAGTGCAATTTTTTATTAAATTTTGACTGATTTTTACGGTGTTACACTATGGCGTCCCCTCTTCTCTTTTTTACATCCATGTGGGATTTCTAATACGGATGTCTATCTCCTGCACTTCCTGAGTGAGAGATCTTCCAGCCTGTTCCCAGGTTACATAAATTTTGCCTCACAGCCATTTGCAAAAAAAAAACATCCTGAAGAGATTCTACACCAAGGTTCCAAGCACTTATCAAGCCTGATTGACTCTGGAAATTACATTTTCACAGAGTCCACACATTCTGGTAAGCCTGCACCTATACCGGTGGTGGGATTTCTTTCTACACTTGGAACCCTAATTCCATTTACACTTATTTCATCACTGGAAGTCATTGTTATAATTTATTTATTTTTAGTTTGAGTCGTCAGTTTTTGGACTTTGTGATATTCACTCATCACTTGGCACTATCTGGACTTTACACGTTTATTGCCTGATCTGGTGGTTTCCCCTTCCATGTGCAATATTTACATTTTTATATTGTTTATGCAAATTCTGACTTCTTGTCACATTCGATTGTATCAGAGCGCTGAACTCTTTTGTCCATATTTTGTTTGTTTGCTTCTCACTTTTCAGTTGCCGTGTTCAGCAGCTTGATATATACACATTTTAGCAGCGCAGTAATTCACACCACACCATCTTTGTCCATAGGATGTTGTTCCAGAACTGTGAAGACTTTTTTAGATGTTGTTTGGCAAACTCTAATCTGGCTTTCCTGTTTTTGAGGCTCACCAATGGTTTACATCTTGTGGTGAACCCTCTGTATTCAGTCTGGTGAAGTCTTCTCTTGATTGTTGACTTTGACACACATACACCTACCTCCTGGAGAGTGTTCTTCATCTGGCCAGCTGTTGCGAATGGTGTTTTCTTCACCAGGGAAATAATTCTTTGGTAATCCACCACAGTTTTTTTCCGTGGTCTTCTGGGTCTTTTGGTGTTGCTGAGCTCACTGGTGCATTCTTTCTTTTTAAGGATGTTCCAAACACTTGAGTTGGCCACACCTAATGTTTTTGCTATCTCTCTGATGGGTTTGATTTGTTTTTTCAGCCTAATGATGGCTTGCTTCACTGATAGTGACAGCTCTTTGGATATCATATTGAGAGTTGACTGCAACAGATTCCAAATGCAAATAGCACACTTGAAATGAACTCTGGACCTTTTATCTGCTCCTTGTAAATGGGACAATGAGGGAATAGCACACACCTGGTCATCGAACAGCTGAGCAGCCAGTTGTCCTATTTCTTTTGGTCGCTTAAAAAGTGAGAGGCACATATAGAAACTGTTGTAATTCCTACACTGTTCACCTGATTTGGATGTAAATACCCTCAAATAAAAGCTGAACGTCTGCAGTTAAAGCACATCTTGTTTGTGTCATTTCAAAACCATTGTGTTGGTGTATAGAGCCAAAAAGGTTAGAATTGTGTTGATGTCCCAATATTTATGGACCTGACTGTACATTACACAAAACACATAACGAAAAAAATCTTATTTTACATGAATTTTACATAATTGTTTTGCAATTTTCTATACTTTAAAGATCTGTAGGTCTATTACATTTTCTAATGATGCTTAGCTTCTCCCAAAAGTAGGGGAAATATTTTATCTATTTGGCCCAGGGATTAACTTATTTGTTGTATCTATCTATTCCAAAGATCATCATCCCTTTTGGATTTAGCTTGTTTTCCTGATGAAGGGGCATACGAGATGGACTAATTCAGTTCTGGAAAGGTAGTGGCCTGTAATTGGAATATCCATCTTTGCTCATGCTGGAGTAGTATTTTGTTCCAATTGCTGCCTCAATCAGGGATGTGTATTTGATTGAGAGTGGTAAAAGTTACTTTGGGCATTTTATAGTCATGTTTCAACATGACATGCCTATCTATGGGGAGGTACCTATTCCCAATTTGCATGCTATATACATGCTTGGAAATCCTGCACCAAAATTCTTGTTTTGTTTTGCCTATATACAGGTGAAACTCGAAAAATTTGAATATTGTGCAAAAGTTCATTTATTTCACTAATGCAACTTAACCACCTAAGCCACGGACCAAAATGCAGGTAAAGGACCAAGCCACTTTTTGCGATTCGGGACTGCGTCGCTTTAACTGACGTGCAACGTGGCTCCCAAACAAAATTAGCGTTCTTTTTTTCCCACAAATAGAGCTTTCTTTTGGTGGTATTTGATCACCTCTGCGGTTTTTATTTTGTGTGCTATAAACAAAAATAGAGCGACAATTTTGAAAAAAATGCAATATTTTTTAACTTTTTGCTATAATAAATATTCCCCAAAAATATATAAAAAATTTTTTTACCTCAGTTTAGGCTGATACGTATTCTTCTACATATTTTTGGTAAAAAAATCGCAAAAAGCGTTTATCGGTTGGTTTGCGCAAAATTTATAGCGTTTACAAAATAGGGGATAGTTTTATTGCATTTTTATAAATTATTTTTTTTACTACTACTAATGGCGGCGATCAGCGATTTTTTTCATGACTGTGACATTATGGCGGACACTTCGCACAATTTTGACACATTTTTGGGACCATTGTCATTTTCACAGCAAAAAATGCATTTAAAATGCATTCTTTATTGTGGAAATGACAGTTGCAGTTTGGGAGTTAACCACAGGGGGCGCTGAAGGGGTTATGTTTTACCTAGTGTGTGTTTACAACTGTAGGGGTGTGTGGCTGTAGGAGTGACGTCATTGATTGTGTCTCCCTATAAAGGGGATGACACGATCGATGCAGCCGCCACAGTGAAGCACGGGGAAGCCGTGTTTACACGCGGCTCTCCCCGTTCTTCAGTTCCGGGGACCGATCGCGGGACCCCAGCGGCGATCATGTCCGCGAGTCCCACGGTCCCGGAGCTTCGAACCGGGTCACGGGCGCGCGCCCGCAACCCACGGCTGGGTAGATGTACAGGACATGCCTGTATGTCCATCTGCCCAGCCGTGCCATTCTGCCGACGTATATTTACAGGCGGCGGTCCTTAAGTGGTTAACAGATGAAACTAACATATGAGATAGACTCATTACATGCAAAGCAAGATAGTTTAAGCCGTGATTTGTCATAATTGTGATGATTATGGCTTACAGCTCATGAATACCCCAAATCCACAATCTCAGAAAATTTGAATATTGTGCTGGGCTGATCCCGCTAACAATGCATTTTTGGGAACCCTAAACTGCTGGGTACGCTAGTATAGATCTGATCAGATCAGATATTGATCTGTTCAGATACTATACCACTAAGGGAGGTGTATGCTTTGCGCGTGGGTGTTAGCGTTACTGGCACTAACCTGACGCTGCCTGGGGCGACGCAGACCCTGACTGACGCTAAAATTTTATTGATATCAGGGGGTTAAACCTTAATTGGATTATATACGGCGGGTGCCTTGATGCTATAAAAAGCAAACTAACCAACCAGCGTCACCCGTAACGCTTATTAGGTGATCACTGGTGAAAGGGTTAACTGGGGGGCAATCAGGGGGTTAAAACCTTTATTAGGTAATAAATGGGGGAACCTGACGCTATATAAAAACCTGACTGGGAACCTAAATAACTAACTGGCTAACCAGTGTCACCAGTGACACTTATACAGTGATCACTGGTAAAAGGGTTAACTCTAGGGGCAATCAGGGGGTTAAAACCTTTATTAGAAAATATATGGGGGTACCTGACGCTATAAAAAGCTGGCGGCGAACCTAAAATAATAACTGGCTACCTAACGGCACCAGCAACACTAATACAGCGATCAGAAAAATGATTGCTTAGTGACACTGGCGATAGGGGGTGAAAGGGTTAACTGAGGGGGGCAATCAAGGGGTTAAACCTTTATTTGGGGGGGGTAGGGGGCTACCCTGGACCTAAGGCTAACTAAACATGCTTCCTTCTGCGGAAGGAAGCATGAAGTGCTCCAAAATCTCCTGGTAGACGGCTGCGGTGACCCTGGACTTAATGAAGCACAGTGGACCAACACCAGCAGATGACATGGCTCCCCAAATCAACACAGACTGTGGAAACTTCACACTGAACTTCAAGCATCTTGCAGTGTGTGCCTCTCTATTCTTCCTCTATACTCCTGGTCCTTGGTTACCAAATGAGATGAAAAAGTTGCTCTCATCAGAAAAGAGGACTTTAGACCACTGAGCAACAGACCAGGTCTGTATTTCTTTAGCCCAGGTAAGACGCTCCTGATGTTGTTTGTTGTTGAGGAGTGGCTTGACATGAGGAATACGACATTTGAAGCCCATGTCCAGGATCCGTCTGTGTATGGTGGCTCTTGATGCACTCCAGCCTCAGTCCACTCCTTGTGAAAGTCCCCAACACTTTTGAATGGCATTTTCCTGACAATCCTCTCCAGGCTGCGGTCATCCCTGCTGCTTGTGCACCTTTTTCTTCCACACTTTTCCCTTCCACATAACTTTTTTATTAATGTGCTTTGATACAGCACTTTGGGAACGTCCAACTTCTTTTGCATTTACCTTTTGAGGCTTTCCCTCCTCATGGAGGATGTCAATGATGGTTTTCTGCACAAATGTCAGGTCAGCAGTCTTTCCCATGATTGTGATTCCTACTGAACCAGACCGAGAGACCATTTAAAGGCTCAGGAACCCTTTGCAGGTTTTATGGCTTAATTAGCTGATTAGAGTGGGACACTTTGAGCCTAGAATATTGCACCTTTTCACAATATTCTAATTTTCTGAGATTGTGGATTTGGGGTTTTCATGAGCTGTAAGCCATAATCATCACAATTATGACAAATCACGGCTTGAACTATCTTGCTTTGCATGTAATGAGTCTATCTCATATATTAGTTTCACCTTTTAAGTTGCATTAGTGAAATAAATGAACTTTTGCATGATATTCAAATTTTACGAGTTTCACCTGTAGAAGGCACCACACTTGCATGCCATTATATAGACAGTTCCATGTGTTTGACAGTTGTCAAAATGTTTAGGGCTAAAAGTTTGACCATTAGGAAGAGGAAAATATTTATCCCCTCTAATGAGGGGGCAGTACAAGAAGTGTCCAGAAGGAAAAGAGCCGTAGAGATGTTTTTTCTTTCACTTTCTTGTGTACTTGCTTTGGACCAGCTTATCTTTGATTGAAGGGGCTCGTTTGTAAGTGATTGATGGAATTGCTGATATGAATTGTTGTGCCTTCTGGTCATCTGTAAGTATATACCAATGTTTTTGAATAATTTCTCTGATTTGTATATGCTGTTTTGAAAAGTGTGTGATTATTATTATTGAATCAAAATTAATCTTATTTTTTGACTTGTGTTTGAACAGAAGTTCTTGGCGAGATTGATAGGTCATCCTTACATGCTTTGCGCAAACAGGAACGACTGTATCCTCATTAAAGTAGCCTATTTTGGAGCTTGCCAGCTTCTTCTTTAAACAAAGTTTCATTGGAGCAATGTCTTCATAACCGAAGATATTGTCCATAGGGAATAAAGATTTTCATGGGGGTTGAATGGAAGCTCTCAGCATGCAGCACTGTGTTACCGGGTGTGTTTTTCCGATACCAAGTGCTGCACAGTTCTCCCTCCCAATTGCAATCTACCCGAACATCCAAAAATTTAATAGTTTTAGTATCATGATTCATAGTGAATTTTAAATTGTAATCATTGATATTGATTGAGTATCCTCAGGTCCTTTCCATATGACAAAGACGTCGTCAATGTACCTAAGCCATGTGGAAACATGGCTCAAATACTCGACAAGACCCTCATCACTGAGATGTGACTGTTACCACTCCCTGTAATGTTTTGCATCTATCTATTAAGTTAAACCAAGGAAGCTTTGGACTTCTGTAGTGTATCAATGCTTTACTAAACAGAAGAAATGCACATACAGCTGTAGGATACACAATACAATACAATTTATAGGTTACAAAAATATGCCTACAAATATAAGCATGTATAATATGTACACATTAAGTAAACTAAACAGGTACTCAACTTAGGGTTTAAGATATCCTTCATGGTTCCTTGCTCAGAGTCCAACTCACAAAGTCTTCAAGCTCCTCGCATCCATGTCTTCCTCTTTGTCCTTCCAAACACATCTCCTGTCCGAACAAATGTTTCTTTCCAAAGCTTTCTAAGCCCCTCCCACCCATTTTCTGCATACACCAACTTCCTGCAAATAACTTCCTGTCTCAGTTATTTACATAAGAATGGAGGGGAAAAAACCTCCTTAAAAGGGATGGTCAGGAAGGGGGTAAATCCTTTCCGGGACTGAAGTGGTTAAAGTCTATGGGACGCGAACGTAAAAAATCATAAGTGCTCATTTTAAAGGCTTATATGCAAGTAACTGCCATAAAAAGTATTTGGGAACCCAGGTCCTGCCCCAGAGGACATGTATCCATGCATTTTTTTTAAACAGCCGTTTTTCAGGAGCTGTGATTTTTAATAATGCTTAAAGTGAAACAATAAAAATTCAATATTCCTTTAAATATCGTGCCTGGGGATCTCCTTAGTCTGCCTAAAGTAGCACATCTTTCTCATGTTTATAACAGTACTAAAGGATTTTTTTTATTTAAAACTGCTGTAATATATTGTCGGGTCCCGGCATTATAGATAAAAATCATTGAAAAAATAATGTCAATAATACCCCAAAAAATGGTGTGGGGGTCCCCCAGGCACAATATACTCTGAACAGTAGTATATATACTGAATTGCCTGCCCTATATACTCTGCATAAAAATTGAGCCTTAAGTGTTGGTGGTGCCAGAACACTGTAACCCCTCAGTTACTTTTGTTGGGTGCAGGAACGGGCCCTGATGTGAAATATTATATCAAAAATTGTAATTACATGCCCCTTTTAATAGGGTTAGAACTAGTGTTGCTCACGAATATTCGTATTGCGAATATTCGGCTCGAATATGGCATATTCAAGTATTCGCGATATATTTCGAATTTTGCGGTGAATATTCGCTATTCCGAATATTCGCATTTTTTCAATTTTATTTTTAAAACAGATCACATCCTATCGACGTCTAAAAGCATTGCTGGTATGATTAGAGACCCTGGGCCGAGTAGCTAAGCTGAGGCGATCCTTTTATGTTGCCGAATATAAAAAAAAAAAATTGCGAATTTTTTCGCTAATGCGAATGCGAAAATGATTGCGAATTTTCGATAACTGTGGTAGGAGAACTCTGATTGTCTCTGATGCAAAAGGGGGGGCTTTGTGTATGTTTCTGTTATGAATATTTGTATGTTTGATATTATTTTTTTGTAAGAAGGAAAAAATTGCGCATACCTTAAAAAAAGGGGAGAATACAGCAGCAACTCAAAAATGTTATACAACATAAATTAATACAAGACAGAAAATGGAGTCGCTCTACAAGAATAAAAAATATGTCTAGTGACAAGACATGTGGGCAAATTATAAAATAAGCAAGCGCAAATAACTTGTGAAATACACAGTGAAACAAATATATAAAGAAATATAGTCCCAATAATAGAAAAATAATCTTTCATAAAAATGTCTTTGATATGTGAAGTGAAAAAAAGTCCAAAGCATGCAGCATGAACGTGTTCAATCTTCAAGGTGTTTGATTGACAAACGGCTGTGATAGAGTAAAGAATCACCACCAATGCAAAACACTTTTTATTTTCTATTGTAAAATATCACGAATATTCTGAGCCAATCAGAGTGCTCCTTCCGCATTTGCCGAATATTCGCAATTATTTTGTATTGTAAAATATCAAGAATATTCTGAGCCAATCAGAGTGCTCCTTCCGCATTTGCCGAATATTCGCAATTATTTTGTATTGTAAAATATCAAGAATATTCTGAGCCAATCAGAGTGCTCCTTCTGCATTTGCCGAATATTCGCAATTATTTTGTATTGTAAAATATCACAAATATTCTGAGCCAATCAGAGTGCTCCTAGCGCTGTTGTCGAAATTTCGCCATCAATATCGCATTCGCATTTTGCGAAATTTCGATAAAATATCACGAATATTCTGAGCCAATCAGAGTGCTCCTACAGCATTTTTCGAAATTGCGCAGTAAATATCGCATTCGCATTTTGCGAAATTTCGAAAAAATATCAAGAATATTCTGAGCCAATCAGAGTGCTCCTACCGCAGTTATCGAAAATTCGCAATTATTTTCGCATTCGCAATAGCGAAAATTCGCAATCATTTCATTTCGATAAAATATCACGAATAATATTTTGACACATTTTTGGGACCATTGTCATTTTCACAGCAAAAAATGCATTTAAAATGCATTCTTTATTGTGGAAATGACAGTTGCAGTTTGGGAGTTAACCACAGGGGGCGCTGAAGGGGTTATGTTTTACCTAGTGTGTGTTTACAACTGTAGGGGTGTGTGGCTGTAGGAGTGACGTCAATGATTGTGTCTCCCTATAAAGGGGATGACACGATCGATGCAGCCGCCACAGTGAAGCACGGGGAAGCCGTGTTTACACGCGGCTCTCCCCGTTCTTCAGTTCCGGGGACCGATCGCGGGACCCCAGCGGCGATCATGTCCGCGAGTCCCACGGTCCCGGAGCTTCGAACCGGGTCACGGGCGCGCGCCCGCAACCCACGGCTGGGTAGATGTACAGGACATGCCTGTATGTCCATCTGCCCAGCCGTGCCATTCTGCCGACGTATATTTACAGGCGGCGGTCCTTAAGTGGTTAACAGATGAAACTAACATATGAGATAGACTCATTACATGCAAAGCAAGATAGTTTAAGCCGTGATTTGTCATAATTGTGATGATTATGGCTTACAGCTCATGAATACCCCAAATCCACAATCTCAGAAAATTTGAATATTGTGCTGGGCTGATCCCGCTAACAATGCATTTTTGGGAACCCTAAACTGCTGGGTACGCTAGTATAGATCTGATCAGATCAGATATTGATCTGTTCAGATACTATACCACTAAGGGAGGTGTATGCTTTGCGCGTGGGTGTTAGCGTTACTGGCACTAACCTGACGCTGCCTGGGGCGACGCAGACCCTGACTGACGCTAAAATTTTATTGATATCAGGGGGTTAAACCTTAATTGGATTATATACGGCGGGTGCCTTGATGCTATAAAAAGCAAACTAACCAACCAGCGTCACCCGTAACGCTTATTAGGTGATCACTGGTGAAAGGGTTAACTGGGGGGCAATCAGGGGGTTAAAACCTTTATTAGGTAATAAATGGGGGAACCTGACGCTATATAAAAACCTGACTGGGAACCTAAATAACTAACTGGCTAACCAGTGTCACCAGTGACACTTATACAGTGATCACTGGTAAAAGGGTTAACTCTAGGGGCAATCAGGGGGTTAAAACCTTTATTAGAAAATATATGGGGGTACCTGACGCTATAAAAAGCTGGCGGCGAACCTAAAATAATAACTGGCTACCTAACGGCACCAGCAACACTAATACAGCGATCAGAAAAATGATTGCTTAGTGACACTGGCGATAGGGGGTGAAAGGGTTAACTGAGGGGGGCAATCAAGGGGTTAAACCTTTATTTGGGGGGGGTAGGGGGCTACCCTGGACCTAAGGCTAACTAAACATGCTTCCTTCTGCGGAAGGAAGCATGAAGTGCTCCAAAATCTCCTGGTAGACGGCTGCGGTGACCCTGGACTTAATGAAGCACAGTGGACCAACACCAGCAGATGACATGGCTCCCCAAATCAACACAGACTGTGGAAACTTCACACTGAACTTCAAGCATCTTGCAGTGTGTGCCTCTCTATTCTTCCTCTATACTCCTGGTCCTTGGTTACCAAATGAGATGAAAAAGTTGCTCTCATCAGAAAAGAGGACTTTAGACCACTGAGCAACAGACCAGGTCTGTATTTCTTTAGCCCAGGTAAGACGCTCCTGATGTTGTTTGTTGTTGAGGAGTGGCTTGACATGAGGAATACGACATTTGAAGCCCATGTCCAGGATCCGTCTGTGTATGGTGGCTCTTGATGCACTCCAGCCTCAGTCCACTCCTTGTGAAAGTCCCCAACACTTTTGAATGGCATTTTCCTGACAATCCTCTCCAGGCTGCGGTCATCCCTGCTGCTTGTGCACCTTTTTCTTCCACACTTTTCCCTTCCACATAACTTTTTTATTAATGTGCTTTGATACAGCACTTTGGGAACGTCCAACTTCTTTTGCATTTACCTTTTGAGGCTTTCCCTCCTCATGGAGGATGTCAATGATGGTTTTCTGCACAAATGTCAGGTCAGCAGTCTTTCCCATGATTGTGATTCCTACCGAACCAGACCGAGAGACCATTTAAAGGCTCAGGAACCCTTTGCAGGTTTTATGGCTTAATTAGCTGATTAGAGTGGGACACTTTGAGCCTAGAATATTGCACCTTTTCACAATATTCTAATTTTCTGAGATTGTGGATTTGGGGTTTTCATGAGCTGTAAGCCATAATCATCACAATTATGACAAATCACGGCTTGAACTATCTTGCTTTGCATGTAATGAGTCTATCTCATATATTAGTTTCACCTTTTAAGTTGCATTAGTGAAATAAATGAACTTTTGCATGATATT
This sequence comes from Rana temporaria, assembly GCF_905171775.1. NCBI lineage: Eukaryota > Metazoa > Chordata > Amphibia > Anura > Ranidae > Rana > Rana temporaria. The sequence continues at coordinate 476,929,676 of NC_053491.1, read as the reverse complement.
CAAATTTTTTTTTTTTTTTTATTTCATAAATTCTTTATTGGGTGAATAACAGTGTACCATACATAGTACATAATACAATAAGTAGGCAATTTGACAATAAGATAATTTTGGCATAGATAGAATACAACTATTTAGTTATTACAAGGATTATCTTCGGAAATCAAGCATAAATAGCAGATCTATCACCTTAAGTTGTGTTTTCTCATTTTCTACTGTTTTCTGACTGAAGCAAAAAAAAAGAGGAAGAAATATATGTATGCGCATGTAAGTGCATATTGTACCGATGTATGGGAGGGGGTATGAGGGAGGGGAAAGGGAGAAAAAAAAAAAAAAAAAATGTCTCCATGACATTTTAACCGTAGTGACATAAGTAGATAAAGGAAAGATTATATATATACTGAAATTGAAACTGATATTCAAATTTTACGAGTTTCACCTGTAGAAGGCACCACACTTGCATGCCATTATATAGACAGTTCCATGTGTTTGACAGTTGTCAAAATGTTTAGGGCTAAAAGTTTGACCATTAGGAAGAGGAAAATATTTATCCCCTCTAATGAGGGGGCAGTACAAGAAGTGTCCAGAAGGAAAAGAGCCGTAGAGATGTTTTTTCTTTCACTTTCTTGTGTACTTGCTTTGGACCAGCTTATCTTTGATTGAAGGGGCTCGTTTGTAAGTGATTGATGGAATTGCTGATATGAATTGTTGTGCCTTCTGGTCATCTGTAAGTATATACCAATGTTTTTGAATAATTTCTCTGATTTGTATATGCTGTTTTGAAAAGTGTGTGATTATTATTATTGAATCAAAATTAATCTTATTTTTTGACTTGTGTTTGAACAGAAGTTCTTGGCGAGATTGATAGGTCATCCTTACATGCTTTGCGCAAACAGGAACGACTGTATCCTCATTAAAGTAGCCTATTTTGGAGCTTGCCAGCTTCTTCTTTAAACAAAGTTTCATTGGAGCAATGTCTTCATAACCGAAGATATTGTCCATAGGGAATAAAGATTTTCATGGGGGTTGAATGGAAGCTCTCAGCATGCAGCACTGTGTTACCGGGTGTGTTTTTCCGATACCAAGTGCTGCACAGTTCTCCCTCCCAATTGCAATCTACCCGAACATCCAAAAATTTAATAGTTTTAGTATCATGATTCATAGTGAATTTTAAATTGTAATCATTGATATTGATTGAGTATCCTCAGGTCCTTTCCATATGACAAAGACGTCGTCAATGTACCTAAGCCATGTGGAAACATGGCTCAAATACTCGACAAGACCCTCATCACTGAGATGTGACTGTTACCACTCCCTGTAATGTTTTGCATCTATCTATTAAGTTAAACCAAGGAAGCTTTGGACTTCTGTAGTGTATCAATGCTTTACTAAACAGAAGAAATGCACATACAGCTGTAGGATACACAATACAATACAATTTATAGGTTACAAAAATATGCCTACAAATATAAGCATGTATAATATGTACACATTAAGTAAACTAAACAGGTACTCAACTTAGGGTTTAAGATATCCTTCATGGTTCCTTGCTCAGAGTCCAACTCACAAAGTCTTCAAGCTCCTCGCATCCATGTCTTCCTCTTTGTCCTTCCAAACACATCTCCTGTCCGAACAAATGTTTCTTTCCAAAGCTTTCTAAGCCCCTCCCACCCATTTTCTGCATACACCAACTTCCTGCAAATAACTTCCTGTCTCAGTTATTTACATAAGAATGGAGGGGAAAAAACCTCCTTAAAAGGGATGGTCAGGAAGGGGGTAAATCCTTTCCGGGACTGAAGTGGTTAAAGTCTATGGGACACGAACGTAAAAAATCATAAGTGCTCATTATATGCAAGTAACTGCCATAAAAAGTATTTGGGAACCCAGGTCCTGCCCCAGAGGACATGTATCCATGCATTTTTTTTAAACAGCCGTTTTTCAGGAGCTGTGGTTTTTAATAATGCTTAAAGTGAAACAATAAAAATTCAATATTCCTTTAAATATCGTGCCTGGGGATCTCCTTAGTCTGCCTAAAGTAGCACATCTTTCTCATGTTTATAACAGTACTAAAGGATTTTTTTTATTTAAAACTGCTGTAATATATTGTCGGGTCCCGGCATTATAGATAAAAATCATTGAAAAAATAATGTCAATAATACCCCAAAAAATGGTGTGGAGGTCCCCCAGGCACAATATACTCTGAACAGTAGTATATATACTGAATTGCCTGCCCTATATACTCTGCATAAAAATTGAGCCTTAAGTGTTGGTGGTGCCAGAACACTGTAACCCCTCAGTTACTTTTGTTGGGTGCAGGAACGGGCCCTGATGTGAAATATTATATCAAAAATTGTAATTACATGCCCCTTTTAATAGGGTTAGAACTAGTGTTGCTCACGAATATTCGTATTGCGAATATTCGGCTCGAATATGGCATATTCAAGTATTCGCAATATATTTCGAATTTCGCGGTGAATATTCGCTATTCCGAATATTCGCATTTTTTCAATTTTATTTTTAAAACAGATCACATCCTATCGACGTCTAAAAGCATTGCTGGTATGATTAGAGACCCTGGGCCGAGTAGCTAAGCTGAGGCGATCCTTTTATGTTGCCGAATATAAAAAAAAAATTGCGAATTTTTTCGCTAATGCGAATGCGAAAATGATTGCGAATTTTCGATAACTGTGGTAGGAGAACTCTGATTGTCTCTGATGCAAAAGGGGGGGCTTTGTGTATGTTTCTGTTATGAATATTTGTATGTTTGATATTATTTTTTTGTAAGAAGGAAAAAATTGCGCATACCTTAAAAAAAGGGGAGAATACAGCAGCAACTCAAAAATGTTATACAACATAAATTAATACAAGACAGAAAATGGAGTCGCTCTACAAGAATAAAAAATATGTCTAGTGACAAGACATGTGGGCAAATTATAAAATAAGCAAGCGCAAATAACTTGTGAAATACACAGTGAAACAAATATATAAAGAAATATAGTCCCAATAATAGAAAAATAATCTTTCATAAAAATGTCTTTGATATGTGAAGTGAAAAAAAGTCCAAAGCATGCAGCATGAACGTGTTCAATCTTCAAGGTGTTTGATTGACAAACGGCTGTGATAGAGTAAAGAATCACCACCAATGCAAAACACTTTTTATTTTCTATTGTAAAATATCACGAATATTCTGAGCCAATCAGAGTGCTCCTTCCGCTGTTGTCGAAATTTCGCCATCAATATCGCATTCGCATTTTGCGAAATTTCGATAAAATATCACGAATATTCTGAGCCAATCAGAGTGCTCCTACAGCATTTTTCGAAATTGCGCAGTAAATATCGCATTCGCATTTTGCGAAATTTCGAAAAAATATCAAGAATATTCTGAGCCAATCAGAGTGCTCCTACCGCAGTTATCGAAAATTCGCAATTATTTTCGCATTCGCAATAGCGAAAATTCGCAATCATTTCATTTCGATAAAATATCACGAATATTCGAATTTAGCGAATATATCTCGAATATTCGACTATATATTCGAGATATATCGCGAAATCGAATATGGCGTATTCTGCTCAACACTAGTTAGAACAATTGTGCCTTTGGTTTTGGTGGTGCCAAAACACTGTAAGCCCTCACAGTTACTCTTGTTGAGTGCAGAAATGGGCCCTGCCTTGAAATATTATATACAAAATTGTATGTATATATATAAATACATGCCCAGTTGAAGAGGGTTAGAAAAATTGGGCCTTGGGTGGTGGTGGTTGTGCCACAACACTGTAACCCCTCACAGATACTCTTGTTGGACGCAGGAATGGTCCCTGCTGTGAAATATTATATCACAAAATGGTAATTGCACGCCCCTGTTAAACAGGGTTATAAAAATTGGGCCTTTGGTTTTGGTGGTGCCAGAACACTGTAAGCCCTCCCAGTTAGTCTTGTTGGGTGCAGGAACGGGGCCTGCATTGAAATATTATATCAAAAAATGTAATTACATGCCCCTGTTAAACAGGGTTAGAAAAATTGGGCCTTGGGTGGTGGTGGTGGTGCCACAACACTGTAACCCCTTACAGATACTATTTTTGGATGCAGGAATGGTCCCTGCTGTGAAATATTATCTCAAAAATTGTAAATGCATGCCCCTATTAAGCAGGGTTAGAAAAATTTGGCCTATGGTTTTGGTGGTGCCAGAACACAGTAAGCCCTCCCAGTTAGTCTTGTTGGGTGCAGGAACGGCTCTGCATTGAAATATTATATCAAAAAATTAAATTACATGTCTCTGTTAAACAGGGGCAGAAAAATTGGGCCTTGGTTGGTGGTGCCACAACACTATAACCCCTCACAGATACTTTTGTTGGGAGCAGGAATGGACCCTGCTGTAAAATAATATATCAAAAATTGTAATTACATGCCCCTGTTAAACAGGGCCAGACAAATTGGGCCTTGGTGGTGGTGCCCTAAACAAAAAATATGGAAGCTAGTATCATCAAGATTGAGGAGAAATAGGGTGGTCAGCATAGGCAGTCTTTAAGGGATCCTACATCCATAGCAAATTCAATCAGCTACATCAGCATCAGGTGCTTAATAGCTGCTGATCCAAGGCTGATTCATTTTTATGAATGTAAGCCTATCAACTGAGCCTGTGGACAGAAAAACTCTTTGATCCGTTACAATCCCTCCAGCAGCACTGAATGTGCATTCAGAAAGCACGCTGAATGCAGGACGGGCCAGTAGCTCAATTGCATATTGAGCAAGTTCTGGCCAGTGGTCCATCCTCAAGACCCAGTAACCCAGTGGATGCCCTGTTGGAAAGGTCTCTGGTGTGCAGTCATGTTGGAACAGGAAGGGGCCATCCCCAAACCGTTCCCACAAAGTTGGGAGCATGAGATTGTCCAAAATGTCTTGGTATGCTGACACCTTAAGAGTTCACTTCATTAGAACTAAGGGGCCAAACCCCTGGAAAACGACCCCACATCATAATCTCCCTTCCACCAAATGATTTGGACCAGTGCACAAAGCAAGGTCCATAAAAACATTGATGAGCGAGTTTGGGGTGGAGGAACTTGACTGGCCTGCACAGTCCTGACCTCAACCCAATAGAATATCTTTGGGATGAAAGAGTGGAGACTGCGAGCCAGGCCTTCTCATTCAATATCGGTGCCTGACCTCACAAATGTGCTTCTGGAAAAATGGTAAAACATTCCCATAGACACACTCCTAAACCTTGTGGACAGACTTCCCAGAAGAGTTGAAGCTGTTATAGCTGCAAAGGGTGGACCAACTCAATATTGAACCCTGCGGACTCATGCCGCATACACACCATCACTTTATGTGATGAAAAAAAACGACATTTTCTGTGAAGTAAAAAACGACGTATTTGAAACTTAAATTTTCAAAGACGAAGTTGCCTACACACCATCGTTTTTTTCACAATGCTCTAGCAAAGCGAGGTTACATTCACCACATTTTTCCATTGAAGCTCGCTTCATAACTAGCTTCTGGGCATGCGCGGGTGTAAAAACGTTGTTTTAAACGTCGTTTTTTGCTACACACGGTCAATTTCTGTGAAGTAAAAAATTACGTTTTGAAAAACGACACATAAAATTGAAGCATGCTTCAATTTTTTTTTTGTTTTTCACAAGACATAAAACAACGTTTTCCCCCACACACGGTCATTTTAAGTGACTTTTTAAAAACGTTGTTTTTTTTCATCACATAAAGTGATGGTGTGTACGCGGCATAAGACTGGGATGCCATTAAACTTCATGTGTGTGTAAAGGCAGGTGTCACAATTCTTTTGGTAATATAGTGTTTTTAAATTAAAGGAAAGCTGAAGTTAGGCTTTAAAGTAATTATTTACTAGTATTGTATTGTATTGAGTACTGTATTTTGAAAAAAATACATTTATTTTTATTACAGTCACAAACCAAATAGATCTTGATTACTCTCTATGGAGTTTCCTATTCAGTCAACTGAGCTTATACACTGATACACATCATATACTTTAAACTTATATATACAATACTTATTAATATTTTATCTCTCCTCTCTTTCTATTTTTCTTTCCATTCATGACTTCATCTAGGTTTTATTTTTTACCCTATCAAATAGAAACACTGATAAAAAAAAAAACAAACAAACAAAAAAACCTCCTATGAAAAAGATTAGTCGAACCAGAACTATGTATTTAAACTTTGACATTATTTTGACATCTTTGACAGTATTTTCACTCCCTTTGTTCTTCATGTTCTTTTTTATTATTATTTTCATTCTTTAAATTCTGCTTTTATTCCATGCTCATTAGAAAAACTAGTAGAAAACTCATGAAGAAATGCATGTAATATTGTTACACTTTTAATATTGACACTTTAATTGTCTGTTAAAAAAAAAGAAACAAGAAAAAATAATCGACATTGTTTTTTTGTTGGTTTATTTAAAATGAAGTTAAATTATCAAAAAAATATGGATTTTCATCAGGGATTATTAGCAAATAGAGTAAGTATTTTTTTTTTTAAACATTTCAGACTAAATTCACCAAGTTACAGTACAATGCTTTAATAATTGAAATAGTAATCATTAAGACAAACGAGAAATTCTATAACTTGATCCATCCATTTTCTTTGCATTGTATAGCATAGTACATATGTCATTTTTGATTTGCTCCGAGTTCCACGCCATTTTTCTTATATGAAAAATTAACTAAACAAATAAAGACTTTCCAATTAGCAAAGAAAACATTCACTGAGCTTATTAAATAGGATGAAGCCAAGGTCATTTCAATCAACAAAATATTAGTGTTAGAATTTTGTATTTATTTTTTCCCATTTCCCAAGCTGTATTCAAAGGGTATTCAAAGTCACAGGTTTACAGGTCACCTTATTTGCTATCAATCATTTTTCAAGTCAATGCATATTATGTCTGCTATGGTTAATACATAAAAAAGTTATATAAATCGTTTCTGCTTCCACACAGACCACACATAATATTAATGTCACTACATTCTTCTTTTTGGGATTTAACAACATGGCTGTATATAATCTGCTGCTCTTCACCTTGGTCCTTATTATATACATGGTGACAATATGTGGAAACTATTTAATCATCATGCTGGTATATTACAGCAAGACCCTTCATTCCCCCATGTACTTCTTCCTCTCCCAACTCTCTATATCTGACATCATGCTGACCACAGATATTGCTCCTAACATGTTACATATTGTTCTACATGAGAGGACCTCCATATCTTTATCTGGTTGCATTGCTCAATTGTATGTCTTTGGCACAATAGAAACATTTGAATGTTTCCTTCTGACAGTGATGTCCTATGACCGCTATGTAGCCATCTGCTCTCCTCTGCATTATGTCTCCATTATGAAACAAACACTTTGCATTCAATTAGTTTTTGCATCCTGGATTTTCAGCTGCACTATTGCATCAATATCAACACTCGGCGTAAGTCAACTAGAATACTGTGGACCAAATATTATTGACTATTTATTTTGTGATTTAAATCCTCTTCTGGAAATTTCCTGCTCAGATACATCCAGAGTTCAAATGAAAATTACCTTGTTGTGCGTCCCTGTGCTAATATTTCCCTTCCTAGTGATAGTGGTTTCATACACTTACATTGTTTTAACAATATTAAAGATTTCCTCCTTTTCAGGAAGACTGAAATCCTTTTCCACTTGTAGCTCCCATCTCACCGTTGTGTTTATATTTTATGGAACCCTAATTGCTGTATATCTGATTCCAAAGAAAGGACAATCACAAACGATCAGTAAGATAATGTCCTTGTTGTATACAGTGTTTACTCCCTTTGTAAACCCTTTCATATACAGCTTGAGGAATAAAGAGATCAAGGACAGTTTAAAAATGTTATATAAAAACAAAAGGATTTTTATTCAAAACCTTTAGTAAAAGTTAAATTATTAGGATACTCTATATTACCAAAAGTATGTCCTCAAGGTTTAGGGGTGTGTCTATGGGAATGTTTGACCAGATTTCATAGAGAGTAATTAAAGGGGTCATAAAGGTAACATTTTGTTTTCCTAAATATCTTCCTTTACCTTAGTGCAGTCCTCCTTCACTTACCTCATCCTTCGATTTTGCTTTTAAATGTCCTTATTTCTTCTGAGAAATCTTCACTTCCTGTTTTGATGTCTGCAACTCCACACAGTAATGCAAGGCTTTCTCCCTGGTGTGGAGTGTCGTGCTGGTCCCTCCCTTGGACAACAGGAGAGTCAGGACACTCTCTACATTGCAGATAGAGAAAGGAGCTGTGTGTTAGTGGGCATTTCCTGTTGTCCAAGGGAGGGGGCGAGCACGACACTCCACACCAGGGAGAAAGCCTTTCATTACTGTGTGGAGTTACAGACAGAAGAACAGGAAGTGAGGGTTTCTCAGAAGAAATAAGGACATTTAAATGCAAAATCAAAGGATGAGGTAAGTGAAGGAGGACTGCACTAAGGTAAAGGAAGATATTTAGGATTTTTTTTTTTTACATTTACAACCCCTTTAAGATCTCATTGGTTTGTTACTGTGAAAATGCAATACTCAATACCATACAATACTAGTAAATAATTTGTCAGAAGAATAATTGCTTTAAAGCCTAACTTCAGCTTTCCTTTCATTTAAATAAACTATATTACCAAAAGTATTGTGCCGCCTGCCTTTACACGCACATGAAGTTTAATGGCATGCCAGTCTTAGTACGTAGGTTTTAATATTGAGTTGGTCCATCCTTTGCAGCTATAACAGCTTCAACTCTTCTGGAAAGGCTATCCACAAGGTTAATAAATGTGTCTATGGGAATTTTTTTACCATTCTTCAAAGTGCATTTGTGAGGTCGGTAGTGATGTGGACAAGAAGGCCAGGCTAGCAGTCTCAGCAGTCTCAGCTCTCATTTATCCCAAAGGTGTTTTATTGAGGTAAGGACTGCAGGCCAGTCAAGTTCCTCCACCCCAAACTTGCTTGTCCATGTATTTATGGACCTTGCTTTGTGTACTGGTCTAAATCATTTGTTGAAGGGTGGATTATGGTGTGGGGTTGTTTTTCAGGGGTTGGGATTGGCCCCTTCATTCCAGTGAAGGAAACTCTTAAGGTGTCAGCATACTAAGACATTTTGGACAACTTCATGCTCCCAACTTTGTGGGAACAGTTTGGGAATGGCCCCTTTCTGTTCCAACATGATGGATGGATGAGCAAGTTTTGGGTGGAGGAACTTGACTGACCTGCACAGAGTTCTCACCTCAACCCAATAGAATACCTCTGGGATGAATTAGAGCAGAGACTGCGAGCCTGGCTTTCTTGTCCAAAATTGAAGTCAAGCCTTCCCATAGACACACTCCTAAACCTTGTGGACAACCTTCACAGAAGAGTTGAAGCTGTTATAGCCGCAAAGGGTGGGCTAACTCCATATTGAACCCTACAGACTAAGACTGGAATGCCATTAAAGTTCATGTGTGTGTAAAGGCAGTGTCCCAATACTTTTGGTAATATAGTGTATATTTGTTTAAGAAGACAGAGAACTTGGTGTGCACTAGTCTCCAAAAATTTGAAATCGACCATACTGAAGCAATGCTTAATAATAAATTCGTATTAGAGTTCAATTGCCCAAATTTGGTTCCTAAAAAAGGTCTAAACACCCTTCAGACCTTCATTCCATGGTACCTTATACAACTCCCCTTAAACTGTGTTTTGTTTTTGTTAAATGGAGCTCCATTCCCAGATGTAGCCTATTACAGGGAAACAAGTTGGAAGGAGATGGGAGCCGTGATGTGATGATCCATACTACTTGTTGATGATCTCTTGGTTGGATTACACGTTCTACTTTAATTAATCCTAGTTGCTGTAAGTGCATTATTTTAGCTTTAACTGCTTCAGCCCCGGAAGATTTTACCCCATTCCTGACCAGAGCACTTTTTGCGAATTCGAAACTGTGCTGTTTTACCTGACAATTCCGTGGTCATGCAATGCTGTAACCAATCAAAATTTGCCTCTATACAGCGTGAGTGCTATAAAATGTGCTGATTACTGTAAAAATGTCACTGGCAGGAAAGGGTTTTACACTAGGGGGTGATCAAGGGGTTAAATGTGTTCCCTCTCTGTGTTCTAACTGAAGGGCGGATGGGACTTACTAGGGGAAATGACAGATCGCTGTTCATACATTTTCTGCTCAGAGAACCGGGATCTTTGTGTTTACACAGTTCTTGCTGTGTCACGAGCGATTGTGGGTGCCCGACGGTCATCGCGCCTCCAGCAAGCACGCCCCTAGTAGCCACAGGGCGAAGCGACGTAACATAATGTTGTTTCACCCAGCCGAGCCATGCTGCCGCAGTAAAACTGTGACGGCTGGTTGGCAAGTGGTTAATAAACCCTTTTAAAATGTATTATGTGATGAGTCTTCCCAATGTTTAAATTCCACACATACCACTAGCAGGGCTGTCTTAATACCATCACTGGCCCCTGGGCAAAGTAATGCTCTGGTGCCCCAACAATGATGACAGTGCAGGTAAACAGATCAAGTAGGTAGGAGGCAGACTGCCTCCCCTGTGTATCTATCACTCTCAGTGCCATCATGGGGCCCCCAATTTCGGGGCAGCGTGGGCTCAAGGACCAGCTGCTTTGGGGAAAGTGCAGGGGCCCCCCATGCAGCTGGAGCCCCTGGACAGTGCCCAGGTGTGCCCTCTCGTTAAGACAGCCCTGATCCCCAGTGTAGAGCATTAAGCAAGCCCAGGTTGGAGTGTGCAGGGAAGCTGATTAGGAGGCTGCTGGATTGATTTATTGAGGAGGTCGGATTATATACAGGAGGAGTCCACATATCGGTTTGCCTCATGCGATATATGATCTCTTATCATTTGGAGATCATTGGAATCTGGTAAGCGGGAAAATTTAATTGTATTTAGAAAACTTATTGAGTATATTTTTTCACTGGAAGTGGTTCACTTGATTTTATAGAAAGATTTGAACATTGATTGAAATGGAAAAACTAGGACACTTTATATATTTATTTGATGAACTTATATAAAAATAATTTTGATACATTTAAATTTTTTGATAAATAATTTTCTGATGATTTTGGTTTCACATTTTGTTATTATATTTGTTAACCCACATGGTGGCAATTTTTGTGTTCATTCACAATATTTCACGTTATTGATTCACATGAGACAGCACATATCTTTTATATTTTGAGCACTGTAATGCCGCGTACACACAAACGCAATTTACGACAAGAAAAGTTCGATGTGAGCTTTTGGTCAGAAATTCTGACCATGTGTAGGCTCCATCTGACTTTTTCTGTCGGAATCTTTGCCAAGAAAAATTTGAGAGCTGGTTCTCAAATTTTCAGACAAGAAAAGTTCTTGGAGGAAATTCCAATTGTCTGTACGCAATTCCGAAATGAAAGAATGAAATGAAAGAAAGGGGGCAGTCAGGAAGCTAATGATGATAATTCCTTGACTCCTAAAATAAATAATGAGTGCAATAATAGATAGAGAGCTTTGAGCACCCCCTGAGAAAAACTAAATCAGAAAGCTTTAGAAAGTCACCACATGGGTGACAAATGTAAGAAAATATGTGTGGGGGTGTGGCCTAGCAAGCGACTGGGATGGAAGCACACTGAAGGAGCTCCTTGAAAAGACACAGCCGACAGCCCTTTACATTTTTCGGTGAAATGGGCAGACTGACATACCAGGCTTCACATTCCAGACGCCTCCGAGGATCAGCCGCCCCATTGTCTAGAAGCATCTTTGAGCTGCTAAAAGCAAAGCCGGCACCTCAAGGCAACGTGGCGAGTCACAAGATGGCGTGGTCCCAGCATGAAGAAGAGGACTTCAGAGAGGACTCATAATACGCCATAGAGGACTCGGAGTCAGACTCGCTCCAACAAACCCCTTACCTTTGCTGACATGTCTGTCATTGCTGCATATATTAAAGCCACATTCTCAGCAGCCATCACGGATTTAAAATCCAATCTGCTGGTTCTCTCTGACAAAATGGAGGCGGTGGAAGTGAAAGGGAAGCATTCTCGACAATCATGGACGAAGGAACAATATTAGGGTGAGGGGGATCCCTGCGCTACAGAGAGTGTTCAATAGCCTCCTGGAAAAACAGGAAGACTCTGAGATAGACTTTGTCAGAGCCCACAGAGCTCTCAGAGCCAGGGGTCCAGATGATGCCCCTCCAAGAGATATTATTTGTTGCCTACAGAGTTATCCACTTAAGGAGGACATTATGAGGAAAGCGCAGATAAATGACCACATTATCTTTAATGGCGCGCATATCATTCTGTACCAAGACCTCTTGCAAATTACATAAAAAAAAGTAGGGCATTGCACTCCCTCCTGGACGAGCTTAGAGAGAAGGACATAAAATACACGTGGCGATTTCCTTTTGCCCTGGTAGTCACAGCAGCAGGCAAACAACATGTACTGCGTTCCCCTGCTGATCTCACTGGATTTTGTGAGGCCTTAAACCTGGAGCTGATGGAGCTACCTGGCTGGTACCAGGAATATACCCTATAGCCTCCCACCAGAAGCCCACCCGACTCTCCTTTTTCCCACACCGGACAAGCAAATGTCCAAGAAACTGAAGCATGGTCACGGAGGGGGATCGCAAATTGGGACTCCTGCCCTGCGCCCCACACCCTCCAGGGTGCGCATATTTGAATGACCATGCAACCCTCCGACTGGATTCTTTTTGAAAGACTCACTGCACTGAGACTCTGAGCCACACTGACTAGAATGTTACCTTAGAGGACTCGATACGGCCTAAGACTCATGTGATCCATTCTGGTCTCCTCTACTTTTTTTTTGTTCTTATCCCAGTTAGATGCCTTTCTGTTCATCCCAGTTAGAGCCTCTGAATGGAAATGAGCAAGCTCCCAGCTGAGACATTGTGCATTGGTACACGAAGGCCACTGCAGCCTACTATGTTTTCAGCTACACCTTAGGCCTCGTACACACGATAGGTTAACCAGAGGACAACGAATGGACCGTTTTCATCGGTCAAAACCGATCGTGTGTGGGCCCCATAAGTTATTTAACCATTGGTTAAAAAAAAGCCAACATGCTTTAAATTTAACCGACGGATTCCTAACCAATGGGAAACAAATGATCGTTAGTAGGCACAACCATGGGTTAAAAATCCACGCATGCTCAGAATCAAGTCCACGCATTCTTGGAAGCATTGAACTTCGTTTTTTTCAGCATTTCATTGAGTTTTACCTCACCGCGTTCTGACACGATCGGTTATTTAACCGATGGTGTGTAGGTGCGACGGACCATCAGTCATCTTCATCGGTTAACCGATGACAACGTCCATCAGACCATTCTCATCGGATGGACTGATCATGTGTACAAGGCTTTACAGTTACAGATCTCTGTCCGGAGGAACACGGGAGATGGAGACTAAATGACAGACAGAGTTGCTGCAGTTTGAAAGCCAATTATATACATACTCCCTAATCTAGGAGATTGCCTTTTAGGTGATAACTTAGATTTACTTTGAAAGGCTTTATCAATCCCCTTAACTTTTACTTTGACCCACAGGAGCTAACTTTGAGTCACCAAACGCAGTGTGCTATATGGAAAATAATCCACAGGACAAAGTTGCCCTACAGTACCAGCCGCAGAGAATGTGTTTTTAGCACGACGGCATCGCGCTGATTCTCGGCGACAGGGTGCCGACATCTCGCACTCGCTGGAATAGTAAAAGTACATTCCAGCAAGCGCGTCATATAAGCTACGGAAGATCCGACTTGGATTCCCGCCAATTCTACACGTGTGCGGCGTTCGTTATGAATCCTGAGGGGGAACTCCCCGTCGGATTTTAAATAAAAATCCGGCATGGGTTCCCCCCTCAGGAGCATACTGGGCCCTTAGGTCTGGTATAGGTTGTAAGGAGACCCCCCCTACGCCGAAAAAATGGCATAGGGGTCCCCCTACAATCCATACCAGACCTGTATCCAAAGCACGCTACCCGGCCGGCCAGGAAAGGAGTGGGGACGAGCGAGCGCCCCCCCCCCCTCCTGAGCCATACCAGGCTGCATGCCCTCACCATGGGGGGGGTTGGGTGCTCTGGGGCAGGGGGGCGCACTAAGCCCCCCCACCCCAGAGCACCCTGTCCCCATGTTGATGAGGACAGGGCCCCTTCCCGACAACCCTGGCCGTTGGTTGTCGGGGTATGCGGGCGGGAGGCTTATCGGAATCTGGGAGCCCCCTTTAATAAGGGGGCCCCCAGATACCGGCCCCCCACCCTAAGTGAATGGATATGGGGTACATCGTACCCCTACCCATTCACCTGGAAGCAAAATGTTAAAGTTAATAAACACGACACAAGGGTTTTTAAAATAATTTATTAGTCTGCTCCGGAGGCACCCCCTGTCTTCTTTAGCTCTTTTCACCAGGGGGGGCTTCTTCTTTGACGTCTTCGGGTGGGGGCCACTCTTCTTCGCCGCCGTCTGGTTCTCTTCCACCGCCGGGGGGGGGTCACTTTTATAAAAGCGCCCAACCCCCGGCGGGGGTGGTGTGCTTCTCAGGGGGTGGCTTCTTCTTCCGCTATCCGGGGGGGTCTTCTCCACTCTCCGGGGGTCTTCTTCTATGTTCGCTGCTCTCCGCTGTTGACTCGGCGCACCCCGGTTCTTCCTCCCGCTGTCCGGTGCCTTCTCCTTCAGGGCTGAACGTCGTCTTCTTCTTCTGTGCTGTGATGTCTTCTTCTTCTGTGCTGTGACGTCTTCTTCTTCTGTGCTGTGACGTCTTCTTCTTCTTCTGCCTTCTCCCGATGTTGACACGTCGCCTCTTCTCGCTGCAATGACAGGTGCGCGGTTTGCATCTGACTTATATAGGCCTCACAGTCCCATCATGCTCCGGTACCTACCCACGTGGGTAGGTATCACGTGGGTACCGGAGCATGACGGGACTGTGAGGCCTATATAAGTCAGATGCAAACCGCGCACCTGTCATTGCAGCGAGAAGAGGCGACGTGTCAACATCGGGAGAAGGCAGAAGAAGAAGAAGAAGACGTCACAGCACAGAAGAAGAAGACGTCACAGCACAGAAGAAGAAGAAGAAGAAGAAGAAGAAGAAGACGTTCAGCCCTGAAGGAGAAGGCACCAGACAGCGGGAGGAAGAACCGGGGTGCGCCGAGTCAACAGCGGAGAGCGGCGAACATAGAAGAAGACCCCCGGAGAGTGGAGAAGACCCCCCGGATAGCGGAGAAGACCCCCCGGATAGCGGAAGAAGAAGCCTCCCCCCTGAGAAGCACACCACCCCCCGCCGAAGACGTCGGAGGAAACCCACCGGGGGGTGGGCGCTTTTATAAAAGCGACCCCCCCGGCGGTGGAAGAGAACCAGACGGCGGCGAAGAAGAGCGGCCCCCGCCCGAAGACGTCAAAGAAGAAGCACCCCCTGGTGAAAAGAGCTAAAGAAGACAGGGGGTGCCTCCGGAGCAGACTAATAAATTATTTTAAAAACCCTTTTGTCGTGTTTATTAACTTTAACATTTTGCCTCCAGGTGAATGGGTAGGGGTTCGATATACCCCATATCCATTCACTTAGGGTGGGGGGCCGGTATCTGGGGGCCCCCTTATTAAAGGGGGCTCCCAGATTCCGATAAGCCTCCTGCCCGCATACCCCGACAACCAACGGCCAGGGTTGTCGGGAAGGGGCCCTGTCCTCATCAACATGGGGACAGGGTGCTCTGGGGTGGGGGGGGCCGCAGTGCGCCCCCTTGCCCCAGAGCACGCAACCCCCCCCATGTTGAGGGCATGCAGCCTGGTACGGCTCAGGAGGGGGGCGCGCTCGCTCGTCCCCACTCCTTTCCTGGCCGGCCGGGTAGCGTGCTTTGGATACGGGTCTGGTATGGATTGTAAGGGGACCCCCTACGCCGTTTTTTCGGTGTAGGGGGGTCTCCTTACAACCCATACCAGACCTAAGAGCCCGGTATGCTCCTGAGGGGGGAACCCATGCCGGATTTTTATTTAAAATCCGGCGGGGAGTTCCCCCCTCAGGATTCATAACAACTTCTATGACGGCTTTGTCTCCATCGCGGCAAGCCAGCTCGGCGCTGGCTCCCGCGATGGGGCTCGTAGGTGGTCAATCTCGCCGAGAAAGGGAGCGAGATTGAAACAATATCACGGTCACCTACTGTACATGGGCCCAAACACCATTATTGCCTTATAGAGGCTGTGTCATTTTTATGCTTCACCAATACTGTGTGTATTATATAGTTGGATTTAGTTTATCTGTTTTATTATTACAAGCATACTGGTCACTGACTTCCCACATCACCACAGAGTATACCTGAGCGGAGATTTCTCAGCTCAGATATACTACTTTCCCACTTCAGCAAAGGTTTATATTGACAAAAGTATATTAAAAATGTTCTACTTGTTGTTGGATTTATTTCCACTCTTTGAATTTCTCTTTTCCTTCTACCTCACTTCTCCCTCCATTCCTTCCCTTCTCCCCCTCTTTTACTGTTAGAATTGTGTGTTTGACGCACTTATCAGTGGAGACGGGTCGCTAAAAAAAAACACTAAAAGTTTGTTACAAAAATCACTGTAAGCTTCAACTTATTGTACACACCGATTACTTACTTATCCCTGGGGTAGAATCCCGTGGTCATCTCACACAACACAAAAGGGATGAATATCCCATAAAAAAGGACATCGCTCCTCCGAGAACTGAAGAAGGGTAAGCAACACTTTGTTTTCTTACAGGAAAACCATTTTAAGACTGGTCACACACAGAAGCTCACTATAACCTTTTTTACAACAGCATATCATGCGACTAATGATAATGCTAAAACTAATGGAGTGTCGACCCTGGTGATCAGGGACGCACCTTTCACGCTCCTGGATCGCTTAATAGACCCAGAAGGCTTTTATGTCTTCCTCAAGGGCGCATACTATGGTAAGCCTATAACTTTAGCAAATGTATACTTTCCATATCGGCACATGTGACCTTTTGTCAAAAAATAACACAAGAGCAGCTGGGTTTAAATCAGGGCTCCTTATTTTGGGGGGCGACTTTAACATACCATTAGATCCAACAGTTGACTCCTCATCTGGGAAATCCTGCATCACATATCCTTAAAATAATAAAATCATTGCTTAATTCTTTACAACTGATTGACACCTGGAGGTTTTGCCACCCAGACTCCAGAGATTTCACATTCCATTCGGTCCCACACAAACACTATTCTAGAATAGCCTACTTATACATTACCCAACGAGACCTGCAAACCGTGACTGGAGCCCATATAGGCATTCAATCACTATCTGACCATTTTCCCTACTGATGGATCTGGGAATAACAACACCTAGATCGAACACATGGAGGCTGAACGCCTCACTCCTGACAGACCAAGACCTATTACCTAAACTTACTACGACACTATCAGAATACTTTCACCTTAACACCACCCCAGGCATGGATCCCATGATGATTTGTCAGGCACACAAATGTTCCATCAGGGGAGAAATGATCAGAATGGTTTTACAAAATAAAAAATAATAAAACAGGAGCGGGAAATTAAAGAGTTAGCAAATAAAATCTATAGACTAGAGAGTTGCCACAAACAATTCCTGTCAGAACTATCTGCAAAGGACCTACTTGAAACATGTAAGGCATTACAAGAAATATTTGAGACCAAAACCAAAAGACTGCTATTCTTTAAAAAGACTACTACGAGGCAGGTGATAAGACGCTAAAAGAAGCCAACGCTACCAATCACGTTCTACACAAAACGATACAACCTCCCACAGCAACACAAACCCCAAGACGTGGAGGAAGATAGGGCAAGCGTAATACTAGATTACTTAAACAAAAGTGGCCTCCCCAAACTGGAAGAAACAGTGTTAGCCCACCTCGAAGAGAAAATCTTGGTGACAGAAACACAGTTGGCAATACAGGATCTCAAATAAATGCTCCATTAGTACCAAAACATAGGAAACGTCTTACAAACTCTTAACACAGGCTTCAAATGCCTATGAAGCAATAATGAGCCTGTAGAGAAACTCAACATTGAACTTAGTCACCTCCATGATACAGAGGTTGAGACGAACGGTCTCCACGGGATTATGGATCCCTAACAAAAAGTGCAATAAGCCCTGCTAAAAAGAGACACCCTGCCCTGATCTTACCCTCCTCCTTTCTACCCTCCCCTTTCAACTTTTCTATCTCTGTATATTCTGAAATTAAAGCCAATTTCATAAACAGATAATTCTTATGGATGACAATGATTATTTGATGTTAATTATTAGTTGATGAGCAACTTATATTAAGATTGTATTAGGAGTAACCTCTCAAATTTATATGATTCCTGTTATGCAACAGTTTGGAAATAATTGCGCTACACTGAACAAACTAAATGTTATGCCTATACAATACAATGTTATCTGTCATATGCGCTGATTTGTACTGCCATAATTCTATTTTAATAAACATTTGATGTTAAAAAATAAATGCAAATATGTGTAGCGCTATAAGTAAATGAACAGCAATGAAATGTGAATACTGTGTTAAAAAATGGACAGCACATTAACCACTTCAGCCCTGGAAGATTTTACCCCCTTCCTGACCAGATCAGTTTTTACAATTTGGCACTGCATCACTTTTTTTTGTAAATGCATTTTATTCAGTTTTATGAATACACAAAGAAAAAAAGCTGAACATTACAGTCCATAACAAGTTAACACAAACATCATGTGTTGACACAAAGGATCATAGATAATATAGTTGTACATCTACATAAGCAGTGACATAAATTACAAATGACATTTGCAGAACTTGAAGCACCATCTTACCCCTCCAGGCACCCCTTTGGAAACTTACTGTGTCCTGGTGGGGGGACAGCACCTACAGGCCCTTAATTCCATAATAATGATCTCAGATGAGAGATGTGTGTAAATGATCTCTCCTGTATTGTAATATGATCAACAGAACTGGTGCAGTCATCATACATTCACCAAGAGCTTAAGGCTCTAACAGAAAAAAATAAACAAAGAATAACTCAGAAACAGAAGAAAATAAAGGAATTTTAACCTTTTTTAGAGTATAGTTACTCAGGTCTCCGCTAGAGAATCCAAATTAATGCTTCAGGAGCTTAGGATCAATACCTAATAAGGAATTTTCGCTCAATGCAATTATATCTTATATACGTTGTATCAGTCTGTCCAGGATTGCCAGTGGGAAATACACTTTGCGTATTTTCCCTCTATGGATTCCAGCATACTTTCATAATAGTGAATGAACAATATACATATTGCCTCACTAATCTCTGGTGGGTCCGGAGATCTCCATAACCAAGGATTACTAATTTAGCTGCTAGAAATAGATGGATGGTGAATTTCCTATGGATTGGTTGTATGTCTTCAATGCCCACATTTAAGAGTGCCAATGAAGTGGAGTACTGTATAGGTAAGCCTGTCACTTGGTGGTGGATTGTATATATGCCGGCCCAAAATGTTTACAGCCTCCCACAGGACCATAGTATGTGGAAGATGGTGCCTGACTGCTCACAGTTCCTCCAGCACAGAAGAGGCATGGAGGGGTTAAATTTTGGGATCCTGTAAGGAGTAAGGTACCATCTTTGTGTGACTTTATGGGAGAGCTCCCAAAGGTTGGTGCATTTAGTGGCTGAGTGGATGTGCTGTAAAGCTTTATGCCATTGTGCTTCTGAGAATGATTCGTTAAGATCCCTCTCCCAAGCTAGCATGGTGTTTGTTTTCACAAGTACAGATTTATCACTCAGGAAATCGTAGAACAGTGAAATACCACCTTTACAGCTTTGCTTAGCAGTAAGGTGGATTTGGATCTTCCAGTATAAGTTATATCCAAAATTATTACTACTTTTAAGATAAGATGCCACGTGGATATAGTTGAATTGTTCCGAAATAGGCAGTCTGTATTGTGACTGTAACGCCGCAAATGGTTTTATAAGTTTATCCATATTAAAGTCTGATACCCATTTAATTCCCTGCTTTGTCCACATTACCAGATTTAGTTCAGAAATTATTAATGCTAGTCTGGATGTGTGTATTGATAGGGGAATTGCGGGGGTTATTGAAGATTTAGACAGCACCAGTGTTTTCCAAGATTAAAGTTGCTAAGACTGGGGGAGGGAAATCAGTAGTTTGAGGCTTAAGGTGAGGGTAAGCTAATACACATTCAAATAGGTTACCCCCTGGTATCAGAGCTTCCTCAATAATCCCCCATAGTGGGGATCGGGTCGGTTGGGGAACCATCCTCTGAGTCTGTGAAAACTGGCAAACCCACGCCCCTTGCTTCCCTTGCATTACTGAGCTTGGAGAAGGCACTCCTAGCTTTTTAACCTACCCAGAGATATCTAGTTAGTATTGTCTGTAAAGCTTGAAAGAATTTTCGGGGAATAGGTATGGGTACTGTGCGGTATAAGTAAAGTATTTGGGGTAGGAGCAGCATTTTGAAGGCTGCCAATCGTCCTGACCATGATAATGTATGTTTTCTCAAGAATTGCAGTCCTTATTTTAGTTTCCTTTCAAGTGGAAAGTAGTTGGCTTTGAATACTTGTTCTGACTGGGAGGTTAGATTTATCCCTAGATAGGTAATTTCCTGCTCATTCCAAACGTAAGGGCTGGCTTGCAAGATTGATCTCTCTTGTAAGGATACACCCAAATCGGGGTTGTGAGCATTAAAATCACGTCATCTGCAAAAAGGCGTATGATTGTTTTTACGGTTGTTGATCATAAAACCATGTATGTCAGGTAGGGATGAGCCCGATGTTCGAGTCGAACGTAAGTTTGACTTAAACATCGAATGTTGGCCTGTTCATTGAATAGCAAAAAATATGGGGTACATTGGGGCAAATTCGAACTCCGCGGAACACCCTTTAAAAGTCTATAGGAGAAATCAAAAGTGCTCATTTTAAAGGTTAATATGCAAGTTATTGTCATAAAAAGTGTTTGGATACCTGGGTCCTGTCCCAGGGGACATGTATCAATGCAAAAAAAGTTTTAAAAACTGCATTTTTTACAGGAGCAGTGAGTTTAATAATGCTTAAAGTGAAACAATAAAAGTGCATTTTTTTCAATGACTTTTATATTGCCAGGACCTGACAATACATTTTAAATTTTAAATGACTTTTTTTCCTTTAGAATTGTCATCCTATGCGTCCCTGCACAAGATGACATTTCTAAAGGAAAAAAAGTCATTTAAAACTACTCGCGGCTGTAATGAATTGTCAGGTCCTGGCAATATAAAAGTCATTGAAAAAAATGCACTTTTATTGTTTCACTTTAAGCATTATTAAAATCAATGTTCTAAACATGGGGAAAATGTGCAACTTTACAGGCATACTATAGACATCCCCCAGGTACGAAATTTAAAGGAATATTTCACTTTATTGTTTCACTTTAAGCATTCTTAAAATCACTGCTCCCAAAAAAACTGCATTTTTTTAAAACTTTTTTTTGCATTGATACATGTCCCCTGGGGCAGGACCCAGGTCCCCAAACACTTTTTATGACAATAACTTGCATATTAACCTTTACAATTAGCACTTTTGATTTTTCACATTTGTGTCCCATAGACTTTAACAATGTTCACATGCTGGTCGGTAAGTAGGCTTGGTTTTTCCCTGGGCATTCCGCAGGTTTTTGTTGTTATCTGCTTTAGCCTTCCAATGCTACTTACTGTTATGGCCAGCTATAGACGGGGGCAGTGGACATGTTTATGCTTCACCTGTGGTGTTTATATTGGTCCATCAGTGCACCAACACCTTTGCAGCCATTGTGCTATATGCTGGGTGCTTGGTGTGCTCTTGTACCTTTAAAGGAGGGGTGGCTTCCCTTCAGTTCACCTGCCCCTGTCTATCTATTAAAATGCATGTGCCTCCACTGTGGGGACGCTCATTGTTTAGTGTTAGGACCACAGATATTACAGGGTGCCTTGGCGCGGCTCTGTGGCTCACGCATGCGTTTGCAAATGCGTGCGGACTGAACCCCTGTTTTTAACGCATACTGTAGACAGGTTAATTGGTTTTCTGCAAGCTGGTCGGTAAGTAAGCTTGGTTTTTCCCTGGGCATTCCCCAGGTTTTTGTTGTTATCTGCTTTAGCCTTCCAATGCTACTTACTGTTATGGCCAGCTATAGACGGGGGCAGTGGACATGTTTATGCTTCACCTGTGGTGTTTATATTGGTCCATCAGTGCACCAACACCTTTGCAGCCATTGTGCTATATGCTGGGTGCTTGGTGTGCTCTTGTACCTTTAAAGGAGGGGTGGCTTCCCTTCAGTTCACCTGTCCCTGTCTATCCATTAAAATGCATGTGCCTCCACTGTGGGGACGCTCATTGTTTAGTGTTAGGACCACAGATATTACAGGGTGCCTTGGCGCGGCTCTGTGGCTCACGCATGCGTTTGCAAATGCGTGCAGACTGAACCCCTGTTTTTAACGCATACTGTAGACAGGTTAATTGGTTTTCTGCAAGCTGGTCGGTAAGTAGGCTTGGTTTTTCCCTGGGCATTCCCCAGGTTTTTGTTGTTATCTGCTTTAGCCTTCCAATGCTACTTACTGTTATGGCCAGCTATAGACGGGGGCAGTGGACATGTTTATGCTTCACCTGTGGTGTTTATATTGGTCCATCAGTGCACCAACACCTTTGCAGCCATTGTGCTATATGCTGGGTGCTTGGTGTGCTCTTGTACCTTTAAAGGAGGGGTGGCTTCCCTTCAGTTCACCTGCCCCTGTCTATCCATTAAAATGCATGTGCCTCCACTGTGGGGATGCTCATTGTTTAGTGTTAGGACCACAGATATTACAGGGTGCCTTGGCGCGGCTCTGTGGCTCACGCATGTGTTTGCAAATGCGTGCGGACTGAACCCCTGTTTTTAACGCATACTGTAGACAGGTTAATTGGTTTTCTGCAAGCTGGTCGGTAAGTAGGCTTGGTTTTTCCCTGGGCATTCCCCAGGTTTTTGTTGTTATCTGCTTTAGCCTTCCAATGCTACTTACTGTTATGGCCAGCTATAGACGGGGCAGTGGACATGTTTATGCTTCACCTGTGGTGTTTATATTGGTCCATCAGTGCACCAACACCTTTGCAGCCATTGTGCTATATGCTGGGTGCTTGGTGTGCTCTTGTACCTTTAAAGGAGGGGTGGCTTCCCTTCAGTACACCTGCCCCTGTCTATCCATTAAAATGCATGTGCCTCCACTGTGGGGACGCTCATTGTTTAGTGTTAGGACCACAGATATTACAGGGTGCCTTGGCGCGGCTCTGTGGCTCACGCATGCGTTTGCAAATGCGTGTGGACTGAACCCCTGTTTTTAACGCATACTGTAGACAGGTTAATTGGTTTTCTGCAAGCTGGTCGGTAAGTAGGCTTGGTTTTTCCCTGGGCATTCCCCAGGTTTTTGTTGTTAACTTGCATATTAACCTTTACAATTAGCACTTTTGATTTTTCACATTTGTGTCCCATAGACTTTAACAGTGTTCACATGTTCAAACTCATTTTTTGCCTGTTCGCTTGCTCTGCTGCAAACCGAACCAGGGGATGTTCGGCTCATCCCTAATGTCGGGGTTCTGTCTAATACTGGTGGCTAATGGTTCCATTAGTAAGTTAAATATAAGGGGGGATAATAGGCACCCCTGGCGAGTGCCGTTTGTAAATTCAGAGGGTTTGGACAACATGCCTGATGTATACACCCAAGCTGATGGGGAGGTATAAAGGGCTAATAAGTGACCTGTGAATCCAAATTTTTCCAACGCAGTTGTCAGATATTGTCAGTGCACTCTGTCAAACGCATCCAAGGCTAGAAGCAGAGAAGGCATTCATTTTTTCTTTGCAATATGGACTATATCTATTAATCATCTGGTGGCACTCGGTGTTTGTCTACCCTTGGTAAATACAGATTGGTCTGGGTTAATTAGGGTGGGTAGGATGTTTACTAATCTCAATGCTATCATTTTGGCATAGATCATTAGATCATTGTTTAATAAAGATATAGGTCTAAAGTTTCGGGGAATGCCCGGTGTCTTACCTGGTTTAGGCAATGTTACTATCAATGCTAACATCTCAGAAGGAAAGGAAGCTGAGGCAGTTGCGGCATCATACACCTTTAGGAGGTATGGACCCAGGGTTTACTTAAAATTTCTATAATATTTGGCACTGCATCGCTTTAAATGACAATTTGCGCACTCATGCAATGCTGTACCCAAACAAAATGTCCCCTTGGTCCCACAAATAGAGATTTCTTTTGGTGGTATTTGATCACCTCTGCAGGTTTTTATTTTTTGCGCTATAAACAAAAAAAGAGCGACAATTATGCAAACAAATAATATTTTTTACTTCTTGTTATAATACATTTCCCCAAATTTTTTATTAAAAAACTAATTTCTTCATCATTTTAGGCCAATATGTATTCTTCTACATATTTTTGGTAAAGAAAATTGTAATAAGCGTATATTGATTGGTCTGCGCAAAAGTCTTAGCGTCTTCAAACTATGGGAAAAATGTATGGCATTTTGATTACTGTATTTAGTGTAGCACTACCCCCGAAGGACCTGCAGGTTTGTTTTGGGCGGCATGTTACCTCGTGTTTCTCTGATGTCTAGGGGTGTTTGGTGGAAGTTGTAGTAACGGAATTTCCACGACAGGTGTCTTTTTCTGTGCTCTTTATTACCCAGCAAATACAATACAATACAAATACAAACAATAAAACTTGGTGAAGAGTAGAGGTTTAGTAGTAATGAGATCCAGATGTCAGTGATAGGGAAACAGTCCTGCTCCCACATGTAATGTCTCTTCCACCACTCTAGCCAGAGTGGGTATAGAGCACCTGGACAGGCCTCTCTCACCAGCCTGGCAGCCAGAGTGTCACTCGAACCTTAGGAAAAAATCTGCCACAGACCCTCCTGATAAATGAACAGCAGAGATAATACTCCTTGGCAGACTTGGCACCTGGATCTCCTTCAGGTAGTTTTAAATTAGGGTACCGACTGACAGGTGGCCAACATTCAGCCTCTCAGTGTCCGGTTCCCCTGGTCCCCGATGGATGGTCAGGCCCCTATTGGAACACCAGCCTTTCTTGGTACTCCTCAGGCAGACTCTCCACTATACGGCTCAGGACCTCCTTAGGTAGGACCCAGTCGATTACTGAGTCCCCAAGCGGCAGATCAATTGCTCAAGACACCCCGGCTCGGAAGGCCATTTGCCGGGGCGGCGTGAAGTGGCTACCCTAAAGGTGGGTGCCACACGAGGAGAAGCCCAGGAAAATGGTGTCTGCCTCATAAATACTCTCTCCCAGCATGTGCAGCGAGGCCCAAGCGGCAGTTCAATTGCTCAGGGCACCCCGACCCGGAAGGCCATTTGCCAGGGCGGCATGTGCAGCGAGTCCAAACCCTTCTGATAGGCTGCTGGGCAAGAGAACCCAAATCCTGGACTCCACTGCTGCCACCTGCCAAACTGGGGCAAGATCAGCACCCCAGAAACAAAAGAATGGACCCACAGCACAGCCAAAGCTAAGACAGAGACCCAAATTTGAACAAATCAAACTGGTCAGAGTTAACTAACTCTCTGACCCCCTCTAAATTTCACATAGCACCAGTTCTGGGAAGTAACCAGGTGCTACACAAGTATTTTTTTTTTTTACTAGTAATGGCTGTGATCTGCAATTTTTAGCAGTACTGCAACATTGTGGCAGACAGAACGGACACGTTTGACACATTTTTGTGTCACCTGCCGACCTGGGGTAAGATCAGCACCCCAGAAACGGCAGAATGGATCCACAGCACAGCCAAAGCTAAGACAGAGACCCAAATTTGAACAAATCAAACTGGTCAGAGTTAACTAACTGGAAGTAACCAGGTGCTACACAAGTATTTTTTTTTTTTACTAGTAATGGCTGTGATCTGCAATTTTTAGTAGTACTGCAACATTGTGGCAGACAGATCGGACACTTTTGACACATTTTTGGGACCATTGACATTCATACAGCGATCAGAGCTATAAAAATTCACTGATTTCTGTGCAAATGTCATTATAAGGGGAGGGGTTAACACCAGGGGGCAATTAAGGGGTTAAATGTGTGATCCCTGGATGTGTTCTAACTGCATGGGGATAAGACTGATTGGGGGAGGAAACATATTGTTGTTCCTACTTAGTAGGCACAAACAATATGTCTCTTCTCCCCTGACAGAACAGGAATGTGTGTGTTTACATCCCCATGCTGTCTCTTATGCCCATGATTGCGGGTGGCCAGCACGCGCACCCCCGGTGGCTCTTAAAAGGAACAACGTACCCATACGTTGTTTTGCCTAGCCGTGCCATTTTGCCGAAATATATGGGCGTGAGCCGGTCTGCAAGCGGTTAAAAAAGTTCAACAAGAGGTACCATCTGTGATTGGACACAGATAAACACATGGGTAAAGAGCCACGTCATCCGCTTCTTACCAAGATCTGGGTCACGCCATATGCCAGTGACTCAGTGCACCCCACAACCACTGTGCTTGAGACTGGGGCCACCGTGATTTGTCTATACGGTGGGCAAGTGGTAGTTAAAGATTGATCCTATTGGCTCATATTTCAATTGCATTACAATATTACTTTCATCTGTACTTTGTACAGAGTTGTTTTTTTTAAGTTCTTCATATTTGACGAGGAACTAATGAGTATATATTTTTTCTTTTACTTTTTGATAATGGGTTGTTTTTGTTGCTAAGCATAGTTTGGTATGTTGAGTGGCTTTGTACATTATAGGATTCATTTTTAGATATAATTTGATTAGCTATCATTTGATAACTTGTGGCTTTCCTTGATTACACAGAAAGAGAGACAAAGAAAATAAGGGGGGGGGGGGGGGATGATAATAACAAAGTTTACATATTTTAAGTACCACATTCCTCAAGATTAGACATTGTAATTGAATCCCTCCAAACAAACATATTAGGACTTTAACCACTTAAGCCCCGGACCAATATGCAGCCTAAAGACCCAAGGTGTTTTTACAGTTCGGGACTGCGTCGCTTTAACAGACAATTGCGCGGTCGTGCGACGTGGCTCCCAAACAAAATTGGCGTCCTTTTTTCCCCACAAATAGAGCTTTCTTTTGGTGGTATTTGATCACATCTGCGGTTTTTAGTTTTTGCGCTATAAACAAAAATAGAGCGACAATTTTGAAAAAAAAGCAATATTTTTTACTTTTTGCTGTAATAAATATCCCCCAAAAACATATATAAAAACATTTTTTTTCCTCAGTTTAGGCCGATACGTATTCTTCTACCTATTTTTAGTAAAAAAAATCGCAATAAGCGTTTATCGATTGGTTTGCGCAAAATTTATAGTGTTTACAAAATAGGGGATAGTTTTATTGCATTTTTATTTTTTATTTTTTTTTTACTACTAATGGCGGCGATCAGCAATTTTTTTCGTGACTGCGACATTATGGCGGACACTTCGGACAATTTTGACACATTTTTGGGACCATTGTCATTTTCACAGCAAAAAATGCATTTAAATTGCATTCTTTATTGTGAAAATGACAGTTGCAGTTTGGGAGTTAACCACAGGTGGCGCTGTAGGAGTTAGGGTGCACCTAGTATGTGTTTACAACTGTTTGGGGGTGTGGCTGTAGGAATGACGTCATCGATCGTGTCTTCCCTATAAAGGGAATGACGCGATCGATGCGCCGCCATAGTGAAGGACGGGGAAGCCGTGTTTACACACGGCTCTCCTCGTTCTTCAGCTCCGGGGAGCGATCGCGACGGAGCGGCTATAAACAAATAGCCGCGCCGTGGTCCCGGATCGCTCCCCGAGCGGACCCGACCGCCGCATGTAGCGGGGGGGGTCCCGATCGGACCCCCCACCCGCTAATAGGCGAGGACGTACCCATACGCCCATGTGCCTGTACGTGCCATATTGTGGACGTATATGTACATGGGCTGGTCCTTAAGTGGTTAATAGTATCACACTAAATACCATTATATACACTGTATAAAAATATCTAAATTGTATTCAATCAAATAAACTCAAACCTTAAAAAAGAATGTCCATTGCACATGCTGTTGACATTATACATCTTTCAGACTGGGATATTGTCCATGATGTACATAGATAATTGCAACAATTGGTCACAATGGGAAATGGAGTCTCCATATTGAACACGTTTGAGTGAGTGAGTGAGTAAGTAACGTGTATAGCGCTACAAATGCAAACTAAATCGCCTCAAGGCGCTGTGTTTCACAGGTCAAAGCCTGTTTATTCAGGAAACACGCACTTTTTATTGTTATCTGAAACATAAATTGATAGACTGTACTCTACAGTATCATATAATAAATACAATGACACCTCTATATTTCAAAAGTGTACAGCCTACAGTGACAGGTCCCCAACTGGCATAATTTCCCCAAAAGGCTATCCTTGCCTTTCACTAGAAAATGGAATGTGATATGTCTGTGATGATGGACAACACTTTCAGTCACAGGGTATGAACATATGACCATAAACACTTGGTTTAGCAAGCCTGGGGCAGGAATGTTACATATGGTACATTGGGTCAATATGCTGATGGTTGGGATGAATGCAAAACATCTCTGGAGCAGGTGGTTGCAAATTGTGTCCTGTACATTGGTTACAGTACAGTCACTTATACAGCCTCCTCCTCACTAGCACCATCCTCTAGCTATTCAGAATGATTAGCCCTCCCAAGCAATCCCAGAGCCTACAGAACATCCCAAGCTAAACATACAACATAACAGCAGGAAGGTTTGTACAAATAAGTGTAAAATAAGTTCTGTCAAATCCCTTACAAAGAGTACATTTCTAGAGAAGAAAATGCTGCATTAAGGCCACAAGGTGTCGCTGACAATAATGTATTCCAACTGGACAAAACAGTGTATTCTGATGGTGGGGAAGTCTGAATACAAAGACTTGTGCTATGTGCACTGGTCCAAATCATTTGGTGGAGGGGGGGTTATGGTCTTGGGTTGTTTTTCAGGGTTGGGCTTGGCCCCTTAGTTGCAGTGAAGGAAACTCTTAAGAATGGTCAAACATTCTCATAGACACACTCCTAAACCTTGTGAAAAGCCTCCCCAGAAGAGTTGAAGCTGTTATAGATGAAAAGGGTGGGCCAACTCAATATTGAACTACGAACGTAGGTGTGCACAGCCAATTGCATTAGGATGTGCACCCTAAAGCTCAAACACACATGCATGTGTGTGTGTCTACATATATATGACCACGGAACATTGATTTCCCTGCTGGCACAGTGAAAGAGAAGAGCATAAACATTTCTCTTTTGCCAGATCCGGTAAGAGGGAGATGTTTCCCATGTTCCTGCTGCTACATCGAGTAATAATACTAATAATACTAATGCACATGGGATGATTAGGGTGTGCCTGGGCACACCCGGAACACCCTGTGTGCATGCCTATGCCTACGAACTAAGACTGCCATTAACGTTCATGTGTGTGTAAAGGCAGGCATCCCAATACTTTTGGTAATAAAGTGTAAATATAGCCTAACTCAACGAAAAGAGAGAATATCCCATAACTGGACTTATAAGGCACTGAGATTAAATTGTAAATGAAAAAATATAAATGTTATTATTGAAATACATACATCAATGCAATACAGGATAAAAGGTAAATGGAATTTGTACAGTAAGTGACAATGCCACTAAACTGGTGGATAAATTCCTTAAACTCTATGTCAGTTCATTACCATCTTATGTAAAGGACACTATCCACTTCCTTAA
Organism: Rana temporaria; assembly: GCF_905171775.1. NCBI lineage: Eukaryota > Metazoa > Chordata > Amphibia > Anura > Ranidae > Rana > Rana temporaria. Next base: position 476,899,950 of record NC_053491.1, on the reverse strand, counting down.
AATCCTTGAAAGCATGCACATTCCGGAATATGCTTTACTAGTCACGATTGATGTTGAGGCTCTGTATAGTTCTGTTCCTCACTCTAAAGGCCTTTCGGCAATCAAACATGTTATAGGTGCGGACAGTGATAGTACCTTGTCCTATAACAAGTTCATTCTTTCCCTCCTAGAATTTATTCTGGAACACAATTTTTTTTTCTTTTTTCGGTTCCCACTACCTCCAGATAGAGGGTGTGGCAATGGGGACTTCTTGTGCCCCATCTTACACAAACCTGTATCCGGAGGAGTGGGAAAATATGCTTTTTTCTGATGATTCTTTGTCGATGCACACGGACCACAAAAATGTCTCTAAAAAACTAAGGGAAAGGGCTGGAGGGCTGCAAATGGCAGCAAAATGTCGGGAAGAGCATGGCAAGTACTCTGGAAATAAATGTGGATAGGGAAATAACTTAAAATAACATAAAAAAAATTGAACTGTTTGGGCCCATGGATCAACGCTATGTTTGGAGGAGAAAGAACAAGGCCTATGATGAAAAGAACACCTTTGTGAAGCATGGCGGGGGGTCAATCATGCTTTGGGGCTGTTTTGCTTCTGCAGGTACAGGGAAGCTTCAGCGTGTGCAAGGTACCATGAATTCTCTTCAGTACCAGGAGATATTGGATGACAATGTGATGCAGTCTGTCACAAACCTGAGGCTTGGGAGACGTTGGACCTTTCAACAGGACAATGATCCCAAGCATACCTCCAAGTCCACTAGAGCATGGTTGCAGATTAAAGGCTGGAACATTTTGGAGTGGCCATCACAGTCACCAGACTTAAATCCGATTGAGAACCTCTGGTGGGACTTAAAGAAAGCAGTTGCAGTGCGCAAGCCTAAGAATGTGACTGAAGGTGGAAGCGGTGGTGGAGGAGGAGGAGGAGGTAGCCAACACAGCAGGTTTTGGTTTTTAATTGATTTATTTATTAAATTAGGGTAAACCCCAAAAGAGTGAGACAGATCTAGGGTTGCTACCTCATCCCTTTAAACCTGAACACAGAGTTACACAGGTTCTGGGGCTAATTTAATGTCGATAAGGCACCAAGTGAGTTTAATTAGCAGCACCTTAATCAGCCAGAGAACCTGTGTAATTAATATGTTTTTGCTTTGAAAGGGATGAGATGTCAACCCTAGAAAGCTCAGAAAAAAACAATGGCTGGGTAAGGCCGGCCCGGTGTCTATTCAGCACAAGGCACGGACAAGTCCTGTGGGATCCATGCCTGGTTCATTTTAATGAACGTGAGCTTGTCCACATTGGCTCTGGACAGGCGGCTGCGCTTGTCTGTGATAACGCCCCCTGCCGTGCTAAATACACATTCAGACAATACACTGGCAGCAGGGCAGGCCAGCACCTCCAAGGCGTAAAGGGCAAGCTCAGGTCATGTGCCCAATTTGGAGACCCAGAAGTTTAAGGGGGCATAGCCGTCATTCAGTACGTGTAGGGGTGTGCTCACATACTGCTCCCCCATGTTGCTGAAATGCTGCCTCCTGCTAAAACGTTCCATATCAGCTGGTGGTGCTGTTTGTTGTGGCGTGCTGACAAAGCTTTTCCACATTTCGGCCCTGCCTTCTGAGGTGCTGGCGGTGCCCCTGTTGCGTTGGCAACCTCTTCCTCCTCCTCTGCCTTCGCCTTCTGCTTCCACTGTGCCCCCGCTGCCAGGTGGGAATTGAACCAGCAGCGCGTCTACCAGCGTGCGCTTGTACTCGCGCATCTTGCGTTCACGCTCCAGTGAGGGGATTAAGGACGGTACATTGTCCTTGTAACGGGGATCCAGCAGCGTGGCCACCCAGTAATCAGCACCTGTCATAATGTGCGAAACGCGCCGGTCGTTGCGGAGACACTGCAGCATGTAATTGCTCATGTGTGCCAGGCTGCCCAGAGGCAACGAAAAGCTGTCCTCTGTGGGAGGTGTATCATCTGTGTCCTCTGTATCCCCCCAGCCACACACCAGTAATGGCCATGAGCTGGTCTGGATGCCATCCTGCTGTGAACATGGTTCCTCCTCCTCCTCCATGTCTTCCTCCTCCTCATCCTCCCCCGCGTCATCCTCCAGAACTGTGCCCTTGCTAGACAATTGTGTACCTGGCCTTTGTTGGTGCACAAACTCACCCTCGGAGCAACTTGTGAATGACTGCCCTGAAAGCCTTGCAAATGATCCCGATTCCTCCTCCTCCTCCTGTGCCACATCCTCTTCCATCATCGCCCGTAGCGTTTTTTCAAGGAGGCATTGAACTGGGATAGTCATGCTGAGAGCAGCGTCATTGGCACTGGCCATGTTGGTGGAGTACTCAAAACAGCGCAACAAGGCACACAGCTCTCACATGGAGGCCCAGTTATTGGTGGTAAAGTGGTTCTGTTCCGCAGAGCGACTCACGCGTGCGTGCTGCAGCTGGAACTCCACTATCGCCTGCTGCTGCTCGCACAGTCTGGCCAGCATGTGCAAGGTGGAGTTCCACCTTGTGGGCACATCACATATGAGGCGGTGAGCGGGAAGGCTGAAGTTACGCTGCAGCACTGCCAGGCAAGCAGCAGCAGGGTGAGAACACCAAAAGTGCGCACAGACGGACCGCACTTTCTGCAGCAGCTGGGGCATATCGGGGTAAGTTTTCAGGAAACTCTGCACCACCAAATTCAGCACATGCGCCAGGCAAGGGATGTGTGTCAAACCGGCTAGGCCCAGAGCTGCTACAAGATTTCGCCCGTTATCGCACACCACCAGGCCCGGCTTGAGGCTCACTGATGCCAACCACTCATCAGTCTGTTGTTCCATGTCCCTCCACAACTCCTGCGCGGTGTGTGGTTTTTCCCCCAAAAAGGAAAGTTTTAAAACTGCCGGCGGGCGTTTACCCATGGCTGTGCTGAAGTTGGTGGTGAATTTGTTACGCTGACTGGATGAGGAGTCGGTAGAGGATGAGGAAGCGGAGTAGAAAGAGTTAGGAACAGGAGGCAAACTGAATCGCCCTGCAATCCTTGGTGGTGGAAGGACATGCGCCAAACTGCTATCCGCCTCAGGCCCAGCCGCCACTGCATTTACCCAGTGCGCTGTTAGGGAGATATAACGTCCCTGACCATGCTTACTGGTCCACGTATCCGTAGTTAGGTGGACCTTGGCACAGATGGTGTTGCGCAGTGCACACCTGATTTTGTCCCCCACTTGGTTGTGCAGGGAAGGGATGGCTCGCCTGGAAAAGTAGTGGCGGCTGGGCACGACATACTATGGGACAGCCAATGCCATCAGGCTTTTAAAACTCTGTGTCTCCACCAGACGGAATGACAGCATTTCAAAGGCCAGTAATTTTGAAATGCTGGCATTCAGGGCCAGGGATCGTGGGTGGGTAGAGGGGTACTTCCTCTTACGCTCCAGTGTTTAGGAGGTGGAGAGCTGAATGCTTCCATGGGACATTGTGGAGATGTTTGGTGACCCAGGTGGTAGTGTTGCTTGCCGGTCCTCTAATTGAGGGGTGACAGGTGGCACTGTCACAACAGAGGTGGATGAAGAGGCAGAGAGGCCCGAGACTGATGCAGAAGAGGAAGCAGGAGGAGCCAGAGACCTTTCTTGGTTTTTGAGGTGTCTACTCCACTGCAGCGCGTGCTTTGCACTTAGATGCCTGGTCATGCAGGTTGTGCTCAGGTTGAGAACGTTTATGCCTTGCTTCAGGCTCTGATTGCACAACGTGCAAACCACGCGTGTCTTGTCATCAGCACATTGTGTGAAGAACTGCCACGCTAGGGAACTCCTTGGACCTGGCTTTGGTGTGCTCGGTCCCTTGCTGCGTTGGGCAGTAGCAGGCATACTGTCTAGGGGACGGACGCTCTGCTTTGGCACCCTGCTCCCTCTTCTGCTGTGCTGGTGGCTCTGTGCGACCACCGCCTCTTCCTCCGAACTACACGGGTCACCTGCATGAGGTTGATTCCATGTCAGGTTCGCGGACCTCATCGTCCTGTACATCATCTTCCACCCAGTCTTCACCACTGCCCTCCTTGTCGGTCTGCACAATTGCAAAAGCACCAGCAGTTGGCAACTGTGTTTCATCATCATCCAAGACATGCTGTGATGGTCCCCCCATATACTCATCTTGAAATATAAGTGGTTGGGCATCGGTGCACTCAATCTCTTCCCCTTCTGGGGCTGGGCTATGTGGATGGCCCTGGGAACACATGCTAACAGACTCATCAAAAAGAAGAAGAGACTGCTGCATGCTTTGGGGCTCAGACTGCTTGGCTAATTTGCAAGGGGGTGAGGTGAAAGACTGATGGTGGACATCGGCTGCAGGCGCCAACTCTGAACTTTCAGCACAAGACTGGTTGGAAAACAATGTGAAGGAACTGGAGGCACTGTCAGCAACCCAATCTACTACCGCCTGTTCTGCTCCTGGCCTCAACATTCGTAGAGCTGGATTAGGCCCAACCAAATACCGCTGCAGGCTCTGTCGGCTACTCGCACCTGAGAAAGGTGTTTCACTTGTGCTGGTAGCTGGCACAGATCGACCACGTCCTCTCCCTGTAACAGGAGCTCCACCAGCAGCACCACGACCGCGGCCATGTCCCTTATTTGACATTTTCCTCATATTTCTCAAATTTAGGGTCTTGCCCTAATTTTGAGAAATTTTAAATACAAAAATAGTGTAAGCTGGTGAAATAGGCAAAGATTCACCTATATATTCTCTACCTATAGCAATAAGCAGGAAGCCAGCACTAAACAATGTACTGCACAAACAGTATATCACAGGGGACAGGTGGAGTGCTGGTGAAATGGACAGAGATTCACCTATATATTTCTCTACCTATAGCAATAAGCAGGAAGCCAGCCCTAAACAATGTACTGCACCGACAGTATATCACAGGGGACAGGTGGAGTGCTGGTGAAATGGGCAGAGATTCACCTATATATTTCTCTACCTATAGCAATAAGCAGGAATCCAGCCCTAAACAATGTACTGCACAGACAGTATATCAGAGGGGACAGGCAGAGTGCTGGTGAAATGGGCAGAGATTCACCTATATATTTCTCAAATTTAGGGTCTTGCCCTAATTTTGAGAAATTTTAAATACAAAAATAGTGTAAGCTGGTGAAATAGGCAGATATTCACCTATATGTTTCTCTACCTATAGCAATAAGCAGATAGCCACCACTAAACAATGTACTGCACAGACAGTATATCACAGGGGACAGGTGGAGTGTTGGTGAAATGGGCAGAGATTCACCTATATATTTCTCCACCTATAGCAAGAAGCAGGAACCCAGCCCTAAACAATGTACTGCACAGACAGTATATCACAGGGGGCAGGTGCAGTGCTGTTGAAATATTCAGAGTCACCTATAGATTGCTGACTGTCCCTATAGGAAATTTCTGGAACCTGTCCCTGAACTATGTACTGGACAAAAAAACACAGTATATCACAGGTGCACAGGTGGTGGCAGGTGCAGTGCTGTTGAAATATTCAGAGTCACCTATAGATTGCCGACTGTCCCTATAGGAACATTTCTGGAACCTGTCCCTGAACTATGTACTGGACAAAAAAACACAGTATATCACAGGTGCACAGGTGGCGGCAGGTGCAGTGCTGTTGAAATATTCAGAGTCACCTATAGATTGCTGACTGTCCCTATAGGAACATTTCTGGAACCTGTCCCTGAACTATGTACTGGACAAAAAAACACAGTATATCACAGGTGCACAGGTGGCGGCAGGTGCAGTGCTGTTGAAATATTCAGAGTCACCTATAGATTGCTGACTGTCCCTATAGGAACATTTCTGGAACCTGTCCCTGAACTATGTACTGGACACAAACACAGTATATCACAGGTGCACAGGTGGTGGCAGGTGCAGTGCTGTTGAAATATTCAGAGTCACCTATAGATTGCTGACTGTCCCTATAGCTGAACAACATTCCTAAACTATATGAAGCACAGCAGATGTCACAGGAATAAAGAGTGCTTGTTGAGATTTCTGAAGCAGGATACAGCTCTCTGACACTGTCCCTAAGCAGCAGCAGCCTCGCCCTATGATAACTAAAGCACAGTGACAACGAGCCAGCTACCATAAGATGATGCAGATATCAAAGAAATAAAGTGTGCTTGTTGAGATTTCTGAAGCAGGATACACCTAACACTGTCCCTAAGCAGCAACAGCAGCCTTTCCCTATGATAACTAAAGCACAGTGACAACGAGCCAGATACCATAAGATGATGCAGATATCAAAGAAATAAAGTGTGCTTGTTGAGATTTCTGAAGCAGGATACACCTAACACTGTCCCTAAGCAGCAACAGCAGCCTTTCCCTATGATAACTAAAGCACAGTGACAACGAGTCAGATACCATAAGATGATGCAGATATCAAAGAAATAAAGTGTGCTTGTTGAGATTTCTGAAGCAGGATACACCTAACACTGTCCCTAAGCAGCAACAACAGCCTTTCCCTATGATAACTGAAGCAGAGTGACGATGTGTGCTGTGTGCCTCTATCTAATATAGGGGCTGGTCACATGATGGGTCACATGCTGCACTGGCCAATCACAGCCATGCCATAAGTAGGCATGGCTGTGATCAGTTCCCAGTCACAGTAGTAAAAGAATGGCGATTGGCTGCCGTGCAGCGCGCCAAAACATACCCAAACTCCGAACCCGAACCCAGACCTTTTCCAATTATTCGGGTTCGGGTCCGGGTTTGGGAAAAACCCAAAGTCCGTACCGAACCCGAAATTTACAGTTCGGGTTCGCTCAACCCTAAAAACCCTAAAAATAACTTTTACATATTTTACAAGATCTAATATCCGTGCACTTTGGGTGACGACAGATATCAATGTTTGGTGGCGGAATATTATCACCTTAAAGCGGAGTTCCGGCCACAATTTAAAAAATAAAAACGTTTTAAATATGAAAACCCCTGTAATACACAAGCTTAATGTATTCTACTACAGTTAGTCTGTAAACTAAGGTCCGTTTTGTTAGGTTGTTACAGCATTTAGACACTTTATAAAATAGAAATTGACTGGGGCCATCTTAAGTGTGGGCATCATGAAGCCAGACTGTATGACTTCCTGGATTTCAGCCTTGATCTCGCACATGCTCAGTGCTGCACAAGCAGGTAATAGTTTCAGGTCAGGTTTCCATAGCAACGGGAGGAACTTGCTTGCCCCTTGTCTATGCAAAACTCTCCTCCCTCCAGGAACCAGTAAATATACTAAATCATTTGTTATGTAGATATATCTGCACAGAAACAAGATTATATATATATATATATATATATATATATATAACATTTGCGCCGTCAATAAATTCATTTTGTTTAGTTCCGTTTCGCATTAGCCGTTATTTTCGTATTTCGTGCCCGAAACTCAATTCAGATTCGTACGAAATACGAATTTTCGTTAGATTCGTTCACTTTTCGTAACAATTACCCACATTCGTTATGATGAATTTTTAAAAAGCTGGACTAATAGTATCTGCTGTGCTCATTATGAGGGGTTCCTACCATCCCTGTGCTGTGCTGACTTCCTGGCGCTGTAGGGATTATGGGAACCCCTCATGAGCACAGCAGGGGTACAAACCCAGGAAGTCAGCACAGCACAGGGATGGTGGGAACCCCTCATGAGCACAGCACAGGGATGGTGGGAACCCCTCATGAGCACAGCACAGGGATGGTGGGAACCCCTCATGAGCACAGTACAGGGATGGTGGGAACCCCTCATAATGAGCACAGCACAGGGATGGTGGGAACCCCTCATGAGCACAGCACAGGGATGGCGGGAACCTCTCATAATGAGCACAGAAGGAGTACAGCCCCGGGAACTCAGCACAGTACAGGGATGGTGGGAACCCCTCATGAGCACAGTACAGGGATGGTGAGAACCCCTCATAATGAGCACTGCACAGGGATGGTGGGAACCCCTCATGAGCACAGTACAGGGATGGTGGGAACCTCTCATAATGAGCACAGAAGGAGTACAGCCCCGGGAACTCAGCACAGTACAGGGATGGTGGGAACCCCTCATGAGCACAGTACAGGGATGGTGAGAACCCCTCATGAGCACAGCACAGGGATGGTGGGAACCCCTCATGAGCACAGCACAGGGATGCTGGGAACCTCTCATGAGCACAGTACAGGGATGGTGGGAACCCCTCATGAGCACAGAAGGAGTACAGCCCCGGGAACTCAGCACAGTACAGGGATGGTGGGAACCCCTCATGAGCACAGCACAGGGATGGTGAGAACCCCTCATGAGCACAGCACAGGGATGGTGGGAACCCCTCATGAGCACAGCACAGGGATGGTGGGAACCTCTCATGAGCACAGCACAGGGATGGTGGCAACCTCTCATGAGCACAGTACAGGGATGGTGGGAACCCCTCATGAGCACAGTACAGGGATGGTGGGAACCCCTCATGAGCACAGTACAGGGATGGTGGGAACCCCTCATAATGAGCACAGAAGGAGTACAGCCCCGGGAACTCAGCAGAGCACAGGGATGGTGGGAACCCCTCATGAGCACAGCACAGGGATGGTGGGAACCCCTCATGAGCACAGCACAGGGATGGTGGGAACCTCTCATGAGCACAGCACAGGGATGGTGGCAACCTCTCATGAGCACAGTACAGGAATGGTGGGAACCCCTCACGAGCACAGAAGGAGTACAGCCCCGGGAACTCAGCACAGTACAGGGATGGTGGGAACCCCTCATGAGCACAGTACAGGGATGGTGAGAACCCCTCATGAGCACAGTACAGGGATGGTGGGAACCCCTCATGAGCACAGCACAGGGATGGTGGGAACCCCTCATGAGCACAGTACAGGGATGGTGAGAACCCCTCATGAGCACAGTACAGGGATGGTGAGAACCCCTCATGAGCACAGCACAGGGATGGTGGGAACCCCTCATGAGCACAGCACAGGGATGGCGGGAACCTCTCATAATGAGCACAGGAGTACAGCCCCGGGAACTCAGCACAGTACAGGGATGGTGGGAACCCCTCATGAGCACAGCACAGGGATGGTGGGAACCCCTCATAATGAGCACAGAAGGAGTACAGCCCCGTGAACTCAGCAGAGCACAGGGATGGTGGGAACCCCTCATGAGCACAGCACAGGGATGGTGGGAACCTCTCATGAGCACAGCACAGGGATGGTGGCAACCTCTCATGAGCACAGTACAGGGATGGTGGGAACCCCTCATGAGCACAGTACATGGATGGTGGGAACCCATCATAATGAGCACAGAAGGAGTACAGCCCCGGGAACTCAGCAGAGCACAGGGATGATGGGAACCCCTCATGAGCACAGCACAGGGATGGTGGGAACCCCTCATGAGCACAGCACAGGGATGGTGGGAACCTCTCATGAGCACAGCACAGGGATGGTGGCAACCTCTCATGAGCACAGTACAGGGATGGTGGGAACCCCTCATGAGCACAGAAGGAGTACAGCCCCGGGAACTCAGCACAGTACAGGGATGGTGGGAACCCCTCATGAGCACAGAAGGAGTACAGCCCCGGGAACTCAGCCAGCATCTCTTTGGATCAGGGGTGGGGGAAAGGGTACTGCATGTGTTAGTAGGCACTTTGGGAGGAGGGAGGACATGTGCTGGGGGAGGGGTGGGGGCAGATTTTCCTAAAACGCCCCCTAGCACATACCCTCTCCCCCCACATAGATCACTGCAGGAATTCATTTATATCAGCTCCCCCACGCAAGTGTCATCTATAGTCTGTCTGTTTACTTGTACACAGACCTTTAGCACAGCAGCATCCCACCTCCTGCCTGGTTCCTCCTCCTGTCTGTGTACTCAGAAGGTGTCAGATCGGAGGAGGCGTGGTAGGGGCGGGGTCATCGGCATACACAGTGTATGCCGATGACCCCGCCCCTACCACGCCTCCTCCGATCTGACACCTTCTGTGCATTGCCAGTGAGAGAGGCAGCTGACGGGAAGCAATGTCGGCTGCCATGAAGAGCTGAGCTAAGATCGTGTGGGACAGCAAACACCCCGCACAAACTGCGGGGGGGTTTGCGCCCACATTAGCCCGCCCCTCCTAATCAAGTGACAGCAAGTGCACCACCCCCCTGAAGCAGGACATACATAGAGCGGTGGGCGGGGCTTTAACCATCTCTCCGCCTACGCCCGCCCACCCGCTCGCTCGAGATTTCTTTCAATTGCGGTGGAAGTACCGCGATACTTCTGAGGAATAGCAGGGCTGGGGATGACGCGGCGAGGCCTCTGCCGCCGCGGCGGGAGAAATAAACGAAAAAGAATAGCACAGTGAGTATTTAAAAAAAAAAAAAAAAAAACATGCCAAATATATTTAAGGGGGCAGTATTACATCATATGATACAAACTTAAAAAATAGGGTGGAACTCCGCTTTAAGCAAGAATACATGCTCAGTTGTTAAGAAGATCTTCTATTGGATTTATTGCAACATATATTGGGACTATTTTGAGTTATCATCACATCTATTGCACTAGTGTTGATGCACTACTGATATTTACTTGTTTGTAGTATTATTGATTCTATATATATATATATATATATATATATATATATATATATATATATATATATATATATATATATAATATATATATATACACATGTGGTATTTATTACTATTATAGGTTGGTATCTGCCAGGTACTACGCTGTATTTGAGCCCCCTCTATATTCACAGTCACTTATTGTAAAGTTCACACTTTATCACAGAGGAGCAGCCTTAAATTTTTTTTAGATCAATTCACTTTGGCGCTGAATTCACTTACATATTTATTACAAGATACACTAATCAACAAGCCAGAGTCAATAATATTGTCAACAAAAACTGGCATATCATGTCATCAGATTCCATACTTGGACAGTTTGTCCCCAATCATCCCCTTTTTTCTTTTAAAAGGGCAAAATCTATCGGTGACAGACTGAGGCCCCATACACACCATAGAATCTATCCTCAGATAAATCCCATCAAATGGGTTTCTGCGGATAGATTCTATGGTGTGTACACTCCGTCGGATATTTATCCGCGGATAAATCTCCCCTGGGATGGATTTCCAGCAGATGGATATTTGCTGACATGCTCAACAAACCCATCTGCTGGAATCCATTCCAACAGATGGATCCGCTCGTCTGTACAGACTTACCGGATCCATCCGTCTAAAGGGATTCCCCGCACGCGTCGTAATGATTTGACGCATGCGTGGAATTCCTTATATGACAGCGTCGCGCCCATCGCCGCGTCATAATAGCGGCGACGGCGCGACACGTCATCGGCAGAGGATTTCAGCGCGGATTTCAATGCGATGGTGTGTACACGCCATCGCATAGAAATCCTCTGAAATCCTCGAGAGGATTTATCCGCGGATACGGTCCGCTGGACTGTATCTGCGGATAAATCCTCTCGTGTGTATGGGGCCTGATCACTCATGAGTATTTTCAGATCCCTGAAAATATAAAGGAACTTACATGTGTGGTGCTTGCAAGTATTGTAAATACATGCACACTGCCAGAAACCCCGTTCTCTCTAACAGCCAAATATTCCGTCCCAGACATTCTGTCCCAGACATTTTGTAAACTGCAAAACCATAGGTGTCATTTAAATGCTGTGTTGTGATTGCCTATATAGGCAAGACCAAATTGGAGTTTTGGAAACGTGCTTATAGACATATAAGAAGCATGCAAACCAACAACCCGGATTTACCTTGGGCCGCCATACACAAATAGTGCATGATGGCAGATTTCCTAGAATAAAATGTCTTATCTTAGATCGTGTCCACCCAAGCTCCAGAGGCGGGGATTGGAACAAAATCCTCCTCCAAATGGAACTGCAGTGGATACACATTCTCAAAGCTACCCAACCTCCTGGCCTCAATGAGGCCGTTTGCTTCAAACCATTCCTCAAAGGCTTTTCATCTGAAGGTATGGATAAAAAAAATGGATAACTGGACCTAATGCGTCTCCAGCCAACCTTTGGACACCTTATGGTCTCCGAGGGGTGGACAGCTTGCCCAGATTTTTGGGGAGCTGAATGTGGTATTGATTTTCTGAGCGACCGGGGCTTCTCCCCCTCGGTGTTGTGCTTTTAATTTCAGGGAGATCTTTCTGGTTCTTTTCTTTCCTGTCCTCCCTCTCCTTGCCCTTTGTCCCTTATTTACCCACAAATATGCCTAATGATTGTTCTGCTTACAGGTTCCTCATTCCTACAGCCGGATCCTTTTGGGACCCGAGACTGTCATAGGCGCCTTACAGCATCGAATGGCGTCATGGATCCGACTGATTTGAGTTCTGGGATGTTCCGGGGCCTGAGACTGTATCGGGTGAGTGAGGGCTATTGCTGCCGGGGTGCCAACTATCTCCTCCATGGCTGACACGATAGATGCTAATCTCTGCATTGCCTCCCACAATGTTCAGGGTTTGAACTCTCCAATTAATCGGAGAAAGGTGATGGACCACTACAAATCACTTTGCCTGGACATTGTAATGTTACAGGAGACACATTTCCCGGTCCGATATAGCCCCACTTTTCTCCACACAAATTTCCCTCAATTTTACTTGGCCAGCGCCATAAACAAGACTAAAGGGGTGGCAATACTATTCTCCAAGAAATGTACTTTTAACAAAATCTCTGTCACGGCTGATCCTGATGGGCGGTATTTACTGGTTAAGGGCAAGATTGGGGATCAACTGTTCTCGTTGGTGTCATATTATGCCCCCAACAGAGGACAGGCCAAATTTTTCAAATCTATGATTGACACCCTTTCGCCGGAATTGGAAGGCTCCGTAGTTTTTGGAGGGGATTCTAACATGGCTCTGGATCAGGGATTAGATAAAACTAAACCACCTGGATCCCAATCGATTTGTCCTACTAGAGAGAGTCTTAAAATTGCTAAACTTCTATATGACCACGGCCTGGCTGACACGTGGAGGGAACTTAACCCCTCGAAGAGAGACTACACTCATTTCTCTCATCCACACCTAACATATGCTCGCATAGACCATATTCTCACTCCCTCTGCCGTCCTCCCGGCTATCACCTCGGCCTCTATAAGGGATTCTGCATTATTGGATCATTCCCTGGTGATCATCTCTCTTCGGTTAGGGTACCGGGAGGGGTCACGTACATTCTGGAGACTGAACGAATCATTACTCTCGAACCCGGCTAAAGTCTCGGAAATAGATAAGGCCTTGAGGGAATACTTTAAAATTAACGACACAGGGGAGGTTTCTGATGAAACACTTTGGGCCGCACACAAGGCTTTTATCAGGGGAAGGTTCATTCAGATTTCCACGCAGGTGAAATGAGATCAGAAAGCTGAAATAGAGAAATTGGAAGCCGATTATATTTCCCTAAAAGCATCACACAAAAGGAACCCCTCAGGCGACACCATAAAGCAAGACTGGCTCTCAACCTGGCTCTTACGACCCGGGCAGAGAAAGCCATCAGATGGAACAAAAACAAATTTTATACCCAAGCCGACAAAATAGGCCCACTTTTGGCGGCCAAACTAACCCCAAAACCCAAGCTCCTTTCCATGCCTAATGCTGCGTACACACCATCACTTTATGTGATGAAAAAAAATGACGTTTTTAAAAACGTCACTTTAATTGACTGTGTGTGGGGGAAAACGTCGTTTTATGTCTTGTAAAAAACGACCAAAAAAAATTGAAGCATGCTTCAATTTTATGTGTCGTTTTTCAAAAGTGCACTTTTTACTTCACAGAAATTGACCGTGTGTAGCAAAAAACTTCGTTTTCTAAGACGTTTTTTCATCCACGCATGCCCAGAAGCTACTTATGAAGCAAGCTTCAATGGTAAAACGTGGTGAACGTAACCTCACTTTGCAAGAACATTGTGAGAAAAACGATGGTGTGTAGGCAACTTCGTCTTTGAAAATTGAAGTTTCAAAAACGTCATTTTTTACTTCACAGAAAGTGTCGTTTTTTTTCATCACATAAAGTGATGGTGTGTACGCGGCATTAGATTAGAATAGGGGGGCAACCTCTTACGACCAATCCTTCCAAGATACTAGAAGCTTTCAACAGCTTCTATTCACGCCTATATGACTCGCCCACTCTTCCACCTGCGGACTTAACATCTAAATTTCTTGATGAGCTCTCTATACCTTCCCTTTCAACGGCCCACAGAGAGATAATGGATGCTGAATTCACGGTAGAGGAAGTGAGAGGGGTGGTTGAGAGTCTCCGTTCTGGGTCTGCCCCGGGGCCGGATGGTCTCTCCATCCCATACTACAAAACTTTTTAGGAAGTTTTATCACCACATTTAACCAGATTTTTCAATTCAAAGACCAAAGGTGATCCTTTTGATTCCCATATTAATACGGCTTTTATCACTGTGATTGCCAAGCCAGACAAAAATCCGGAAGATGTCAGCAACTATCGTCCCATTTCCCTAATAAACAATGACCTCAAAATTCTCACAAAAATTTTAGCCAATAGATTGGCAGGGTTCATAGGACAATATGTTCATAAAGACCAAGTAGGTTTCATACCTGGCAGGCAGGGCCCGGACCAAATTAGACGAGCAGTTGACCTAGTGTCAATCCTACAAACCAATTGGCCGGGAGGACCTACCCAAAAGGGATTCCTGTTGTCACTGGACCTTCAGAAGGCCTTTGACTCAGTATCCTGGCCCTCTATTTTTACCATACTGAATAAGTGGGGATTTGGGTCTGGGTTCCTGGGCTTGCTCCGAGCCCTGTATGCCTCTCCTAAAGCTCTCATCCGGATTAGGGGTCACTATTCAAAACCTATTGTAATCGGTAGAGGAACTAGACAAGGATGCCCCTTGTCCCCCTTAATATTCGCTATTGCCATTGAGACCCTAGCAATTGCTATAAGACTAAACCCTGACATCTCAGGAGTAAACTGTGGGGACCAAACTCACAAATGTGCCCTTTTTGCGGATGACATCCTCCTTTTCTCAACTGCCCCAATGTCCACTCTTCCCAATTTATGCCGCACCCTAGATGACTTCTCTAAAATCTCAGGTCTGACGGTCAACTTTTCCAAATCTAGGGCACTTAATATTTCTCTTTCCCCTCAATTAGTTCTTAACCTTAAACAAACGTTTAAGTTTGCTTGGAGCGACTCCTCTATTCAGTATCTGGGTATCAATTTGGCAGCCAGAACGGAAACCATCTATGATCTTAACTACCCCCCTATGTATAAAAAACTAGAGGCCGATCTCAGGACATGGTCTAAGCTTTTTCTCTCTTGGTTGGGTAAGATTAACTCTATCAAGATGACGTTGTTTCCAAGACTACTTTATTTGTTTCGCTCTCTACCAATTCCAATTAAGAGAAATCACCTGAAGTCCTTTCAGAGTAAGGTGCTTACGTTTATCTGGGGTTCATCAGGGTATCGAGTACCGCAGGACACGCTATTTCGACATAGGAGAAAAGGGGGGCTGGGACTCCCCGATCTCCACAATTATTATCTATCGGAAAGATTAGCTCAATTTTCCACCATATATGCCAAACACTACATACCTGATTGGGTTAATATTGAACAGCAAGCTACCCCCACTATCCCCCTAGACTACCTTCTATGGTCCCCTGTCAAGACCCGTCCTGCCATCCTATCCCCGATACTGTCTCAGTCTTTTGCCCTGTGGGATCGCCTTAGACATAACAAATGCATAACGTCCTCCGCCCGTCCTTTAGTTCATATTTTCAACAACCCTGACTTTCCGCCAGGACTGCAATCCTCAGAGTTTCAGTGGTGGATGGACAAGGGGCTATATCGGATAGGACAATACTTCACCTCTAGTGGCCCCATCTCCCTCAAGTACTGTATACAATCCCTTCAAATTCCGGACTCTGAAAGGGCCCACTTCGAACAAATATCTCATTTCCTATATAGTATCTGGAACTCTAGGCCCCTACCCCCCAACTTTACTTTGTATGAATCTTGGTGCGGACAAGCCATGGAGGGGAGGGGAGGCATCTCACTGATTTACTCGGCCCTCACTCACCCGACGACCAAAACGTCCTATATGAATGCCTGGGAATCCAACTTCCAATGTGACGTTACCCTGGAGAACTGGCACAAAGCTGTCTTTAGATCTTTTCGGGGTATACAAGGTGTTCCCCTAATGGAGGCAAGCATCAAGGTCATTACCAGATGGTATCTGACTCCATCCAAACTAGCCGCCATTTTCCCCACGGCTGATCCTCTCTGCTTTAGGGGATGCCAGCTCCGGAGCAACATGGCCCACATTTGGTGGGAATGTCCTAGGATACGCTCCTTTTGGAGGATCATGTTCAATATGATCTATAAGGTTACAGGATTTCGGATTCCCAAGACACCCAACGTTGCCTTACTGAATGCTAACATCCCTCTCCTTCCTAGATCCTCACAAAAGCTGATCCACTTCATGTTACTTAGCTCCAAGATCGCTATTGCCAAATCTTGGAAACAGCCCAGGCCGCTCATCTCAATAGTTAGACAAAAAATCTCTTGGATCATGCTGCAGGAAAAATTATCCAGCATTTTATCCAACTCACCTGAGGCATTCCATGAAATATGGAGTCCCTGGGCTGACTTTGTTGGCATTAGTCTTCTCCCCGACCCTAACTAAATGTTGAGAAGCTCTTTACTGTGATATTAGGCTTTATTCCTTCCACCCTAAGCTTTATCCCTTCCCCTTTCCCTATTCTTCTCTATTCTTTTCACTTTACCTCTCTTTTCTATCTCTTTTGGTTAATGTTCTCTTATCAACCAGACTACACATTTATTGTGAGGTTATGACTCTTGGTTTTATACGGATTGCCCGTTTTTATTTAATTTATTTTACATATGTTATGTACCTGTTTGGATGGGGTATTCCTATCGTTACCCTTGGGTAGTTCTTTAAATATACCGCATTGGTGAGAGTAATGCGAGTCTTGGGGGGGGGTCTGGGGGGATTAGAGGCCCGCACTCGGGCACAGCGGGATCCCAATTGGGGTGCTGGAGGAGTGGGCTTGGGGTCTCACCTGGACCAGTTTCCCATTAGTCAGGGTATTATCATCAGTAGTATGCTTGATATTGGGGGGTTTTTCTTCTCCAACAATTTAATGCTTTGCATGCAGACATTCATATTGCTTATAGAGTTTTCCCCCATTTTTCCTATCTTTATTTGGTAATTATTTATAGTATATTCATATTGATATGTATGATCTGTTCGGGCATGTGTTGCTCATGATGCTTATCACATTGTTGTAACCTAATATGAATTCTCAATAAAAATTTATTGAAAGTAAAAAAAAATGGATAAGCCAATGCACCTTGTGACAATCCTTTTGTTATGCAGGTGCGTAACCGACCAACCCATACTAGACATACATCCATAAGAACAAACAGCGATAATTTCTCCACCACAAGGTAGGACATATAATTAGATTTGAGTTTAGTACATGAAATAATATGTGGTTATAATAAAAGATATACAACACATGAATCAACATAAATAAAACCAACTCATCCTTACTGTCCTTACTTACAGGGTTACGCCTCTCTTAGGCTTCAGCATTGCCAGGTGTACATTTGCCTGGGCTCATTTGGCCACATTTAGCGATCAACTCGCTGAAATATTTGCCTTGATGTTTTATAGTCACAAATGGGTATATCCGAGACACGACCCCGCTGAACTTTCTTGTATTTAGAATAATTTTTTGGAATGTTTGGCATATGATATTTCCATAAAATATGTAAGTACACATGATATACATATACATGTCAGTAATTTACGCTGTCAGTGTTATGTTGTCACATTGACTGTGTGCTTAAACTCTTTGTTAATATATTATACAAGTGTGCTGCGCTAGTGAATAAGTAGTAACCTGAATGACCAGGATGTAAGGATATACAGAAAGTGAAAATGTGAAATTATCATCATAAACTGTATCCAGCATAAAAAAGTATATAACCAAACAATGTATATCTAATGTATCAAGGAGAAACCAAAATACACAGGTGACATGGATTAATAATGGCCTAGGGGTGACCAAAATAATTGAGTGCAAAAAAAAATTGAGAATATATAACGTATATGACCATAGACCAATTATTGTATATCTATTATGTTACAAAAAAGGTGAGGGTCCATATGATGGATCATCAATAATAATGAAACCACATCTTCTCAGGTTGATGGGAGGTGGAGCATCAAACAATATACAATCCTGATGATAAGGTAAGTGGTAAGCACAGCTGATTTAAGTAGTAAAAGATGGGTACTCTTACCGTATGTCGAGAACCCAAAACCTCTCGGTAGTGGGTCAAATAGGCGAAGGTAAGAGTGATGATGACACAGGCACTCGATGGTAAACACTGGTGCGATCAGGAAATCTCTCCCATCTATTCACGGATATGTGTTACTACTCCAAGTGGTGGTCACTGACTCCCAACAGGTCCAATCACGATCATAGACTCCCAGCAACTCAAATGTATGAGCCACAAAGGTAAAAAAAATAACCCTCCAGGGTTATTGTGGTATCACATAAAAAAGGAACAAGAAAAAAGAGGGCCTCCACATGGCATAGATCAAAAAGGATAAACCAAGGGGTTTTATTAAAAACAGACAAAAATAAAAGTAACAACGTTTAAAAGGTAAATGTAAAAATCCAGCAAAATTTACAAAAAAGTGATCACTGAAAATGGTGCAGTATAGGAAGCAGGCATAGAACCATATGCATTTCGTCCTATAGGACTTCTTCATCCTATAGAAGTCCTATGTAACAATATGCCAAATTAGTTTCAGGTTTATGGATCGCAACTGCAGAGACTTCTCAGTTTCGAACCCAGGTTTCACTCTTAACTCAGTTAAGAGTTTGTGTTCTATCATCACAGCCTCAGTAAAGTAAATAGTGCTTATTCCAGCATAAGCAACATTAAAGTAAATCTTGGTATTAATGGTATAAGGATAAGTATAGCTGCAGTACTGGGACTGCACACTAGGGGTTAGTAAAGAACATTAACATGAGAGCTGGTATCTGTAGCAGTGAACATTAACATGAGAGCTGGTATCTGTAGCAGTGAACATTACTTGGAAGCAGTCCCACAACTCCCCCTTCAATCCAATATGCCAGGGATGGAGACACACAAGGTTACCCCTCATTGCCTCATATAAAGTCCCATTTTTTAATCCCCCCCTCTCTAATTACTTGGAAGCAAGCGACAAGTATGGAGAGAAGTGCATAGTAATTGATATCTATAGCAATGAACTTTAACATGAAAGCTATAGTAGAGACTTCAGCAGATCTCCATAGCATTTGGCAGCATAGCAGTAAACATGAACTTGGAAGCAAGTAGCAAGTATGGAGATCAGCGTTTAGAAAATGGTTTCAATAACAGTGGTTGCAGATAGCTGGGCATGGATGAGCGTCCTGGGAGCCTGGACCTGGTTGCTGTGAGCTGTAGCGAACAAGGAGTCCTGGAGGTCCAGTTCAGGAAGCTGGAGCTTAGATCAGGTGAGTCTGGAAGCCCAGCTGACACTGGCGTTCAAGGGAGCACCTCCGGGGCACCGACGACCAGATGGCCGATTGAAGACTATTTCTTTTTCTTTTTGGACTTCGTTGCTTTTGAAGTTCTGGTAGGGGGTGCACTGACTGCTTGTAAAGCTTGTTCAAACACTGCTAGATCCTGTTTACGGACCATGGTACCATTCGAGGCATATGTGCAGTCGGGGGGGAAAACTTCACTTGGGGACACAGGAACTAGAACTGGAGACACAGGAACTGAAACTGGAGACACAGGAACTGGAACTGGAGACACAGGAACTGGAACTGGAGACACAGGAACTGGAACTGGAGAAACAGGAACTGGAGTCACTGGAGCCGGAACTGGGGACACCGGAGCCAGAACTTCAACTGGGAAGGTAGGTACAGCGAGCTAAAGAACAGGTGCACCGGGTAACGTGGGATCATTGGAGGTATCTTAATTGAGTAGTTGTTTGAAACTAGTGGAAGCCCCCATGACACGGTTTGAAGGCAAAATAGGAAGAGGTAGAACGTCTTCGAAGTCCTGTAGATGGACTGGAAGATGTGGAAGATCAGAAGAGTGAGCCTCAGCTACTAGGATCGGAGAGATAGGATAGCAGGTGCCTTTGCAATAAGTGGACTGTAGCTGCACAG
This sequence comes from Rana temporaria, assembly GCF_905171775.1. Classification (NCBI taxonomy): domain Eukaryota; kingdom Metazoa; phylum Chordata; class Amphibia; order Anura; family Ranidae; genus Rana; species Rana temporaria. Next base: position 476,879,800 of record NC_053491.1, on the reverse strand, counting down.
TACCGTTGTTCCATTGGAAAGTAGGCTGATGGAGTAGCAACCAAGGAAGACCAAGTACTATAGGATAGAGCGGAGAGGGGATGATATCAAAAACGAGAGACTCAGTGTGACCTTCAGCACAAGTGACTAGCAAAGGATGCGTTTGAGTAGTAACTGGACCTGTGGAAGAAGTGGAACCATCTATGAAGGTAACTGAAAGAGGAGTATGTTTAGTCACCCATGGAATCTTCTTGGAATGAACTAGGCCAGTGTTAATAAAATTGCCACAGGCTCCAGTATCAACCATAGCTTCAATGGTGATCCTTTTGTGGTCCCACTGTAGGGTGAGAGGAATAAAAATGTAGCGATTGGTAATGGTCTGAGATCGATTGTGCTTACAGATATGTGAAATATTACCTCCAGACTTCTTTGAGAGAAGTGGGCAGCAAGAAACTGAATGGTCAGAGCCAGCACAGTAAAAGCAGAGGTTTTGATCTCTCCTTCTTTGTTTCTCCTTAGGGGATAGGGGCCCCCTGATTGACCCTAAGTCCATGGGTACCCCTTTAGGAGGTGATCTAGCTCTTTTAGGAATTGGAGGGATAGATGAATTAGCACGTTCGGCCTTTCTTTCTCTGAGGCGGCGGTCTATAGCAACTGTAAGACGCATGAGGTCCTCTAAGGATGCAGAGAGGGTATCAACCCGTTGTGAGAGACCTACAAGATGATTGGCTAGTTCCGCTGGATCCATTTTGAAAATGGTTCCTTTATTATGTAACAATACGCCAAAGTAGTTTCAGGTTTATGGATCGCAACTGCGGAGACTTCTCAGGTTCTAACCCAGATTTCACTGTTAACTCAGTTAAGAGTTTGGGTTCTATCATCACAGCCTCAGTAAAGTAAATAGTGCTTATTCCAGCATAAGCAACGTTAAAAGTCAAAGGGTATTAATGGTATAAGAATAAGTATAGCTGCAGTACTGGGACTGCACACTAGGGGTTAGTAAAGAACATTAACATGAGAGCTGGTATCTGTAGCAGTGAACATTAACATGAGAGCTGGTATCTGTAGCAGTGAACATTACTTGGAAGCAAGCGACAAGTATGGAGAGCAGTGCATAGTAAGTGAACTTTAACATGAAAGCTATAGTAGAGACTTCAGCAGATCTCCATAGCATTTGGCAGCATAGCAGTAAACATGAACTTGGAAGCAAGTAGCAAGTATGGAGATCAGCGTTTAGAAAATGGTTTCAATAACAGAGTACTTGCGGTTGCAGATAGCTGGGCATGGATGAGCGTCCTGGGAGCCTGGACCTGGTTGCTGTGAGCTGTAGTGAACAAGGAGTCCTGGAGGTCCAGTTCAGGAAGCTGGAGCTTAGATCAGGTGAGTCTGGAAGCCCAGCTGACACTGGCATTCTGTCAGCAATAAAGGAACACCTTCCTGTCAGTGCTGGGAGTTTAAATAGGCCGCAGGAAGTGAGAGGGTATTCAGAAAGAAGGAAGAAACAAAGAGAGTTGACTGGGAAAGAAGCAACTATAGTTGTACTTAGAGCAAAGTTATTGGTGTGACGTTACATCCTATAGGGTGAAATGCATAGGGTTCTATGCCTGCTTGCGATATTGTGTTTTTAGCATGACAGCATCGCGCTGATTCTCGGCGACATGGTGCCGAGATCTCGCCGACATCTCGCACTCACTGGAATAGTGACAGCACATTCCAACGTGCGCGTCATAGAAGCGACGGGAGATCCGACTTGGATTCCCGCCAATTCTACACGTGTGCGGCATTTGTTATGAATCCTGAGGGGGAAGTCCCCGCCGGATTTTAAATAAAAATTCGGCATGGGTTCCCCCCTGAGGAGCATACCGGGCCCTTAGGTCTGTTATGGGTTGTAAGGAGAGCCCCCCTACGCCGAAAAAACGGCTTAGGGGGTCCCCCTACAATCCATACCAGACCCGTATCCAAAGCACGCTACCCGGCCGGTCAGGAAAGGAGTGGGGACGAGCGACCGCCCCCCCCCCCCCCTCCTGAGCCGTACCAGGCTGCATGCCCTCAACATGGGGGGGTTGGGTGCTCTGGGGCAGGGGGGCGCACTGTGGCCCCCCCACCCCAGAGCACCCTGTCCCCATGTTGATGAGGACAGGGCCCCTTCCCGACAACCCTGGCCGTTGGTTGTCGGGGTATGCGGGCGGGAGGCTTATCGGAATCTGGGAGCCCCCTTTAATAAGGGGGCCCCCAGATACCGGCCCCCCACCCTAAGTGAATGGATATGGGGCACATCGTACCCCTACCCATTCACCTGGAGGAAAAGTGGTAAAAACACAAATAAAAAACACAGGGTATTAAAATATTTTATTAGTCTGCTCCAGAGGCTCCCCCTGTCTTCTTTAGCTCTGTTTACCAGGGGGGGCTTCTTCTTTGACGTCTTCGGGTGGGGGCCGCTCTTCGCCGCCGTCCGGTTCTCTTCCACTGCCGGGGGGGTCGCTTTTATAAAAGCGCCCACTCCTCGGCGGGTTTCCTCCGACGTCTTCGGCGGGGGGTGGTGTGCTTCTTCTTCCGCTATCCGGGGGGGTCTTCTTCGGCTATCCGGGGGTCTTCTTCACTCTCCAGGGGTCTTCTGCTATGTTCGCCGCTCTCCGCTGTTGATTCGGCGCACCCCGGTTCTTCCTCCAGCTGTCCGGTGCCTTCTCCTTCAGCGCTGAACGTCTATCTTCTTCTTCCGTGCTGTGAGGTATTCTTCTTCTTCCGGGCTGTGACGTCATCTTCTTCTCTTCTCCAGATGTTGACACGCCGGCTCTTCTCGCTGAAATGGCAGGTGCGCTGCTTTCATCGGACCTATATAGGCCTCACAGTCCCATCATGCTCTGTACCTACCCATGTGATACCTACCCACGTGGGTAGGTATCACATGGGTAGGTACAGAGCATGATGTAAACGATAACGGCGGTCTCCGTGGCGGATTCGCCGCGAGATCGCCGTTATCGGTGGCGGGAGAGGGCCCCCCCCTCCGGCCGCTTTTCTGCGCCCTCCGCCGCTTACCGTAGCAGTCGGTAGCGGCGGAGAAGATCGGATGCTGCCGCCTGGAGAGCGAGGACTTGAGTGAGGGCAAGATGGCCCCCACCCGTCCTCATAGCTCTGCTGGGCGGAAGTGACGTCAAAACGTCAGTCCCGCCCAGCCTCTTAAAGAGACAATTTTTTTGTTGTCATTTTTTTAAATGACAAATTTTCCTTTTTTATATTTTTTTTCTCGCATTTAAGTCTATATATGAGATCTGAGGTCTTTTTGACCCCAGATCTCATATTTAAGAGGACCTGTCATGCTTTTTTCTATTACAAGTGATGTTTTCATTCCTTGTAATAGGAATAAAAGTGATCATTTTTTTTTTCAGTGTAAAAAATAATAAAATCAATAAAAATAAATAAGAAAACCAAAAAAAAAATGTCTTAAAGCGCCCCGTCCCGACGAGCTCGCGTGCAGAAGCGAACGCATACGCGAGTAGTGCCCGCATATGAAAATGGTGTTCAAATCACACAAGTGAGGTATCGCCGCGATCGTTAGAGCGAGAGCAAAACTTATAGCCCTAGAGCTACTCTGTAGCTCAAAAAATGCAACCTATAGAATTTTTTAGAAAACAAAGTGCAGCGCTTCAAGTATGAACTGTCTAGGACAGAAATCCTGACTCGTAGGTGAGTGAAAAAAAATTATATTAAGTGTAAAGTCCTTGGCAGGAACTCTAATCTCAAATTCAGAGACACTTCTTATCATTTCCCAGTTCGGACAATCAATCCGACCGGGTAGCCATACATGGTTCCAATCCTTCTGCCATTGTCGGTTCGAACCAGACTATGGCGACCTTACATTCAGGTTTGTCTAACCCCTCCGTATTCAACCCTGTGGCGAATACAGCCCAATCCATTAATGTATTCCGCAGTCTTGTTCTGGAGGACTCGGACAAATTACCCAATAAAAAGGTCCACCAAGATCCAGCAATCCAGGCTGGACTAGAAGCACTTTGCGAGAACAAAAACATCATTGTCCGTTCCGCCGACAAAGGCGGAGGGATAGTGGTACTTGACAAAGATGCATATCTTCAAGAAATGAATAAATTGCTTGGTGATGTGAGCACATATGTCATACTGCCTGGTGACCCTACCAGTAAATACAAAAAGGCCTTGGTATCCATCATCAAGGAGGGATCAGCCTTAAACATTTTGAATAAGAAAGAAGCTGATTTCCTGGTCCCTTTGGCCCCTCGTATCCCAGTGATTTATTACTTGCCGAAGGTCCATAAAGACCCGGTCAATCCCTCTGGACGCCCGATCGTCAGCGGGATAGACTCTGTAACTTCCCGAATCGGCAAGTACATAGACTTCTACCTACAACCACTGGTGAAAATGGTTCCCTCTTATTTGAAAGATACAAGGGATACCATTAAATTATTGCAAGATGTTCGCTATGAGGACGAAATCTGGTTGGTGACAGCCGATGTATCGGCACTTTATACGTGTATTTCACACCAACTTGGTTTGTCCGCAGTAGAGACGTTCCTTGCTAGGAACCAGTCCTTATCAGTAATCCAAAGGAACTTTATTATGCAGCTATTGGATTTTGCCACCCGGCATAATTATTTTTGGTTTCAGGGACAGTTTTTTTCACAGGTAAAGGCGTGGCTATGGGGGCTAAATATGCCCCCAGCCTCGCCAACCTGTTTATGGCCCAGTGGGAGGAGGATGTCGTCTATGCGTTTCAGAGACCTGAATTGGCTCTCTGGGTGTGATACATAGACGACATCCTCCTCCTGTGGAAGGGCACCAGGGAATCGTTGGATTCCTTTATGACTCACCTCAACAGTAACGACCGTGGCATTGTTTTGTCGTATGAAGCAAGTACCACATCAGTCCACTTTCTTGACCTTGAGATTTCAGCTACCGAGGGGCATTTTGAGTTCAAAACCTTTTTCAAGCCCACCGATCGGAACGGTTATATACCGACTGATAGTTGTCATCACGATCGGTGGTTGGGATCCGTCCCCCGGGGTCAGTTCCTCCGACTCAGGAGGAACTGTACCAAGGAGGAGGATTTCCAATCTCAATGTCGGACCCTAAGGGAGCGTTTTGTGGACAAGGGGTACAAACCCCATGTGCTTGATGAAGCGATCCACTCGGTGTCTGCTATTGAAAGATCATCTCTTTTGGTTGACAAGCCCAGAAGAGTTAATGATAATAAATTTAAGTGGTCTTTCTTCACAGAATTTTCCACACAATACAATGAAGTGCAAAAGATCTTAAACAGACATTGGAAGGTTTTGCGAAGTGATAGGATTTTGGGACCAGTCCTACCAGAACGGGCAGGTGTAATATTTAGAGGGGCTAGGTCCATTCAAAGTGAGGTAGCCCCAAATGTTTTAGACCCCCCAAAAAGGTATCCTTTTTTCCAGAGACAAATGGTTATCACCCCTGTCGCAAATGCAATGTTTGCATTGTTAATGTGTGTGGTAGACGCAGGACTGATACATTCAAGTCAACTGTGACGGAGCGCATCTACTCAATGAAACAATTTACCACATGTTTCACGAGCTACATTGTCTACCTGATTACTTGCCCATGCAAGTTACAATATGTGGGTCGCACTATCCGCAACTTTGTGATTAGGGTCAACGAACATCTAGCCAAAATTAGAAAAGGGTGTCCTAAGCACACAGTATCAAGACAGTATTTGGAGTGCCATGCTAAGGACCCTACAGGCACCTCGTTTCAGGTTATAGACAAATTTGTTCCCCACTGAAGGGGTGACTCCCGACTTAGGGGAGTCTCCCGTCTAGAGACATATTGGATTTATGAGCTCAGGAGTTACTCGCCCCACGGTATGAACGTGGAGTGGGACATCAATTGATTCATAAACCGGGGGTGAGTACCCTGGGCTCAATTCGTTTTTGCTTTCACATGCTTACAGTTTTTTAGGTAAAAGTTCTCTGCAATGATTGGTTCCTTTCAGGGGATTTTCTTCCCCCTTTTTCTACTAAGTTTTTGCCCGATGATTATTGGTTAAATTGGGGGTGTCTCTGAGTGACAGCGTGTGCTTACGTGATACGGATATGCCCATCTGGGTTGGGGGCCCCGTATTTTTGTGCTCATGCGCTGTCCTTACTAGTTTTCCCAGTTTCTTTTAATAACAGCCCTTTTGAATCCATTCAGTTATTATTTGGTCTGGGAGGGGCTTACACACATCGGCTTCCATTGGGTAACTATTGATGCCTCGTGCAAGCCAGTGTGTGTATATGTAATATATTGGCCTTTTACCCTATTGGCTTGTTTTTTTATATTGTTTATATTTTTTATGCCCCATAATTTAGATTTGGCTGAGATGTAATATATCTCCGCCCGATGTCCCCACCACATACTTTAGTCCTCCTGTTTTTTATCCAGACAGGTCGGCATTGTCATTGGCTGGTGCCTATGACGACGGCGTGTGTGACTGAAGCCCGCGGGTGCCCATTGGTTGGAGCGCGCCGCGTTTGGATTGGTTTGCGGCGCGGTAGCATCACTGTTCCATCCGCCGAGTGATTTGTTTTTGCAGAGTGGGGGATGGACCTTTATATTTGTTCCACCCCTTCCTGCATACAAGTAGGCTATTAGTGTCCCCACTATAGCCTTTTTTTACAACAAATGATCAGTGCCACCTCGTTTCCCTGGTGCTTTAGACGCAGGTCGGCGTCATCATCGGTTGCTTTCTGTGACGTCACCGCGCTCGACTGACGTTCGAGAGTGCCCATTCGTCAGTGCATACTGCAAGATGATTGGTGCTCAGCGCGGCAGCGCCGCTTCCTCCATCCAGTGACGAGTGTACCAAGAAGTTGGGGGCGTATCGGCGGGAGGGGCCGAGATCACGGACCGCTGCTATTGGAGGTCCGCCATCGACTCTGACCTCTGATTCTGCCCCTCTCTTCCTTACATATATGTACACCACCAGTGTCCCCATTGCAAACATTCCTACCATTTGGCTACTAGTTCTTCCTTCCAGCCGGCATATCAGTGCGGTTTTGGAGGGGAGGGATCTGTATCCTCCATGGTCCTAGTGCCCTGGCATTGTAGCAATCTACTATACCTTATTAGGGCAGGAACAAGAGATGCTGTGTGCAATATAGGTGTCCCCGGTTGGCTTTTCATGACCATCTCTGGATTAATACCTAAACATTTATAAATATATTATTCATAAATATATTCTTTATTGTTATGGTTAAGATAGTTTTGTGAAGATCTTTTTGTAAAGGTTTTTGTGTTTTTGTGTTTCAATACAGCCCATTAGTTATTATGGGCCAAATCCACAGCCAGCGGCGCAAAATAAGTTTTTTCTAACTTATGTCATTTAAGTTACGGCGCCCTAAGTTGGTGTCGTAATTGCCGTATCCACAGCGCATTTGCGCCCAAAAGTGCGCCTGCCGTAACGTAAATTCAGAGGCGTAAGGCGGGGTTATGGCAAGTGGGAAGGAAGTGGGCGTGCTTCATTGTAATGAGCCGTGACCCCATGCAAATGAAGGTCCGGCCGTACTGCGCATGCGCGCACGAATCTGCTGCTCACTGCGCATGTGCAGAACTTTGCTTGGCGCAATCAGTGAGATAGGTAAAAGGCCAAGTGTACTTAGTTTGAGGATCGCACTGTGCTTAACTAGCTCCAGTCAAACACACTTCATTTGCAAAAGTATTTCCCTGTGTTCCCTTCCATGAGCAATTTGCTTCTGCTCTTAGTTTGTCAGTGTTTGTTGGTAAGTTGTGTTTGATAGAGAAGTGTTGGAGGAGTAGTAGATAGTAGTTGTTGTTTGTTTGTGATAAGTGTAATTTTTGTTTGATTGTTTCTGCTAATTTGTTTGTTTGTTTTTTTTCTGCTTGGATTTTGTGTTTGGTTTTTGTGTGTTTGTATTTGACTTTGTAGTAGCTGTCTGTGTGTATTTTTGTGTATTTGTTTGGTGTGTATTTTTGTGTGTTTGTATTTGACTTTGTAGTAGCTGTCTGCTTGTGTGTGTATTTTTGTGTGTTTGTCCTGTTTGGCTTCTTGTTGCTGGGTGGTGGATGGCCCCCAAACGAAGGAAGCTGAATTTTTCACATGTTGAAAAGCAAATCCTAGCCAGGTATGTCATACAATATGGAAGATATCTACATGGGCCTGATAGCCGGAACACCTCCCCGGCCCAAAGGAAGAGGATCTATGCCAAAATAACAGATCACATAAATGCGGCGGGGGGAGGGGAGACGAGGACCCCCGCTGGCATTAAGAAAAAGATCAATGATCTGAGGAGCGTGGTCCGCAATAAGGTGGCCAAGCTCACTGCGCATAGGAGGGGCACTGGAGGAGGGGGACCATGCCCCATCCGGCTGACTGAGGAGGAATGGGCAGTGGCCCGGTGTTTCGAGCCAGAGCAGGTGGTGGGCCTGCCTGGTTATCAGTCTGATGTTCCTGTGAGGCCAGGTAAGGTTTTTTTTTTTTTTTATTTGGTGATTAGCATGTGTGGGTGGGGGAAGGGAACATGTGCCAAGTGTGTGGATCCTCAAACCTGTGATTGTTTGGTGTCTTCCACAGATGACCAGGAGATTGCTGGGCCATCAGGCCAGGCTGCTGCACCACCCCAAAGACAGGAGGCTGCTGAGGAGTCCCCAGGGGAGGGGAGTGGCCAAACCTCCCCTCATGAGGAGGCTGAGGGGGAGGAGGATGAGGGGGAGGAGGATGAGGGGGAGGAGGAAGAAGATCTCCAGATTGGCCGGGAAATCATTATTGCCACAGATCTGATGACCTTTGATGATACCCTTGAGGCTAGCCTTGAGGCTCCCCTTGAGGCTACCCCAGAGGCTCCCCTTGAGGCTACCCCAGAGGCTCCCCTTGAGGCTACCCCAGAGGATCCCCCAGAGGCTGGCACCAGTCAGGCCACCATCAGGGGTAGCCCCTCCCACTCCTCCCACAACATGCCGCAACCCACAAGGGTCACTCTATCCCCTCCTACCTGGCCACAAGCCTCAGGGGCAGGCAGGATGGAGACCCAGGACACCAGGGTGGGGTCTGAGCATATGCCGGCCAGTCTGCTGAGGGACAATGCCAAGCAGACCCGCAGTCTGGGTGACATCAAAAAAACTATGGCCAAGTTGGAGCACAGCCTGGATGTAATGAGGGAGTCACTCAGTGATGTGGCCACCAATTCATTGGGTGTCATCACCTGTTTGTGGTCCCTGCATACCGCCACAACAGGCGTGGGCCAGGAGGTGACTGCCCTCACCTGGGCTGTGCAGGACAACACCCGGGCTGTGCAGGAGAACACACGGGCTGGCCAGGCCAATACGGCTGCCATCACTGCCTGCCTGACCAGGATAGCAGTGGCCTTGGAGGGCAGGCCAGCCGGAGGTCAGACACCAGGGGAGGCTCCTCCCTCCCCTGCTCCCCCCCCCAATGAAGATACTCCCTCCCCTGCTCCCCCCCCCAATGAAGATACTCCCTCCCCTGCTCCCCCCCCAATGAAGATACTCCCTCCCCTGCTCCCCCCCCCCCGTGAAGATCCTCCAGGTGGCCGTGCCCGTGGCCGTGCCCGTGCCCGTGCCCCTGCCCATGGGCAGCCTAGACGGAGCACTCGCCGCCGGACTTAAATACCAGGGGTACTTTTTTTTTTTTTTTTTTTGCTTTAAAAAATTTGGTTATTATACTGTACTTATGATTTGGTTTATGTGTGTGAATGATGTGTGAATGTGGGGGGGTGGCATTCCTGACAAAATAAGGGTGTCACCCTCAGTTTTGGTGGAGAAGGGATCCCCAGGACCAGGGAAAAGTCATCCTAGGTTCCTGAATGGTGTATGAATGCACAGTGACATAATTGGAGCCGTGGCGGGGCGTTACTGCTCCCAAGTACCAAAGGGGGGGGGGGGGGTACTTGGATCTAATCCAATTCGATGTGCATGTGATGTGTTTGTGCTAGGGACCACAGTGGTGTGCATTCATGCATTCTCATTGTGACATAAATCATGTGCGTTTCCAGAGACAAAAACATTCTCAATGTGTCATTAAACATGTGCGTTTACTGTGCAAAGCAACATTCTCATTGTCACATAATTCATGTGCGTTTGCAGTGAAAACAAATAATAACATTGTCACATAATTCATGTGCGTTTGCATTGAAAAGAAATAATAACATTGTGACATGATTTCTGGCCATTTACTGAGAAAAGATGCCTTCTGCCAGGCGTCTCCTGGCTACTGTGCCCTCAGTAGACCGGGTAGAGTGGGCTAGGGGGGGATTGCCTGGGTGGGGGGTCAGGTCAGCACGTAAGTTAATCTCCAGTCCCCTTCTCGTTGCAAAGTTATGAAGAATGCAACAAGCCCCTATTATTTGGCACACAAAGTCTGGGGAATACAGCAGTGTACCCCCAGTCTTGTCCAGGCATCTGAAGCGGGACTTCAGCAGGCCAAAAGTACGCTCCACTACTGCCCGGGTGCGAATATGAGCCTCGTTGTAGCGTTGCTCTCCTGGGGTTTGGGGGTTCCTGAATGGGGTCATCATGTGAGGGCCCAGGGCATATCCAGAGTCACCTGGAAGGGAAAAGACAGGAGGATATTAGTCATGCATGTGCCCCATGTGATGTCTGCATCATGGGGGGGGACAGTCATACCTGACACACATGTCACTCACCAACCAGCCAGCTGTCTCCATACACGTTCTGCTCCAATTCACGTGCTATGTTGGTCTGCCTAAAGATGTAGCTGTCATGGCACGAACCTGGAAATTTGGCACACACATGCCAGATGAGGCCATGGGCATCCACGATTACCTGGACATTGATGGAATGCCAGTTTTTGCGATTCCTGAACAGGTGCTCTGTATCATGGGGGGGCTGTAGTGCCACATGGGTACAGTCAATGGCCCCGATGGTCCGTGGGAATCGTGCAATCTGATAGAAATCAGCCATGCTCTTCATTCGCTGGTCCTCCTGGGTGGGCTTTTCAAATTGACTGCCCATGCGTCTCAGTATTGCAGGGACAACCTGGTGCACACACCTGCTCATCGAGGACTGTACCATCCCAGCCAGACCTCCACATGTTCTCTGAAAAGACCCAGTGGCCAGAAAATGCAGGGTGGCCATAACTTTAATGTGAGCTGGCAGGGCATGGGATCGTTGGGTTGGGCTGTTCAGATCATCCTGCAGGATCCTGGTTAAGTCCAGGATGGCTTCCTGGTTTAATCTGAAGTGGCCAATGACCTCAGACGCAGTCATGCCAAAGAGATCTTGGCGTGGGCGGTATATCCTCTCCTGTGCCCTCCTCCTCCTCCTCTGTGCCCTCCTCCTTCTCTGCGCCTGTAAAGTGGCGAGTGCCGTTATAATCATTGATGGCCCAGGCATTTTGGCAGTCACAATGAAGTCAAGCAAAGAAGTGTTGGCAGCTCTTCCTAAATGGTGTTGCTTCAGCAGACCTTTACAGGGCTGGTGTAAAATTAGGGCTGCTTTTATAAAGTCTAATTTTGCTCCAGAAAACTAACAGGTGCGCACAGGGCGTTATCTACGGCGCACAGGGCGTAATCTACGGCGCACACACTTAATTTTGAGGATCGCCCTATCTCCCTCATTTGCATCTTTGCCTATCAAATAAAGCGGCGTGACTAGCGTAATTTGCGTCAGAGGATGCGCCAGAGTAATTATTTTAAGTAGGACGGAAAAACCGGATTTTTCGTTTTGAGGATCGGGCGCAAAGATACGCGCGGAGTAAAATTAGAAATCTCGAGTTAAGTCGGCGCATCTGCTTTGTGGATTTGCCCCTATGATTCTACACTGGATCATGTTTATTATGGGTGTCCCCAGGTTGGATCTTTGGGATTACTTCCGGGTTCAGTGTCTGTTTATTTATACTGAGATTCATCCATATAATACGAACAATGATGTTAAGACTGCTTATACACTTGTTGCAATTTCATATGTTGTATAATATGCATACTAAGTTGGTGCAGCCATTGATATATGTTTTTTACAAGATATTGTGATTTTATATGTGAATGGGTGTATCCATTTTTGACTTCCTGCTCCCCCCCCACTTAGGGGGTGGGGCTTGAGGTTACATTTCATTTAAAAGTTTGCAGTCTGGGAGTACAATGATATATGCCTGTTGATGGCTGGTAAGCCGAAACGCGTCGGATAGTACATCGGATACCCCATACTGCTTTTTAATTGTATCACGTGAATTTTATTTAATGAAAAGCCTTCAAAGGTTTTTTTTGACCTGCACCATTGGGAGCATTTTTTTCTTTTTTTCCCATTGACTACATTGTCTTATGAGCTTGGCCTTCCATTGCTGGCCTCGTATATTTGGGTTCCTGTTCCAGAAGCAAGGTCCCAGGTCCGGACTGGTTCCACCTTTTCCATTGGAGCGACCATCCCTGCTGACTGATCCTTACAGAGCCCAGGGTCCAGAGTGACCATCATGCCTAATTGACTCACTGCTAGTACTAGCATTTGAGTCCATCAAAGCTGGTAAGAGTATTTATTTTACCTACTCTGTTCTTTGAGGATTGCTTCAGACAAGCCAGTATTATTCCAGCTTGAATTGTTTGTCTCTTGCATTGGGAGTATATCTACGAACTATTCCACCTCATCCTTCACACCTGTTTGGTGATTCCACTCACTCATTGGGAACACATGTGTGGACTCTATGTAACAACACCTCATGTTGTGTGAATCGGATGTTCAAAATTTTTTGTCTGTTCACTTTTTAATAGAGGTGCAATCACAATTGGAGCCCTTGTCATAAGGGACTGCATTTGAGATTAGAGGGCCAAATTCTCAAAAGAGATAGGCAGGCGGAACTGCTGTTCAGCCTGCCTATCTCTGTGCCTAACTTTGGAAACGATCCTCAAAAGGCTTTTTCCAAAGTTAGGCAGAAGATCTGACATGTGTAAGACACTTACACTGTCAGATCTTAGGATGCAGTACCGCATCCGCCGCTGGGGGCATTTCTCATTGAAATGCAGCTTTGCGTATGCAAATGAGGACTTAAGCAGATCCACAATGCTTTTAAGCATTGTGATTTATGCGTAAGTTCCGATTTGCTTGCGCAAAACTAGGGCTGGTTTTACAATGTGGAAAGTTAGTAACACCATGTAAAAGCCCATTCAAGCGACGGCATTTGGTATACATTCCTGAGGGAGAACTCCACGGCAATTTGTAAAATCAAAACCGGCATGGGTTCCCCCCCAGGGGCATACCAGGCCCTTAGGTCTGGTATGGGTTGTAAGGAGACCCCCCCCTACGCCGAAAAATCGACGTAGGGGGTCCCCCTACAATCCATACCAGACCCGTATCCAAAGCACGCTACCCGGCCGGCCAGGAATGGGAGTGGGGACGAGCGAGCGCCCCCCCCCCCTCCTGAGCCGTGCCAGGCCGCATGCCCTCAACATGGGGGGGTTGGGTGCTCTGGGGCAGGGGGGAGCACTGCGGGCCCCCCCACCCCAGAGCACCCTGTCCCCATGTTGATGAGGACAGGGCCTCTTCCCGACAACCCTGGCTGTTGGTTGTCGGGGTCTGCGGGCGGGGGCTTATCGGAATCTGGGAGTCCCCTCAAATAAGGGGGCCCCCAGATACCGGCCCCCCACCCTAAGTGAATGGATATGGGGTACATCGTACCCCTACCCATTCACCTGGAGGCAAAGTGATAGTTATTAAACACACAACACAAGGGTTTTTAAAATCATTTATTAGTCTGCTCCGGAGGCCCCCCCTGTCTTCTTTAGCTCTAATACCAGGGGGGGGCTTCTTCTTCCACTCTCCGGGGGGGGTCTTCTCCGCTCTCCGGGGGTCTTCTCCGCTCTCTGGGGGTCTTCTCCGCTCTCCGGGGGTCTTCTCTGCTCTCCGTGGGTCTTCTTCTATCTTCGCCGCTCTCCGCTGTTGACTCGGCGCACCCCGGTTCTTCTCCAGCTGTCCGGTGCCTTCTCCTTCAGCGCTGGCTGCCTGCTATCTTCGTGTGTTAGCTCAATTACTAGCAGGCAGCCAGCGCGGTCTTCTGTGAAGTCATGTTCTTCTCTTCTCTTCTCCCTTCTTACGATGTTGACTCGACGCCTCTTCTCACTGCAATGATGGAAGCGCGCCTTGCATCCCATTTATATAGGCATCACCCACGTGGTGGGTGCCTACCCACGTGCACCCACCACGTGGGTACCTACCGGAGCATGATGGGACGGTGATGCCTATATAAATGGGATGAAAGGCGCGCTTCCATCATTGCAGTGAGAAGAGGCGTTGAGTCAACATCGGAAGAAGGGAGAAGAGAAGAGAAGAACATGACGTCACAGAAGACCGCGCTGGCTGCCTGCTAGTAATTGAGCTAACACACAAAGATAGCAGGCAGCCAGCGCTGAAGGAAAAGGCACCGGACAGCTGGAGAAGAACCGGGGTGCGCCGAGTCAACAGCGGAGAGCGGCGAAGATAGAAGAAAACCCCCGGAGAGCAGAGAAGACCCCCGGAGAGCGGAGAAGACCCCTGGAGAGCGGAGAAGACCCCCCCCGGAGAGTGGAAGAAGAAGCCCCCCCTGGTATTAGAGCTAAAGAAGACAGGGGGGGCCTCCGCAGCAGACTAATAAATGATTTTAAAAACCCTTGTGTTGTGTGTTTAATAACTATCACTTTGCCTCCAGGTGAATGGGTAGGGGTACGATGTACCCCATATCCATTCACTTAGGGTGGGGGGCCGGTATCTGGGGGCCCCCTTATTTGAGGGGACTCCCAGATTCCGATAAGCCCCCGCCCGCAGACCCCGACAACCAACGGCCAGGGTTGTCGGGAAGAGGTCCTGTCCTCATCAACATGGGGACAGGGTGCTCTGGGGTGGGGGGCCCCGCAGTGCGCCCCCCTGCCCCAGAGCACCCAACCCCCCCATGTTGAGGGCATGCGGCCTGGCACGGCTCAGGAGGGGGGGGCGCTCGCTCGCTCCATTCCTGGCCAGCAACTTCATTGTCCCGTCGCAATCCACAAAGCCCGGCGTAAATTACGTTCGCGCGCTGCATGTCGGGAAAATTACATCACACGCATGCGCAGTACGGCCGGCGCTAGAGAGCGCCTCATTTAAATTGTAAACGCCCCCCGGAGAGGAGGACCGCCTTGCGACGGAGGCACTTAAGTTACACGGCGTGTAATTTCTAGGTAAGTGCTTTGAAGATCGGGCACTTAGGTAGAAATTTAACGCCTGTGTAACTTAACTGCTGAAAGTTAAGTTAGGCAGCTTTTTTGAGAATTTGGCCCAGAGTTCCTGCCAAGGACTTTACACTTAATATACATTTTTTTCACTCACCTACGAGTCAGGATTTCTGTCCTAGCCAGTTCATACTTGAAGCGCTGCACTTTGTTTTCTAAAATTGTTTTGTACTTTGTTTGTGTATGTGCTGGCTGCTCACGGTTCATATATTTATTCATTTACTCTATTTACTTTTTAGCGCAGTTGTTTTTCTATATATCCTATAGAATTTTTTAAACGTCGCCTATCGAGATTTTTAAGGGTAAAAGTTTGACGCCATGCCACGAGCTGCCGCAATTTTAAAGCGTGACATGTTGGGTATCATTTTACTCAGCGTAACATTATCTTTCACAATATATAAAAAAAGTGGGCCAAATGTATTGTTGTCTTATTTTTTTAATTAAAAAAAGTGAATTTTTTCCAAAAAAAGTGCGCTTGTAAGACCGCTGCGCAAATACGGTGTGACAAAAAGTATTGCGATGACCGCCATTTTATTCTCTAGGGTGTTAGAAAAAAATATATATAATGTTTGGGGGTTTTAAGTAATTTTCTAGCAGAAAAAAACTATTTTAGTCTTGCAAACACCAAATCTGAAAAACACCTAAGGTCTTTAAGTGGTTAAACGTTGTTACTTTTATTTTTGTCTGTTTTTAATAAAACCCCTTGGTTTACCCTTTTTGATCTATGCCATGTGGAGGCCCTCTTTTTTCTTGTTCCTTTTTTATGTGATACCACAATAACCCTGGAGGGTAATTTTTCACCTTTGTGGCTCATACATTTAAGTTGCTGGGAGTCTACGACCGTGATCAGACCTGTTGGGAGCCAGTGACCACCTTTTGGAGTAGTAACACATATCCGTGAATAGATGGGAGAGATTTCCTGATCGCACCAGTGTTTACCACCGAGTGCCTGTGTCATCATCACTCTTACCTTCGCCTATTTGACCCACTACCGAGAAGTTTTGGGTCCTTGACATACGGTAAGAGTACCCATCTTTTACTACTTGAATCAGCTGTGCTTACCACTTACCTTATCATCAGGATTGTATATTGTTTGATGCTCCACCACCCATCCACCTGAGAAGATTTGGTTTCATTATTATTGATGATCCATCATATGGACCCTCACCTTTTTTTAACTGTTTTCTTTTTGATGCAAGTTTATCCTGAGTCACGCCAGTGATATTCTGGATTTCTCCGTAACATAATAGATATACAATAATTGGTCTATGGTCATATACGTTATATATTCTCAATTTTTTTTTGCACTCGATTATTTTGGTCACCCCTAGGCCATTATTAATCCATGTCACCTGTGTATTTTGGTTCCTCCTTGATACATTAGATATACATTGTTTGGTTATATAGTTTTTATGCTGGATACAGTTTATGATGATGATTTCACATTTTTATCACTTTAACATTCACTTTCTGTATATCCTCATATCCTGGTCATTCAGGTTACTACTTATTCACTAGCGCAGCACACTTTTACCTTATCACTCTTTTCACATATTATCTGTATGTTTTTGTGCTAGCAGCTGCCCTGTTCACCTTCAGCAGCGCAGTATTTTACCCCCCCCACTTCACCACGTTAATATATTATAGACAATATATAATAAGGGTCAATAGACCTAAGTGCAAAAGAATAAATAAGAGTGAATGGATATCAATCCATAAGCTATATATATGAGCCAGTCGTTGAAAGTTGATGTAGTGATATAATGAACTACAATAAAGTCAATAAATGATCTCCAAAGTGCAAATTGATCCACAGCATACAGAAAGGAGTGATGATAGAAAAGTGCTTCCACCTCAATGACACACTGCCAATTATGAGATAAGCATGATCTCTTAATTACAGGAGATCATTGAACACATGTAGTATTGTCTCCACATGGGATCGCCTCGGGAAAATCGCTTCTTGCATGGATGGCTCGTGCAGTGTATCGTTTCAGGATATGCCACAGAGAAATGAAAAGACTTGCATAGCATAAAATCCTTTAAATGTAATGTAAATCATAAAAAAAGCAACGTTCTGACATTCTGACGTCACCGCGTCACACGCTAGACCCGGAAGATATGGGCTGTTAGTTCGAGGAGCCGGGGCGGCTCTTTTGTTGATACACTTTTATTCATTGCATTGATGTAAATGTGCATTGTTTATGGTTTACATTAAATTTAAAGGATTTTATGCTATGCAAGTTTTTTCATTTCTCTGTGGCATATCCTGAAACGATACACTGCACGAGCCATCCATGCAAGTAGCGATTTTCCTGAGGAGATCCCATGTGGAGACAATACTACATGCGTTCAATGATCTCCTGTAATTAAGAGATCATGCTTATCTGGTAAGCGGCAGGGTGTCATTGAGGTGGAAGCACTTTTCTATCATTACTCCTTTCTGGATGCTGTGGATCAATTTGCACTTTGGAGATTATTTCGCACTTTTTTTTTTTTTTTTTACATTTATGTAAAATATATCACTACATCAACTTTTCAAAGACTGGTTTATATATATACATCTAGATTCAGGTACGGCGGCGCTTCTTTAGGTCGGTGTAGCGCATCCCCTTTGCACTACACTGACGTAAGATAGTGAGGCAAGTACTGTGTTCACAAAGCACTTGCCTCCTAAGTTACTTCGGCGTAGCGCAAATGGCCCGGTGTAACCCCGCCTAATTCAAAATAGGCAGGTAGGGGGCGTGTTGTATGGTAATGAATTCACGATTCATTACCATACATGTAAATGAAGCGCCGATCGTACGGCACATGCGCGCGCATGCTCAGTATCTCGTCGCAAATACTCCTTGCTTTCGTGAACGTAACCTACGCCCAGCCCCATCCTGAGACGGCTTAGACAAACAACGTAAACGACGTGAAATTCCCAAAGTCCATACTTAACATTGGCTGCCCCATCTTTTTGGTGGTTTGTCTTTACGCCTGAATAACGCCTTACGTAAACAGCGTATCTTACTGCGACGGGCATATGTACGTTCGTGAATAGGTGTATCTTGCTCATTTACATAATCTCGGCGTAAATCGACGTACACGCCCCTAGCGGCCAGCGTAAATATGCAGCTAAGATACGACCGCGTAGGAGACTTACGCCGGTCGTATCTTAGCAACAGAGAAGCGTATCTCATTTTGAGAATATGCCTAAACATATGACGGCGCCGCATTCGGACTTACGATGGCATATCTACTGATACTCCGTCGTAAGTGTTTATGAATCTAGCCCATAGCTCATGGATTGATAGCCATTCACTCTTATTTATTCTTTTGCACTTAGGTCTATTGACCCTTATTATATATTGTCTACTGTGCTGGCTAAGCTAGCTCACCACTTATCCATAGGCATGTGCAATTTTTTAAGTTACGAATATGTTTTCCATCAATTTTCGTTATTTTAGTTGATTCGTTAACATACGAATAAATGAATGGTTTAGCGCAATTAATAACGAATAACGATATTTTCAAAATGTTTGAAGATAAATTTTCGCGCCAAAAGAATGTGGAACATATAAACTTGGATACTAAATAAAATTAGAATTAAAATAAAGCTGCTCCCCTAAAAATATAAAAAGGCGATACCTCATTACATTTTAGTGAATATGTGGTAGGTAGGGGGCGCTATTACAACAAAATAAATGTCTTGGCAAAATGACAAAATTAATGTTGAATAGAAATCTATTCGATAGTGATAGCAATTACAAAACGCATGTGATATCTATTGAAAAATAAACACATAACAATCAAAACTAAATAGCAAAGACCTAGTTGGTCAATAGTGAAAGAAAAAGGATTCACAAGAGAACCTCTATTGCAAGAGTGATGTGCTCCCAAAACCATAAATCAAGAAAAAATAAAATTTTAGTGATAATAATGTCCATATATTTCTATGATGGTAGTGAACCATTGGTAAATATAGGAGTGAATCTTTGCAATGGTCCAGAAAAGTAAACATGCAATCTTCTCATGGACGACAGTGCTTCAAAATCCTTCCACCAATTCCGCAAGACGACACCCAAAAGTGTAAATATTAAATGCGCTTACCAAAGCGACTTGACCCCTTTAGCTAAAAAGAGAGTCAAAAACGCTTGTGCAGTTGTTAATGTCTGCAAACATGTATTGCGTCCTCCAGTGATTAAATACAGGCAAATCTTCTCCCAGTAATCTCATAAATGGAATACAAAACAGAAAAACTCCATAGTGCAACCGGTTTTATTTTGTTTACCATTTTTAAAATAAAACCGGTTGCACTATGAAGTTTTTCTGTTTTGTATTCCATTTATGAGATTACTGGGAGAAGATTTGCCTGTATTTAATCACTGGAGGATGCAATACATGTTTGCAGACATTAACAACTGCACAAGCGTTTTTGACCCTCTTTTTAGCTAAAGGGGTCAAGTCGCTTTGGTAAGCGCATTTAATATTTACACTTTTGGGTGTCGTCTTGCGGAATTGGTGGAAGGATTTTGAAGCACTGTCGTTCATGAGAAGATTGCATGTTTACTTTTCTGGACCATTGCAAAGATTCACTCCTATATTTACCAGTGGTTCACTACCATCATAGAAATATATGGACATTATTATCACTAAAATTTTATTTTTTCTTGATTTATGGTTTTGGGAGCACATCACTCTTGCAATAGAGGTTCTCTTGTGAATCCTTTTTCTTTCACTATTGACCAACTAGGTCTTTGCTATTTAGTTTTGATTGTTATGTGTTTATTTTTCAATAGATATCACATGCGTTTTGTAATTGCTATCACTATCGAATAGATTTCTATTCAACATTAATTTTGTCATTTTGCCAAGACATTTATTTTGTTGTAATAGCGCCCCCTACCTACCAGATATTTTCAAAATAACGAATATGAAAAACAACGAAGATACGAAAGATGAAAGAAACGAAAACATAGAAACAACGAAAATACCGAACCCAAAAAAAATAATAATTACGAAAAACAAAATGAACGAAAATGCAAACTTACTAATATTCGAAGACCGAAAAGAAAACAACCGAAATGCCGAACAAAGACTAAAAAACGAAAATCAAAACTAACGAAAAATAAATTACGAATCTTCGGAAAACTGAAATGAAAACAACGAAAATACAAAATAATGTAAATTAGCTTTCGTTAGTACTGAAATATTTCTGGACATTGACCAATAGCCACTGAGCGCTGTCCCTTTCCTCTGAAGAGGTTTGTTCCTTCCACCAATGAGCTTCTTTCTCATTACCTCCTGGCTCCTCGTGTCTTTTTCTGTGTTAGACTGCAGTGCATCTAATTTCTAGATTTGTATTTGTAATATCTGACATATTTTAGTTTTCTTCTACGTCAGACTTCATTCTAGACAGGGTGTGTGTGCTAAGACAGTCAAGTCAACCACAGTAAAGTACGAATTACAAAATGACGACGAGTAGTGTGTCGAATAAACGTAAAATGTATTCTAACAGAATTACGAATGCAATAAAATCTACAAAAGTACGTTTTTACAATCAAAGGAAATTAGACACGAAAATACGAATGATCATAAAGCAACGAAGATATATTTCTTACGAAAATACGAACGTGGCATGATGGAAAATATATTGTAAATACGAATAGCAAAACAACGAAAATTAAACTAACGTAAAAACGAAGGAACGAATAAAATCATTTTAAAAATATGAACGCGGCAGAATACAAAATATAACGAAAATACGAATCTCGATTCAACGAAAAATAAACTAACAGAAAAAAACGGAAACGGAAAAAAGAGTGTTACGAAAATACTAAAGAGTACGAATACGATAACTAACGTCTTACGAAATTACGACTCGTTCCGAATCACGATAAATAAACAGAAACAAAACAGGAATAAACAAAATTTTTTGCTGTGCACATGTCTACTTATCCATTTTCACTAGCGCAGATTTTCCTTTCTTCCATATCTTAAGTGTTTGTATAACATTTTTAGTTGCCACTTGACTTTTATTTTTTTAATGAACGCAGTATATTTTTTGATAATATATTATAGACACATGATTGATCCTCTCATACATACCCTTGAAGAAGGAGATTTTGAAACTCCGAAATGCATAGGTGAATTACGAGAAACCATTGTCAATCGTTGTGGTGATTGTTATTATTCATATGCAGTTACTGAAAACATTCAATTTGTCTTTTATCCTGTATTCCATTGATGTATGTATTTCAATAATAACATTTATATTTTTCCATTTATAATTTAATCTCAGTGCCTTAAAAGTCCAGTTAGGGGATATTCTCTCTTTTCGTCTAGCTATTTGGATGTGGCACAAAACAGAGACACACCCATCGATATTTAGCATAAAGTCTAACTCTAGCTTTCCTTTAACTTTAAATAGTTGCTGAGCAATTATTTACTAGTATTGTATTGTATTGTATTGAGTATTGCATTTTGAAAAAAATGCATTTCTTTGTATTACAGTCACAAACATAAACCCAAATAGATCTTGATTACTCTCTGTGGAATCTTTAATCTGCGAAAGAAACATATAAATGTTTGTGTGAAAATAGGTTTCCTATTCAGTCAACTGAGCTTATTCACTGATACACATCAAATGCTTTACACTTACACTAGATATATAAGATACTTATTATTATTTTATCTCTCTCTCCCTCTCTTTCTATTTTTTCTTTTCATTCCTGACTTAATCTAGCAAAATAAAATGCAAATAAAAATGTTAAAGATTCTTTGAACCAGAATGATATTTTTATTTTTGACATTTTTCTTTTTTACATCTTTGGCATTATTTTCACTCCTATTGTTTTTGTTTTGTTTTTATTCTTTCCATTCATGACATTCTGCTTTCATTCCATGTTAAATAGAAAAACTGGTAGAAAACTCTCTCATGAAGAAATACATGTAATATTGTCACATTTTTAATATTGACAATTTTCTGTTACCAAAAAAAATAAAAAAGAATCTACATTGTTTTTTGTTGGTTTACTTAAAATTAAGTTCAATTATCAAACATATATGGGTTTTCTTCAGAGTTCCTTAGTAAATAGAGTAAGTACAATTTTTATTTCAGACTAAAGTCACCAAGCTATAATGCTTTAATTTAATCGCCCAGAGGCGATTAAATTCGCATGTGCTGTGCTATATAAGTTTTCATTCATTCATTGATTGGAATATTAGTCAATAAGACACATGAGAAATTGTATAACTTTATCCATCCATTTTCTTTGCATTGCACATATATATATATATATATATATAGTAACTTCCTTCTTGCTATGTAAATGTAGTTTTGAAAAGCTTTTTTTTTTACATATGTTATTTTTTATTTGCCTAGAGTTCAACTTCTTCTCAATGGCCATGTAATTTTGTATTGTATTACAAATGAACTAAAAGAATAGAGGCAGTCCAATTAGTAAAGAAAACATTTACTGAGCTTTAAAATTTCCTATTTCCCAAGCTGTATTCAAAGGGTATTAAAAGTCACAGGTTCACCTTATTTGTTGTCAATCATTTAAGTCAACACATATTATTTCTGCTATGGTTAATACATAAATAAGTTATATAAATCTTTTCTGCTCCCACACAGACCACACATAATATTAATGTCACCACATTCTTCTTTTTGGGATTTAACAACATGGCTGTATATACCAGTAATCTCCTGCTCTTCACCTTGGTCCTTATTATATACATTGTGACAATATGTGGAAACTGTTTGATCATCATGTTGGTATATTACAGTAAGACACTTCATTCCCCCATGTACTTCTTCCTCTCCCAACTCTCTATATCTGATATCATGCTGACCACAGATATTTCTCCTAACATGTTAAATATTGTTCTACATGAGAGGACCTCCATATCCTTTTCTGGTTGCATCACTCAATATTATGTCTTTGGCATAACAGAAACATTTGAATGTTTCCTTCTGACAGTGATGTCCTATGACCGTTATCTAGCCATCTGCTCTCCTCTCCATTATACCTCCATTATGAAACAAACACTTTGCATTCAACTAGTTCTTGCATCCTGGATTTTCAGCTGCTCTATTGCATCATTATCAACACTCGGCATAAGTCAACTAGAATTCTGTGGACCAAATATTATTGACTATTTATATTGTGATTTAAATCCTCTTCTGGAACTTTCTTGCTCAGATACATCCATAGTTCAAATAGAAGCCACCTTGTTGTGTGTCCCTGTGCTAATATTTCCCTTCCTAGTGATAGTGGTTTCCTATGCTTACATTGTTTTAACAATATTAAAGATATCCTCCTTCTCTGGAAGACTGAAATCCTTTTCCACTTGTAGCTCCCATATCACTGTTGTGTTTATATTTTATGGAACCCTAGCTGCTGCATATATGATTCCAAAGGAAGGACAATCACCAATGATCAGTAAGATAATGTCCTTGTTGTATACAGTGTTTACTCCCTTTGTAAATCCTTTTATATACAGCTTGAGGAATAAAGAGATCAAGGACAGTTTAAACATGTTATATAAAAACAAAAGGATTTTTATTCAAAACCGTTGGTAAAACATAAATTATTAAAATGTATCTGTTTAAACTTGTAGAGAACTTGGTGTGCATTGGTCTAAAAAAAATTTGACTTCTACCGTACTGAAGCAACGTTTAATAATAAATTGGTATTAGAGTTCAATTGGTCAAATTGGGTTCCTAAAGAAGGCCTAAACACCCTACAAACCGTCATTCCATGGTATCTATCACAACGCCCCCTTAAACTGTGTTTTGTTTTATTGTTAAAATTCCCGCTTTATGACCCCAGAGATTAATTAATCTAAGAATTGGTTTTTAGCTACTTACTGGACCCAATATCTCTTTTTACTTGTCAGCCACTGCTAATGACACTAGAAATTTAAGGCCTCGTACACACGACCGAACATGTCTGCTGAATCTGGTCCGCGGACCAGTTTCCGTGGACATGTTCGGTCGTCTGTACGGCCGACCGGACCGGATTCCTGGCCTAGCGGACAGGTTTACAGCGGACAAATGTTTCTTAGCATGCTAAGAAACATGTCCGCTGGAAGCCTGTCCATCGGACATGTCCGATGGTTAGTACAACTCATCGGACATGTCCGTTGGCCCGAGAACCCGCGCATGGCGTCGAAGTGATTCGATGCATGCGTGGAAGCATTGAACTTCCGGGTTCGCGCATGTCGCCGTGTCATCGCCACGTCACCGCGTCGTCACCGCGTATTCTGTCTGCGGGGAATTTGGTCTGATGGTGTGTACACACATCAGACCAAATGATCCCAGCAGACATGTCCGATGAAAACGGTCCGTGGACCGTTTTCATCGGACATGTCTGCTCGTCTGTACAAGGC
The DNA here is from genome assembly GCF_905171775.1 of Rana temporaria. Classification (NCBI taxonomy): domain Eukaryota; kingdom Metazoa; phylum Chordata; class Amphibia; order Anura; family Ranidae; genus Rana; species Rana temporaria. The sequence goes on along the minus strand of NC_053491.1, from coordinate 476,855,237 downwards.
CTAACAGTCTAATTTCTGTGTGTATCGTCTGTAAGCCTAATACAGATGAGACGAATGTCGGGTGACATTCAGCCCGTGTGTATGGTAGCCGGTCCAACAGAAGCTTCTGTTGGTCGAGCAAGCTGGAAATCCAGCAGCCAACTGGCTCCCGATCAGTGCTGACCAGAGTGTTCTGCCGGGGGGGGGGGGGGGGGGGGTTGGGGGTTAGGCTGAATTGAAAAAATACTAGTGGTGTGTACTAGGTTCTTCGTTTGATCTTCTAGATGTACAAAAAATGTTGTTTGTGTATTGACCATTGTATTGAAAACAAAAATGTTCTCCTCATATTGGGGGAAACTACTCTAAAGGCCCGTACACATGATCGGATTTCTCTTGGCAATGTCCCATAGATTGTCTATGGGGTTCAGGTCAGGTGAGTTTGCTGGCCAATCAAGCACAGTATACCCACGGTCATTGAACCAAGTTTTGGTGCTTTTGGCAGTGTGGGGCAGTTGCCAAGTCCTGCTGGAAAATTAAGTCAGCATCCCCGTAGAGCTCGTCTGTGGAAGGAAGCATGAAGTGCTCCAAAATCTCCTGGTAGACGGCTGCGGTGACCCCGGACTTAATGAAGCACAGTGGACCAACACCAGCAGATGACATGGCTCCCCAAATCAACACAGACTGTGGAAACTTCACACTGTACTTTAAGCATCTTGTAGTGTGTGCCTCTCCATTCTTCCTCCATATTCCGACTCCTTGGTTTCCAAATGAGAGGCAAAATTTGCTCTAATCAGTAAAGAGGACTTTGGACCACTTAGGAACAGACCAGGTGTGTTTTTCTTTAGCCAAGGTAAGACGCTTCTGACGTTGTTTGTTGTTCAGGAGAGGCTTGACGAGAGGAATACGACATTTGAAGCCCATTTGCAGCCTCAGGAACTCTTTTCAGGTCTTATGGCTTAATTAGCTGATTAGAGTGGGACACTTTGGGGTAGATCCACAGAGATTTGGATCCGCGCAGCATATCAGAGATACGCTTCGCCGCCATACCTTACCTGGCGTTCTTTCGAATCTTCAAAGATTTTGCGCCGTAAGTTACGGCGGCGTAGTGTATTTCTTGCGGCGGAATTCAAATCGGCGATTAGGGGGCGGGTTGAACTGCGCATGCGTCATCCCGAAAATTTCCCGCCGTGCATTGCGCTAAATGACGTCGCTAGGACGTCATTTTTTTTAACTTAGACGTGAGTTACGTCCATCCCGATTCCCGGACGACTTACGCAAAAAAAAAAAATTCAAATTTCGACGTGGGAACGACAGCCATACTTAACATGGCAAGTCTATTTATACGCCGCAAAATAACGCTTTAACTATACGCCGGAAAAAGCCGACTAGAGACGACGTGTACGTTCGTGGATCGTCGGAAATAGCTAATTTGCATACCCGACGCGGAAAACGACGGGAACGCCACCCAGCGGACGCCGAAGTATTGCATCTAAGATCCGAAGGCGTACGAAGCCTTACGCCTGTCGGATCGAACCCAGATGCCGTTGTATCTTGGTTTGAGGATTCAAACTAAAGATACGACGCGGGAAATGTAAAATTACACTGGCGTATCAGTAGATACGCTGGCATAATCCTTTTGTGGATCTACCCCTCTGAGCCTAGAATATTGCACCTTTTCACAATATTCAAATTTTCTGAGATTGTGGATTTGGGGTTTTCATGAGCTGTAAGCCATAATCACAATTATGACAAATCACGGCTTGAGCGATCTTGCTTTGCATTTAATGAGTCTATCTCATATATTAGTTTCACCTTTAAAGTTGCATTAGTGAAATAAATGAACTTTTGCACGATATTCTAATTTTTTGAGTTTCACCTGTAGTTTCTGTTTGTTAGCTGAAAAAGTTTTGCCCGTTTGTATGCAGAACAAGTTCATGGCCAATGCCCTTCGGACAAAATTCCGTGGCTTTGTCCGATGGAAATCTGATTGTGTGTATAAGGCTTAACCTCCCTGGCGGTATGATTCTGTCTGGAATTACGTACCAAAAGCGGTACAATTATTTGCAAGGAAATTTGGCATTTAATACTGTAGGCCTGTAATTCTTAGGAATAACTCTCTTAAATCTGACCAAACAAGAATCTAAGGCCCCGTACACACGACCGGACCAGTTTCAGCAGACATGTTCGGTCGTGTGTAGGCCCGAGCGGACAGGATTCCAGCATACATTTGCCCGCCGGGCCTTTTTCCAGCGGGCAAATATTTCTGGACTTGTTTTAAAACAGCCCACTGGAATCCTGTCCACTCGGACATGTTCAGTCGTCTGTACAGACCTACCGTACATGTCCAAGCGCCCGCCATCCCTCGCATGCGTCGAATGACTTTGACGCATGCGTGGAAGCATTGAACTGGCAGGGCCGCCCACGTCGCCGCGTCGATGGCGCGGCCACGCCCCGCGTATTGTTTACGCGCGGAATTCTGTATGATGGTGAGTACAGCCACCATACAGAAATCCCCGGGCAGACATGTACAGTGAAAACGGTCCGGCGGACCGGTTTCATCGTACATGTTTGCTCGTCTGTACAAGGCATAATAGGCATCTCGGGTATGATTTTTTTTTAAAAACAAAATTATAAATTATAAAATAATAAATAATTATAAATAATTATAACAAATAATAATATAATTCTAATAAAAATTATTCAATAATGTAATCAAATCAAAATCACTGAAATTTTCTCAGTTGCAAAATTGTCGCTGTCATTATTATTTTTTTTTTATGACGAATTTCCCCACAAATCGCTATCGCACAATTCTGCAAGTGATTATAATTTATTATCGCTGTTTTCTAGCTGATCTAAAACCATTTTTGACATAAAGGGACACTTTTGGTTGCTATGGACAATCTACAGTTTGCAGGGAGAAAGAACCATTTTTATTATATAAAATGACATGTATTTTTTACATACAGTACTGTAATCTATAAGATTACAGTATACTGTATGTAATGTGTTTGTTTACCTTTTTGAATTTGGCGCCGATCTCTGCTCCCGTGCGTCGTAACGTCGCAGGGAACGGAGATCGGCGGCACAGGAGGACGCTGTGTGAATCGAGCGAGGTCCCGCTCGCTCACACAGCGCGGTGGCATCACTGGATCCAGGACAAGGTATCCAAGCGCACGCTGCAGGCTCTGCATATCTACCCCGAGCGTGACTCGGGGATACCGATCGCAGCCTAAAAAACCCACCCCGAGTCACGCTCGGGAATACCGCCAGGCAGGTTAACCCTCACCCTTTTCACCTCTCACAAGGACCAAGAGAAATACTACAAGATGTCTTTTCGCTTCACCCAACTTTTATATTTTTAATTTTAGGTCAAAACCACTCCAAAGACATGATGGTAGGTTAATTGGATCCTGTCCAAATTGGCCCAGTATATATGTATATATGTGTATGACTGTGTGTCCCAAGCGTGTCAAGATCCTACGGGGGAAAAATGACCGCACCAGCCAGGAAGACACTGGCTGAAAAAAGCACCTAGAGGCGATTCAGTTCGCATGTGTAGCGCTATACAAGTCATTCATTCATTCATTCATTTAAAAGGGGTACTGATCTTCCCTACATATTAATATAATTTGGATACAATGAAGTAGATTTGGTATTAAAGTCATGGGTACTCACATTGTTTTGAGAGCAAGTGTGAGTATTCATAAATTTAATGCCAAGTCTACCTAATTTATTTCCAAATTATAATAAAATTATTAAGATGTAATAGGGAGGACGGGTACCCCTTATATGTTTGATGGTTGTACTAGTTTATGAGTATTTATTTTTTTCTTTCAAATTCCAATAGTTCTAACAATTCTCTTTCCCTGGTTCCCACCTTTACTATATTGCCTAAAACCTTTTTTTTTTAAATATTAACTCTGTATTATGACCATTAGAGATTTCTTGATCTCTGGGTTTTTATCTACTTTATTTTAAAACTCCTTACCGAAACCTTCTTAGAAATATCCCTTTCACTTGGCAGCGACTGCTGTTGTCATTCAAAACTAAAAGTCTTCTTTCTGTCTGTAATGTCCTTAGGCTTCCGAACCATATTAACCGCTTAAGCCCCGGACCATTTTGTAGCTAAAGGATCAGGCCACTTTTTGCGATTCGGCACTGTGACGCTTTAACTGACAATTGCGCGGTCGTGCGACATGGCTCCCAAACAAAATTGTTGTCCTTTTTTCCCAAAAAATAGAGCTTTATTTTGGTTGTATTTGATCACCTCTGTGGTTTTAATTTGTTGCGCTATAAACAAAAAAAAAAGTGACAATTGTGAAAAAAATTCAATATTTTTTACTTTTTGCTATAATAAATATCCCCAAAAATATATAAAAAAAATAAAAATTTTCCTCAGTTTAGGCCGATACGTATTCTTCTTCATATTTTTGGTAAAAAAAATTGCAATAAGTGTTTATAGATCGGTTTGCGCAAAAGTTATAGTGTCTACAAAACAGGGGATAGTTTTTTGGCATTTTATTAATATATTTTTTTACTAGTAAAAAAACTGTAGGGGTTAAGTGTGCCCTAGTGTGTGATTCTTACTGTAGGGAGGCGTGGCCTTTTTTTCCCACAAATAGAGATTTATTTTGGTGGTATTTGATCACCTCTGCGTTTTATTTTTATTTTTGCGGTATAAATAAAAAAAAAATCTACATTTTTTACTTTTTGCTATACTAAATATCCCCAAAAATATATAAAAAAATATATAATTTTCCTCAGTTTAGGGCGATACGTATTCTTTGACAAATTTTTGGTAAAAAAATTGCAATAAGTGTTTATTGATCGGTTTGCGCAAAAGTTATAGCGTCTACAAAATAGGGGATAGTTTAATGGCATTTTTATTAATATTTTATTTTTACTAGTAATGGCGGCGATCAGCGATTTTTATTGTGACCGTGACATTATGGTGGACACATTGGACACTTTTGGCAATTTTTTTGGGACCATTGTCATTTTTACAGCGATCAGTGCTATAAAAATGCACTGTTTACTGTGAAAATTACACTGGCAGTGAAGTGGTTAACCACTAGGGAATGCTGTAAGTGTGCCCTAGTGTGTGATTCTTAGGCGTGGCCTGGCGTGACACATCCCTGATCGTCATTCCCTATGACAGGGAACATTCAATCACTCACACTGCCACTAGGAAGAACGGGGAAAGGTTTGTTTACACTTACCTCTCCCTGTTCTTCAGCTCTCTGACCCGATCGCGGGATTCCGGTGGCAATCGGGTCATGTGGGCACGGTCACGAAGCTCAGGACCAGGTCGCGAGCGCGCCCCCCATTTTACATCTTTGTAAAGCTGCATTACCTTGTTACGCAGGTCTTCTTTTCTACCTCCTCTTGGATCAGTGTCCAGCCAGTGCATCCATGTAAGAACTAACAAACCCATTGACTATTTATACACAGATTTAAAAAGCCACAAATGTGGGAAATTAACCCTTAATAACCATTTTAACCTGTGTGTGCCACCTTCTGTGTCTGTACCAAGGTCAAACATTCCAAGAAATTTACATTTTTTTATCAGGGCCATTTAGGTGATTTCTGTTATCATGATTTAAAAAGGATCCAAAAAAAATATGCGTTAATAAATGGCTTCATGTGATTTCTATCCTTAAATAAAAGACAGTTTTTTGGCATGATCAGTCATATTTTCAATATTAATGCCAAAATGTCACAATTTCTGCCAGGGTATGCAAACTTTTGAGCACAATTGTATATATATACTAAAAACTGTATATTTTCTTATTATAGTCACAAACACAAACCCAAGGAGATTTTGATTTCTCTCTATGGAATCTTTACTCTGTGAAGAAACATATAAATGTTTGTTTGGAGATAGGTTTCCTATTCAGTCAACTGAGCGTATCCACTGATACACATCATATGCTTTACACTTAAAATAGATATATACAATATTTTTTATTATTTTATCTTTCCCACTCTTTTTATTTTTTTTTCTATTCATGACTTCATCTAGGTCTTATTTTTCCATGTTAAATATAAACCCTGGTATAAAATGTTATGAAGAAGATGCATGTAATATTGAACAAGAGCTAAAAATAAAATTTGTATTATTATTTTTAAATATTTGACATTATTTTTACTCCCTCTCTTTTTGGTTTTCTTGTTTTTCAATCCATTCATGCCATTCTGCCTTTTTTCTGTGTTAAATAGAAAAACTGATGGAAAATCTTCCATGATGACAATTCATGTCATATTGTTACATTTTAAATATTGATGCTTTCATTTTCTGTTACCAAAAATGGTTTATTCAAAATCAGGTTAAATTACAACACAGATATGGGTTTTCATCAGATATCATTAGTGAATAGAGTAAGTATTTTTTTTTTATTATTATTATTTCAGATTAAATACACTAAGCTATAACACTTTAATTGATGAAAATAGAAATCATTAAGACAAATGAGAATTTCTATAACTTGATGCATTGTGTTTTATATTTATATATATATATATATATATATATATATATATATATATATATATATATATATATATATATATATATATATATATATATATATATATATATATATATATATATATATATATAGAGTACAGACCAAAAGTTTGGACACACCTTCTCATTCAAAGAGTTTTCTTTATTTTCATGACTATGAAAATTGTAGATTCACACTGAAGGCATCACAACTATGAATTAACACATATGGAAATTATACATAACAAAAAAGTGTGAAACAACTGAAAATATATTTCATATTCTAGGTTCTTCAAAGTAGCCACCTTTTGCAGCAGACACATCTCTGGAACTGTTAAGAGGAGACTGTGTGAATCAGGCCTTCATGGTAGAATATCTGCTAGGAAACCACTGCTAAAGAAAGGCAACAAGCAGAAGAGACTTGTTTGGGCTAAAGAACACAAGGAATGGACATTAGACCAGTGGAAATATGTGCTTTGGTCTGATGAGTCCAAACTTGAGATCTTTGGTTCCAACCCCTGTGTCTTTGTGCGACGCAGAAAAGGTGAACGGATGGACTCTACATGCCTGGTTCCCACGTGAAGCATGGAGGAGGAGGTGTGATGGTGTGGGGGTGCTTTGCTGGTGACACTGTTGGGGATTTAATCAAAATTGAAGGCATACTGAACCAGCATGGCTACCACAGCATCTTGCAGCGGCATGCTATTCCATCCAGTTTGCGTTTAGTTGGACCATCATTTATTTTTCAACAGGACAATGACCCCAAACACACCTCCAGGCTGTGTAAGGGCTATTTGACTAAGAAGGAGAGTGATGGGGTGCTGCGCCAGGTGACTACCTCTTGAAGCTCATCAAGAGAATACCAAGAGTGTGCCAAGCAGTAATCAAAGCAAAAGGTGGCTACTTTGAAGAACCTAGAATATGAAATATATTTTCTGTTGTTTCACACTTTTTGTTATGTATAATTCCACATGTGTTAATTCATAGTTTTGATGCCTTCAGTGTGAATCTACAATTTTCATAGTCATGAAAATAAAGAAAACTCTTTGTATGAGAAGGTGTGTCCAAACTTTTGGTCTGTACTGTATATATATATATATATATATATATATATATATAAGAAGGCCAGTATGGTGGCCTGAGTTTATGGGAGGAGCCCGGAGGGTATTTAAGCAGCCCACTCACACATGCTCTTTGTCGGTTCAGTGTGCGGTACTACACGTCACTGGGCCGACTCTTTCCAGCTCACCTCATGTCCGTGAGTCTGCGCATTCAATCGCATTCGACATCGCAAGCGCTTTGCGGCTTCTCCCTTCATGGTCTTCGCCGGCGGTTCCCGCTTACTGTCGCAGGTAGGATTCAAACCTTTTCGTATCTTGTGCAATCTTGCAATTCGTTATGCTTCCTATCCTGCATCCCTTTTGGAAAAAATCTGCTTCTGAGTTACTTTTGCTCATGTTTCAACATCATTTGGCTCAGGCATAGTACATTTGCAACTTCCTTCTGCCAAACATACAATTCATTTGTAAATCCATTTGGAGATTGACATGTGTTTGTATGGGTTCTTTGGCAGATTGAGGTGGTAATTGGACTCACATGGTGCCTTGTCTGCACTTGATTAGCCTGGGGGGATGGGTGGTTGGTAGGTGTTCGGTTTCAAAGCAAGGGGTAGAATACACTCTACAACCAATTTGTATCAGATTCGTTCAATACTCCTTACTATCAATTCGTATCGGATTAATTTCATGCATTTTACAACCATTTTGTATCAGATACATTGCATACTTTCTACAGTTGTCATTCATTGTTTCCCCCATGTCGTGTGTTTTAGTTCCCACAGCGGAACTTACGAATTGCTTGTACACGGCTCTTCTCTCTCATTTATTTACCAAAGTTATTGCCTATGCGTCATGCATGGCGCCACACCACACTCTTGGGATGTGTTGCACATCCACTCCAGTCCAAAGCAAACCCAGTCGCACTTTACTGTCCCAGGTAGGATTCGTTAGCTTGTTTGTCATGTCAAATTCATGGCCACTCATGGTGTCACCTGTACCATATGTTTGGTTCCCGAAGTGGAGCTTACAAAGCATTGATACGTACTTCTCGTGTTCTATTTTCTACACCAAACCTCGTTGTTTTGCCCCATGCACGGCAGCACGCTACACGTTCCCGACATGTTTCACTCCAGCCACAGTCCGCCGCAAACTCACTCGCATGGCCCACTGTCGCAAGTAAGATTTACACATGCCTTATGTCTTATCAATTTGCTACCATTCGTTCTCTCCCATATCGTTCATTAGTGGCCCCTGCGGAACCTACGATTCAAACAGGTGTTGTCCTTCTACCTTATACTGCTTGCTTAAGGTACAAACAAACCAGGTGTTTCTATCCTTTCTCAGTAACCCAATTCTTATTGATTGAGACCTTGCAACCATGCAAATCATCTCAGCAGTCTGATACCCTTGCTGAGACCCTTGCAACACATGACCCTTACAAAATGCAAAAAAAAAAAAAAAAAAAAAAAATATATATAAAAAAACAAAATATAAAAAAAAAACAATTGCCGCCACGTAATCTCAGCCCAGCAACCTGACACCTGTTGAGACCGTTGCAACTACGCAAAATTTGTTTCCACAGCCTGACACCCTTGTTGAGACCCTTGCAAACGCAATACCGTCTCAGCAGCCCCACACTCATCGAGACTCTTGCAACCACACAAAATCGTCTCAGCAGCCTGACACCCTTGTTAAGACCCTTGCAACACATGACCCTTACAAATAAATAAATAAATAAAAAAAATATTAAAAAAAAAAAAAAAACGCAAAAAAAAAAAAAAACGCAAAAATAAATATAAAAGTGCAGAAAAAAAAATATTGCCACCACACAATCTCAGCCCCACAACCTGACACCTGTTGAGACCGTTGCAACGACGCAAAATTCGTCTCCGCAGCCTGACACCCTTGTTGAGACCCTTGCAAACGCAATACCGTCTCAGCAGCCCCACACTCATGGAGACTCTTGCAAGCACACAAAATTGTCTCAGCAGCCTGACACCCTTGTTAAGACCCTTGCAAACGCAATACCGTCTCAGCAGCCCCACACTCATGGAGACTCTTGCAAGCACACAATTGTCTCAGCAGCCTTACACCCTTGTTAAGACCCTTGCAAACGCAATACCGTCTCAGCAGCCCCACACTCATGGAGACTCTTGCAAGCACACAAAATTGTCTCAGCAGCTTGACACCCTTGTTAAGACCCTTGCAACACATGACCCTTACAAAACGCAAAAAAAAAAAAAAAAGCAAAAAGAAATATAAAAAGTGCAGAAAAAAATAGAAAAATTGTCACCACACAATCTCGGCCCAGCAACCTGACACCTGTTGAGACCATTGCAACCATGCAAAATCGTCTCAGCAGCCTCACACCATTGTTGAGACCCTTGCAAACGCAATACCGTCTCAGCAGCCCTACACTCATCAAGACTCTTGCAACCACGCAATACCATCTCAGTAGCCTCACACCATTGTTGAGACCCATGCAAACGCAATACCATCTCAGCAGCCCTACACTCATCAAGACCCTTGCAACCACGCAATACCGTCTCAGCAGCCTCACACCATTGTTGAGACCCTTGCAAACGCAATACCATCTCAGCAGCCCCACACTCATCGAGACCCTTGCAACCACGCAATACCGTCTCAGCAGCCTCACACCATAGTTCAGACCCTTGCAAATGCAATACCGTCTCAGCAGCCCCACACTCATCAAGACTCTTGCAACCACGCAATACCGTCTCAGCAGCCTCACACCATTGTTGAGACCCTTGCAAACGCAATACCGTCTCAGCAGCCCCACACTCATCGAGACCCTTGCAGCCTCACACCGTAGTTCAGACCCTTGCAAATGCAATACCGTCTCAGCAGCGCCACACTCATCGAGACCTTTTGCAACCACGCAATATCGTCTCAGCAAACCAGACTGAGACCCTTGCAACCACGCAATATCATCTCAGCAGCCTCACACCATTGTTGAGACCCTTGCGAACGCAATACCGTCTCAGCAGCCCCACACTCATCGAGACCCTTGCAACCACGCAATACCGTCTCAGCAGCCTCACACCATAGTTCAGACCCTTGCAAATGCAATACCGTCTCAGCAGCCCCACTCTCATCAAGACTCTTGCAACCACGCAATACCGTCTCAGCAGCCTCACACCATTGTTGAGACCCTTGCAAACGCAATACCGTCTCAGCAGCCCCACACTCATCGAGACCCTTACAACCACGCAATACCGTCTCGGCAGCCTCACACCGTAGTTCAGACCCTTGCAAATGCAATACCGTCTCAGCAGCGCCACACTCATCGAGACCCTTACAACCACGCAATACCGTCTCAGCAGCCTCACACCGTAGTTCAGACCCTTGCAAATGCAATACCGTCTCAGCAGCGCCACACTCATCGAGACCTTTTGCAACCACGCAATATCGTCTCAGCAAACCAGACTGAGACCCTTGCAACCACGCAATATCGTCTCAGCAAACCAGACTGAGACCCTTGCAACCACGCAATGCCGTCTCAAAACAAACCTTCATACTCAAGGCCCCTGCAACCACACAATATCGTCCCAGCAACCTGACACTCACTAACACCCTTGCAACCGCACAATATTGTCTGCAGTAGTATAAAACACTTTGCGGCAGGCACCTACGTGCAAACCTGAATACAAACTAAACTTGCAAACACACCTCAGTGACAAACGATCAGCCACACAGACACACAGTGGCGCCCAGTTGGCCGTTCGTCTTCAGTGGCGCGCGGGCCGCTCATCTTTTCTCTGTGTTTTTCCCCTGCGGTTGGTTCAGGTTTTCATCCAGCACCAGCGAGTGCACGTTGGCCTGCGAGTGCACGTTGGCCTGCGAGTGCATGTATATCGTCTTGTTGAGCACCTGTGTATTGTCTTGATTTTCTCACACCAATGCAAGATCCAGTCCAAGTTCTCAAACTAGACCAAGCATCAGTAGCAGACTTAGCTATGTGGGACAACTTCCCCACCTGATAGAACAGCATTTCAATCTTCATCCTGGCAGTGTCAGCCGAGCCACCAAAGGCTTTTGCAGCCATTTTTAGGCCGCCACTGGTTCTCCAAAACTTGGCCCCCAGAAATTCTCTTAAAATTTTTCACCCAGTCTTCATCACACCTCGTGCTGCACCCCATTGTGGCAGCTGCCCAGGTCTGGGACCACACTTGAACAGGACAGACACTGTTCTTCACCACAGACAATCAGGCCACAGCCGACATCATCAATTAAGGTAGATCTAAGTCACTCCCCATCACTTCCTGCGCAGGCTCGCGCAGCTGTCACTCCGTCACCAGTTAATATCTTAGGTAGACCTTTTTTCAGGCAAATGCAAAAAGCAGCTGATGCTCTTTCCTATTCCAACCTTGGAATGGATGTTTTTTCCAGCAAGAGCCTGGAGCCGACCCAACAACTATCCCTGTCCCACCATGGACATTGCTGACGATGGACTGAAGTCACATCCCACCAACGCAATCCAACTTATTAACCACTCCTTGGCACTCAACACACTGAAGGCCTATCGCACTGCTTGGAACACTAATCGCAAATTTTTGGCCCCTTGCCCCGAAGCAGCAGTTGGACACATCCTAGCCTTCATATCGTATTGCCACATGCAGCTGACCATTTCTCAATACTATCACGCCATATCTAGATGGCATCCAGCATTTCCTGTCCCTACAGGACCCCAGTAAACCATCAGTATTCTCGAGCCCATGCAGTCAAGTCCCTCCTACAGGGCATACAGAAGCACCAACCTGTATTCAGTGGCAAGCGCCTACCTTTCAAGAGTCCCATCTTTAGGGACATGTCTAAAATCCTTACTCATTCCCTGTTTAGGGCTTTTCCCAGACTAGTCACCCGAACAGCCATCTACCAGGCCTTCTACGGTTCCCTACAACCTAGTGAATTTAGTCAGCGGCTCCGGCAGTCACACACTGCTCCGACGCCACCCGACTCGCTTTTGAACCACTACACTCTCACAGTCTGCAAACGCAACAAACCAGCCCCTGGGGTTGACATCAACCTGTTTCAGACTGACAACGCCTGATGCCCAGTGACGGTGCTCGACCCACTACTGCTCCATCTACCCAGCCAATCTGATGGTAGCTCGTTGCTACCCTTTCTATACCAGCTCCCTGAGTGTCAGCCAGTGTGTCAAGCATGTCAGAATCCTCCTAAGTAACTTGGGCTTCAAACCCCAGTCAGTTCTCTGGACATTCTTTGGAGCAGCCTCAGTTGCCTCCCAACAGGGAGTACCAGACTACGTAATCAAGATACCAGGCTGATGGAAGTCTCCTTGTTTTGCCACATACATCCCAAATCCTCATGAAGGAATGGCACAAGCCTTTACCAAGCTGGCTAAATAAATACAAGAAATCAATATAAACTATTTCCCTATCTGAGTCTTTTTCCCCCTTTTCTTGGCATACTGACCAGACCACCAAGCCACACTTCAGGTCTATTTATGTTGTAAGTCTTGTCGCGTGTTTATGTGATCCACATCTCTCTCGGTCAGAGGGTAACGACCATAAATAAGAAGGCCAGTATGGTGGCCTGAGTTTATGGGAGGAGCCCGGAGGGTATTTAAGCAGCCCACTCACACATGCTCTTTGTCGGTTCAGTGTGCGGTACTACACGTCACTGGGCCGACTCTTTCCAGCTCACCTCATGTTCGTGAGTCTGCGCATTCAATCGCATTCGACACCCTCTCGCCCTTCCCTTTTTCAGGGCACTTCTCAGCATATCCTTCTTCAATTAACTACCCATTACTTACCTTGGGTATGCCCCCTTTTCTTGGCATACTGACCAGACCACCAAGCCACACTTCAGGTCTATTTATGTTGTAAGTCTTGTCGCGTGTTTATGTGATCCACATCTCTCTCGGTCAGAGGGTAACGACCATAAATATATATATATATATATATATATATATATATATATATATATATAAAGCACTCTAATTAGCAAATGGAACATTCATTGCTGTTGGGTATTCAAAGTCATATCTGTCTTGCTATCAAATCATTTTGCAAAGTCACATTTTTTCTGTTATGGCTAATACATAAAAAAGTTATATACATCTCTTCTGCTTTCACACAGACCACACATAAAGGTAATGTCACCGCATTCTTCTTTTTGGGATTTAACAACAATGGTGTATATAATCTGCTGCTCTTCACCTTGGTCCTTATTATATACATTGGGACAATATGTGGAAACTTTTTGATCATCATGCTGGTATATTACAGTAAGACCCTTCATTCCCCCATGTACTTCTTCCTCTCCCAACTCTCTATATCTGACATCATGCTGACCACAGATATCGCTCCTAACATGTTACATATTGTTCTACATGAGAGGACCTCCATATCCTTTTCTGGTTGCATCACTCAATATTATGTCTTTGGCTCAATAGAAGTATTTGAATGTTTCCTTCTGACAGTGATGTCCTATGACCGCTATCTAGCCATATGCTCTCCTCTGCATTATACCTCCATCATGAAACAATCACTTTGCATTACATTACTTCTTGCATCCTGGATTTTCAGCTGTTCTATAACATTAATATCAACACTTGGCTTATGTCAACTAGAATTCTGTGGATCCAATGTTATTGACTATTTATTTTGTGATTTCAATCCTCTTGTGGAACTTTCCTGCTTAGATACATCCAGAGTTGAAATGGAAGTTACCTTGTTGTGTGTTCCTGTGCTAATATTACCCTTCCTAGTGATAGTGATTTCATATACTTACATTGTTTTAACAATATTAAAGATATCCTCCTTTTCTGGAAGACTGAAATCCTTTTCCACCTGTAGCTCCCATCTCACTGTTGTGTTTATATTTTATGGAACCCTAATTGCTGCATATATGATTCCAAAGAAAGGACAATCACAAACGATCAGTAAGATAATGTCCTTGTTGTACACGGTTTTTACTCCCTTTGTAAACCCTTTCATATACAGCTTGAGGAATAAAGAGATCAAGGACAGTTTAAAGATGTTATATATAAGCTTTTTATTTAAAACCATTAGTAAAAGTTAAATTATTAAGATATATCCATTTAAACTTGTAGATAACTTGGTGTGCACTGGTCTCCAAAAATTTGACTTCTACTGTACTGAAGCAATACTTAACAATACATTGTTACTAGAGTTCAATCACCCAAATTAGCTTTCTAAACAAGGCCTAAATACCCTTTAGACCTTCATTTCATGGTACCTCTTACAACTCCCTTGTTTTTGTTAAAATTTCTGCTTCAGCGCTGGGATACCTATATAACCAAGGTCAACCTCTCTTCTATCTTTATCTCTGGTCCCATCCCTACCATATTGCACAAATCCTGTTATTCTTACTGACTCCTTACTTGCCAGCCATTTCTAATGACATTAAAAACTCAACAGTCTCCTATCTATGTGTATCGTTCTTAGGCTTCTGAACCTTATTGAGGTTGAGATCCATGGTTTTATTTTTGTGTATGGGTCATTGCATTGCAAACAACAATTGCAATCAACAATTTTCTTCTCATATTGGGGGAATCTACTTAGTCTAGCCCTCATCAAAGAAAAAAAGAGAACAAGAATAGTTTAACTCCTAAAATAAATAATGAGTACAACAATATATAGAGAGCTTTGGACATCCCCTTTAAAAAAACTAAACAGAAAGTTTGAGAAAATCACCAGAAAGGGGCCAAGTGCATAATTGTGAGTAAAGATGAACTGGGCGATATTATACTCTGGCTGCTGCTCCCAGACTCAAGAGACCAAATGAGATTCAACACAAGGAGCGCTGTTCTGATGAGTTGGAAAAATAAGCAATGCAATAAAGGTTACAATCTTTAATGGCAAGTGTATCAATTCCTATGTCATATGTCAAAGAATAAATAGTCAAGTATTAGACAGTGGAAAGGGGGTAGCGCGGTAGCGTCACTGAATGCATTCAGTGACGCTACCGCGCTATGTGTGAACGAGGAAGGGCTTTCGTTGCCGGCCGGCACCTGTTTTTATGCTTGATGTTTTTACAACCTTTGTAAGTACATTCTTTTTTATTTAATAAACACCCTCAAACGGTATCACACTATTAGTGTATTTCTATTCTGGGGACAACGTGAACATGTGATCTCTGAGTGGACGGGCTGCCACTCTTTCTCTGTGTGGAGGATTGGATTCGCTGGATAGCAGGTTCTTCTCCCCTGGAGATCTCTCCCTTGGATGAACGTGATTAGGATTCCCCTGGAGAGTGGTGTACCTTGTTTAAGGCTATTCCCTCTTAGCCATCTGGTAAGAGGCTATCTATGTGGTGGTGGCTTCACTGATCATTAATACCTCTCACTGTGGTGTCATCAGAATTGAGCTGTACAGTTCCATGCTGCATACTAGTTGCTCTTTTTATCAGAACATTGACTTTGGACTAATTCAGTTATTAGTTATTTTTAAACATTTGATTTCATGCTTCAAAGTACATTGAACATTTTTCCAGTCTCATAGCTGGTTACTATAGTTGGCACAGTTTTTTTCTTTTTCCATTTATCCATGTGTATATGCACCGTTTATTGCTGCCTTCGGTTTTAACTTACCTACATATTTTTTTCATTTATTCTGTTTCTGGCTAGCGCAAATTTTTTTGTTGTTCCTGGATTGATCCGGTGGTTTGTACAGACTCACCGGATCAATCCGTCCGCTCCCCTCCCTCGCATGCGTCGTAATGATGCGACGCATGCGTGGAAGTACTTACATTCCAACGTCGCGCACGTTGCCGCGTCATCATCGCGGCGACGGCGCGACACGTCACCGTGGATGAATTCCGTGCGGATTTTGATCCGATGGTGAGTACAAACCATCGGATCCAAATCCGGAGGAGGAATCTCCCCTCGTGTGTACGGGGCCTTAGAGGATTCGCACGACCACGTTAAAGAAGAACAGCAGTGGGTACGGGCCAAAATGGCGGACCTAGAAGACCGCTCGAAACGCAACAATGTAAAAATACGAGGAATACCTGAAACGATCGTTCCAGCCGACCTGAATACATATGCAAGATAGATGATTTTGACGATCCTACCGGAGCTTCCACAAGTGGAAACAATTATCGATCGCATCCATCGACTACCTAAACCATCTCACCTGTGATACTCTTATGCAAATCCGCTTCTATCATACTAAAGAGATGCTATTATCCAAGACAAGACGTATCGACCAACTACCACCACCCTACGTGAAATTGCTGACATTTCCCAATACACTCGCCAACAAAGACGCCAACTCCAAACCCTCACTGAACCGTTAAACAACCAAAAAATACCCTATCAATGGGGATTTCCGACCAAACTTCTGGTCTCCAGGAATGGAGTGAAACACAGTGTCCACACAGTGGAAGAAGGCAGTCTACTTCTCAAAAAATGGAAGATCATTCCTGACTTGGAAGCATCACCTCACCTACACGCCTCAGGCAACACTCCCTTTCTTTCCGACAGGGGGCGTCCCAGTGCTATCAAGTGATTATAAGGTTAGTGCACCTATTATACTCATCTTACTTATGCACTTCGGTTTAGTGCCTGCTCGTTGCAGTCTATCCACAAACTTTCACCCTCCACAGTGCTCAGTAGTTCATGTGGTTTACTACTGACCCTTGTATATCCCCACAGACCTCATTACCACCTAGCCTTGACTGTCTGTTAATTTCCTCTCTATTTCCCTCCCTCCCTGCTTCCCTGCAGAGAACCTGATTTCTGAGAACACGTTTTCCTGATCTACAGAATACACGGACCACCTTCCGTTTCCCTGCTGTACCACAAGACCCGACAAGAACTGTAAGTACCACCTTTTCCTTTTATAACCCTTAGCACTTCACAAAATGCCAAAATTCCTGTCAATAAATGCGAAGGGGCTAAATCACCCTGCTAAGAGAGCATCTCTGTGGAAGACAGCACAAAACTCTATCTGCAACATTCTCTGTGTACAGGAGACACACTTCAAAATCACAGCGGAGCCACAATGCACCAACAAGCAATTTACGAGCATCTTTAAAGCATCAGGCCTTGAGAAAAAAAACGGAGTCTTAATAGCCATCAAAAACACGCTGTCATTTACGCTCCATGGCAGTCTAGTCGACACCAATGGACGATACTTAGCCTTGGATTGTTCCTTAAATAACACCAGATATACCATTGTGACGGTGTATGCCCCCAACAAGAAGCAAATTAGCTTCTTATCCAAACTGATGAAAAAAATCAACCATTTTAAGGACATCTCATTATCTGTGGGGACTTCAATATAGTCCCAGACAACTCAATTGATGCCTGATCTCACTCCAGAAGAATCCCAACGCATATGGGCTCCTTTATCAGATCACATGATCTATATGATGTTTGGAGGTGCCACCACACCACCGAGAGAGACTATTCCTTCTTCTTCCCCCGCCATAACTCATACACCCGGATTGACTATTTTTTGGTGGACAAATGGTCCTGCCCAAAACCTCAACGTCGGAAATTTCTACTATTATGTGTTCTGACCACGCCCCTGTTACCTTGACTCTGTCCGACTCCGATGCTTCCCTCATCCACTCTCCGATATATTCTGAACACATCCGGAAAAGTCTTGAAGAATACTTTGCTCTTAACACAAGGGCCCGGATTCACAAAGGACTTACGACGGCGTATCTCCACGTACGCCGTCATAAGTCTGAATGTGCGCCGTCGTATCTACGTGCCTGATTCTTAGAATCATTTGCGCTTGTATTCGGCCAAGATACGAGCGGCGTAAGTCTCCTACGCCGTCGTACCTTGGGTGCATATTTACACTAGCCGCTAGGTGGCGCTTCCCGTTGATTTCCACGGCAAATATGCAAATGAGCTAGATACGCCGATTCAGGAATGTACTTGCGCCCGGCGTATTAAAATACGCTGTTTACGTAAGGCGTCCGACCGGCGTAACTTTACCCCTCATAAAGCAGGGGTAAGTCATGTTAGGTATGGACGTCAGAAACGTCGGAACAGCGCCGTATTTTACGTCGTTTGCGTAAGTCATCCATGAATGGGGATGGATGTAGGTTACGTTCACGTCGACTAAGCATTGAGCCGGCGTAATTTACGGAGAAAATTCGACGTGATACTGAGAATGCGCGCATGCGCCGTTCGTTAGGTGTGTCATATACGTGGGGTCACGATTCATTACCATACAACACGCCCCCTACCAGACCAGTTTCAGCAGACATGTTCGGTCGTGTGTAGGTCTGAGCGGACAGGATTCCAGCATACATTTGCCCGCCGGGCCTTTTTCCAGCGGGCAAATATTTCTGGACTTGTTTTAAAACAGCCCGATAAAATCCTGTCCGCTCGGACATGTTCGGTCGTCTGTACAGACCTACCGTACATGTCCGAGCGCCCGCCATCCCTCGCATGCGTTGAATGACTTTGACGCATGCGTTGAAGCATTGAACTGGCAGGGCCCGCCTTGTTGCCGCGTCATCGTCGCGGCGATGGCGCGGACACGCCCCGCGTATTATTTACGCACGGATTTCTGTATGATGGTGAGTACAGCCACCATACAGGAATCCCCCGGGCAGACATGTACGGTGAAAACGGTCCGGCGGACCGGTTTCATCGTACATGTATGCTCGTCTGTACAAGGCATTAGGTCTCGTACACATGACCGAGGAACTCGACGGGCGGAACACCTCGTTTTCCTCTTCGAGTTCCTTGTGAAGCCGTCGAGAAACTTGACAAGCCAATTTTCTCCATTCCCGTAAAGGAAATAGAGAACATGCTCTCTTTTTGGCTCGTCGAGTTTCTCGACAGTTTCCTCGACGAAAATGTACACACGACCGGTTTCCTCGGCAAAAAATATCTCCCAGCAAGTTTCTTGCTGGTTTTTGCCGAGAAACTCTAGGTCTCCTTAGACAGGAACTGAGGGCTCACCTGTTAGAATCTTTTGAAAAAGCTCATACCCACTTTAAAGCCAAACACT
Organism: Rana temporaria; assembly: GCF_905171775.1. NCBI lineage: Eukaryota > Metazoa > Chordata > Amphibia > Anura > Ranidae > Rana > Rana temporaria. The sequence goes on along the minus strand of NC_053491.1, from coordinate 476,835,705 downwards.
ACTCCACTGGTAACAAAGCAGGGAAAGCCATGGCCACCAGAATTAAAGGCCACATCCTAAAGTCCAGAATTTTTCACTTATACCATCCCGCCTCAAAGCCAAAACTAATTTATCCCTGTGCCATTGCGGATGCATTTGGCCACTATTTCAATTCATTGTATAACTTAAAGGACGACTCTTCAGTTAGCCAACCCACTCCCCAAGACATAGCATCATTTCGCCATGAAATTGATCTTCCTAAACTTTCTGAGGATCAACTTAAACTATTAAACGTTCCATTCACCCAATCGGAAATTACTCGTACAATCTTAGATCTCCCCTCGAACAAGTCGCCAGGCCCTGACGGCCTAACTAGCGAATACTACAAGAAATTTGGATCTATTTTGACACCCTTCTTAACTAAAGTATGTAATGACGCTGTATTGTCCTCCTCTCTCCCTCCAGAAATGTTATCTGCTCTATTCATCACCCTACCAAATCCGGGTAAGGAACCCACGAGCGCGCAAAATTTTCACCCCATATACCTTCTCAATATAGACACAAAAATCTACGCGAAACTCATAGCCAATCGTTTGATTGATCTGATTTACATTCTCATACACAACGATCAATCGGGTTTCACCAGAGGCAGACAAACCTTTGATGCAATACGTAGGATTATTAACATCATCCATGGTGCTGGGTCGACTCGAACGCCTTCTCTGCTGCTATCTTTAGACGCAGAGAAGGCATTCGACAGAGTCCACTGGGACTATATGAAAGCGACCCTTACCAAATTTGGCTTTCAGGGACCCATATTCTCCGCTATTATGGCATTATACTCTTCCCCTTCAGCTAGAGTCTACACCTCTGAAATGCATTCCAAACCCTTTCCTATCACCAATGGCACCCGCCAGGGATATCCGTTGTCGCCATTAATATTTAATCTAGTAATGGAACCTCTAGCTGAGCATGTCAGACGCAACAACGAGATTAAAGGTTTTAAAATTGGCTCCATGGAACACACAATTAATTTATTTGCTGACAACATCATAATGATGATTACAGACCCCCTCTCTCCCCTGGCTTTGGTACAAACGCTACTGCAACACTTTAGTAACATTTCCTGATATAGAGTTAATGAAGGTAAATCCTACATCCTGGGCATGGGTCTAGACGCAATCACTAGCACACTCATCAGGACTAAGTACCCTTACCCCTGGGCAGATATCGGGATACCATACCTGGGTATCACTCTCACTAAATCCACAAAGGGACTGTTCACCCACAACTACACGGTAGTAAAACAAATGTTGATCCGGGAGACGACAAAAATTTCCAAATATGAATATTCCTTGGCTGGTCTCCTCGCAGCCTTTAAAATAATGATATTACCTAAGCTACCATACACCTTTCGTACGCTTTCCCCATACCACTCTCTCACTCTTACCTTAATTCACTACAATCTATTTTGACGAGGGACTTATGGCAAGGTAAAACATCCAGATGCAACCATGCAAAGCTTATCAAACACAGATCTGTGGGAGGGATGGGTCATGTAGATATTAAAGACTACTATACAGCCACTATTCTCTCACAACTGAGAGAATGGATGTCCACAACCCCCTCTAAACCTTGGAGCAATATAGAAAACTGTATGACCCCAGGCCCTAACCTGTCCCTATGGCTGTTCAGTACACCTAACAGAAGCTTACATCTCAATCTTTATTCTCCTACCATACAAGCCTCTGTCAAAACTTAGAAGGCAATTCATTCCACTAAATGGGAGTCTCTTCCAACAAAGCCCATCCCCATACCTATTGAAACATTAAAACTGCTAACTCCAGACCTACACATCCCACACTGGGTATCCGTCCAAGCAACTGACACGTCTGAACTTCGCTCCCTAATTGCCAATACCTCTTTTCTAACCATCCAAAAGGAATCTAGTGCACCTACCACAGACTACTTTAACTACTATAGGTTACAACAATGCCTTCTTGCGAACCCTTACCTCAAAGGTTCCCTCCCCATTACCCTGTGGAACTACATGTTCTCAGATAAACAAAAACCCAAGGGTACGTCCTTGATATACTCCACTCTACAGGAAAAAGGTACGTTCCAAAAGTCCAAACCCATCGTAGATTGGGAAGAGGATCTACAAGCCCATTTCTCAGACCAACAGTGGCAATCAGCAATTAAATTGGTATACACATACACCTCTTGCACCGCATTGTGGGAATTTGCCCAAAAAATGCCGATGAGATGGTATATGACCCCATCCAGAGTGGCCAAATTCCATCCACACACCTCCCATGTATGCTGGAGGGAATGTACCTCCCCGGTACACTCATATATGTATTCTGGAAATGCCCATTTGTAAAACCAATATGGACTAAAGTGGAATCAGTGTTACGGGATATACTTGGTTTCCCCATCTCACTGACTCCCCAACTAGCTCTCCTCAACCTCACCATTGATGATCTACCACCAAACCTCAGAATAGCGACCACACATATTCTTTTTTTTTTTTAAAAGCAAGAAAGCAATACAGGAAACATAAGAAGAGGAATAAGCAAAATCAAATCAGACAGCGTATATATGGATACTACATTGTATCTCTCTCTTCAACTCTATTTGCTATCCATAGTTTACCACCGAGGGAAATTATAATGTTCTATATCACAAACAGTTTTCAATCCATTCCCCCAAGGAGAGATTGGGTAACCAAAATATTATTACTACTTTTAACTAAATTTCAAAGTTCCCCAAGTATTTCATCTCCACCCTGATTATCCATATATTCTCTATATATTAGACTAATTCCCTCTTTATCTCCGTCACACTTCCTTCCCTGTTTTATCCCCTCCCCCCTTATCCCCTCCCTTAAGACCCCCATCTCCACCTCTTCTCCTCCTCCGTCCGTGTATGCCCATGGACCGGAAGGGAAGAAAAGGAAAAAAAAACACAGAACTACATAACACAGCAACCCTCCCCCCCTCCGCTGTCCCCCCTGGTGCGCGATATCATCCCTCCTTCTTGTTTCCCTTCTCTTTCCTTTTCCCTTCCTTTCCTTTCTACCTTTCCCCTCCCCTTTCTTTCTGCTCCCTTTCCTTCCTCTCTTCCCTCTCCTCATCTTCCCCTCCTTCTTTCCTTCCCTCCTCCCTTTCCCTTCTTTCCTCCACTTCTAATCTTTATTCTTACTCCCCTATTAACTTTTTACCTTCCTCTGATTGTACAAATAATTCCCAGGATGCCCATATCATTTTAATTTGCTCTTTCTTATCTATCTTTTTTAAGCCACATAGATATTGGAGGTGCTTCAGGGTCTCCTAGCACCTAAGCTTTTGATCGCCAGAAAATAGAAATCAAAAGACTCTCCCAGAAGTAGTTAACCTGGTACAAGCCCACTACTCTTATGAAACTATCCTCTCTAGAGGTAAACAAACAAACACTAAGGTGATATCCCTCTGGAACCCATGGAAAATTTGGTACAGCAGCAGCCACAACCGTTGATAATAATGATATTTAATAATCTCAGGTCCCTCTCTCCCCCCTCACCTTTCCTTCTACTCTTCCTTCATCCTCCCTACTCAGCTTGCCCTTTTCCCCCTCTGTTTAATCCATCTACTATTGTTTAAGCATATTGTCATGGACACAACTGTTTGATTGTTCAGTTTGAGTTTCATGTTCTAATGTTGCACATCTTTGCAGCCCAGTTCTATGTCATGCAATACTCGTTGTGTTTCATTTATACATTCATATTTCACTTATGTAATGTTACAACTGTACTTTGAAAACCCTTCAATAAAAATATTTTGAAAGAAAAATAGGCCCGGTATGGAAGTGGTTAATTATTTAGCAAAAAAAAAAAGGAACTCAAACTCCTTCTTAATGGCAAACATTTCAATAATCCTGAAACCTGACAAAGACCACACAGACGGCGCAAATTTCAGACCCATTTATCTTCTTAATGTGGACCTAAATATACTAGCAAAAATACTTGCAAATAGAATTAAACCCCTACTATCCCAAATCATAGGACCAGAAGAAGTAGGCTTTATGCCAGGCAAGGAAGCCAGGGATAACATAACCAAAACATTAAATTTAATCCACCATGCAAACAACTCAAAGATCAAAGGCCATTTTTTTGTCTACAGATGCCGAAAAGGGCCTTGATAGAGTTGCATGGGACTATATGCTTTCCACCTGCTCCTTCATAGGAATGTTAAACTGGATAAAAGCCCTTTACCAAAACACCCAAGCTAAAATCAAGATAAACAATATCTTCTCCAATCCAATAAATATATGTACAATAAAGAGAGTCACCGCTCTAGGTGGGTCTACTATATGGTCACAAGTTTAAAACAGGATTCCAAGGGTGCTGTCTGTGCACTGGGCAAGCATGAAAAGTAGATGAAAGATGGATAGCCACACTCCAAAAAAAGCCATGAATAAGCACTAATCTTGTGCGAAACGTTGGCTGTTCCCCTGTTCCTGTTTTATGATTCGGTGATGTATTTGCTGTTTATTTGAATAAAAGACAACCTGCACGTTTTTTTTTTTGGATTGCGGCTATCCATCTTTCATCTACTTTTCAATAAATATATGTAATGGAACTCGACAGGGATGCCCTCTCTCACCCCTCCTATTTATACTGACTCTAGAACCCCTAATCAGAACAAAAAACATTGAGAGTGAAATACATGGCTTCCAAGTGAAGACTCTTTACCACGTGATCAGCCGTGTCCAATCTGCCAGATGCGAGTAGAGGAGAGCCGATCGGCTGCTCCTCTGACAGGGGGGTTTGTGCTGATCGATTATCAGCACAGCCCCCCCGAGGATGCCCATACTAGACCATCAGGGATGCCACTAGACCACCAGGGATGTCACCAGACCACCAGGGATGTCCACCACCAGGTATGCCATCACTGATTGGCAGGCATTGTTGTTTGGCACTCATAAGTGCAATACAGTACATCCATGCCACCTATCAGTGCCCATCCATGCCCATCTGTGCCACCTATCACTGACCATCCATGCCGCCTATCTGTGCCCATCCGTGTCGCCTATCCATGCCCATCCATGCCGCCTATCTGTGCCCATCCATGCCCATCGGTGCCACCTATCTGTGCCCATCCATGCCGCCTATCAGTTCCAATTTGTGCCGCCTATCAGTGCCCATCTGTGCCGCCTATCAGTGCCCATCTGTGTTGCCTATCAGTGCCCCATCAGTGCTGCATATTAGTGCCCATCAGTGCCCATCAATTCCACCTCATCGGTGCCCATCAGTGCCACCTTATCAGTGCCCGTAAGTGCAGCCCCATCAGTGCCCATCAGTGAAGGAGAAAACATACTTATTTACAACGTTTTGTAACGGAAACAAAAAAAAAGCATTTGATTTTCAATTTATTTTAATTTTTTTAGCAGTAAATAAAAATCCCAGAGGTGATCAAATACCACCAAAAGAAAGCTCTATTTGTGGGAACAAAATGATACAAATTTAGTTTGGGTGCAGTGTAACATGACCGCGCAATTGTCATTCAAAGTGCAGCAGTGCTGAAAGCTGAAAATTGGTCTGGGCAGGAAGGTGTATAAGTGCCCTGTATGGAAGTGGTTAAGGAGGTATTGAACTGCCAGATTTGAAAAAATATTATTTTGCAAAACATATCTCCAGATTAATTGACTGGCACTGCTATGGAAACAGCAAAGACTGGGTAAACCTAGAACTGTCCAACAACAGACAAAAGCTATTATATTACCCATAGACCCTCTATTCCAAAACATCCAAAATCCTGAAACAACACCCTTTGATTACAACTATTCTTGAAATATTCCACAAAATTGCCTCACCATATTAATTAGCATCCATACCAGGACCCTTAACACTGATTCCCAAAAACCCCCGACTTCCTACCAGGGCTTAACCAAAAAGGACTTCCGAAACCAGAACACAGCAGAACTTTCCTAGTAACACATTGCCTCCACCAAGGCAAAATAAAAACTCAAGATTCACTGAAGGATGAGTTTGGGGAATAATGTACTGGCTATTTTTTCTACATACAACTCCATGATTTTCTACAAAATAGCAAACATAGAGCATCAGTCCGTCTTCCCATGACTCCCTTAGAATCTATTTGCCACAAGAGGTCTATGGTACATAAAACAACCTCTTTAGCCTATATGTGACTAAACCATATAAACCAAAAGGGCAATCAAAAACATAGAGAGACATGGGAATCCGAACTCAAAATCAAAATGGCAGATGCTCAATTGGAAAGAGCCTGTATTTTTGCACATAAATGCACATAAATGCTCTTTGATAAATTACTAACTCAATGGTACATCACATCACAAAAAGCTCCCGACACCTGCTGGAAATGCGGCACACATGAAAAAACATTCACACACATTTGGTGGGTCTCCCCTCCAATGCCTAACTACTGGCAAAAAAAAAAAATGGATAAAACAAATCACAGAGACTGAACTGGATCTAAACGCTGCAGCCTGCTTACTACATATAAACTCTTAGGCCTCGTACACATGACCGTTTTCCCTCGACAGAATCCATCAAGAAACTTGGTGGCAGAGCTTTTTTGACGAGTAAAACGGTCGTGTGTATGTTTTTCATCAAGAAAACTGTCGAGAAACTCGACGAGAAAAAAAAAGAACAAGTTCTCTTTTTCCTCGACGGGAGTCTCAATTTCCTTGTCGTGTTCCCCGTCGGGCTGGTTTTCTACGAGAAACACATGTGTGTATGCTAAGAAACCCGCGCATGCTCAGAATAAAGTATGAGACGGGAGCGCACCTTCGGTAAAAGTAGCGTTTGTAATGGAGATAGCACATTCGTCACGCTGTAACAGACTGAAAAGTGCAAACTTATACTTAACACGCAGTAACATGAGATTAGCAAAAGCAGCCCCAAGGGTTGTGCCAGTGGAATCGAACTTCCCCTGCCGTCGTAAGTGTTGTACGTCACCACGTTTGAGAACGATGAGATTTGGTCTTGACAGTGTGTACGCAAAGAAAGCTTGTCAAGTTTCTCCACAAGCCTGAAAAGGATATCGTTGAGGAAAACGATGTTTCATTTACGAGTTACTCGGTCGTGTGTACGAGGCCTAACTCACTGAGTAAGTATAAGAAAACACTCACTAGACATTTAATAAATGCAGCCAAGATCCTCATCCCTCTGCATTGGAAAACCTACACATATCCCAACAGTCAGGGATTGGATTGACAGAGTCAACACTGTTTACAAAATGGAAGAAACCCTAGCAATGAAAAAAAGAAACATCATCCAATTTTCATAAAAAGTGGCAACGCTGGTGGTTATTGACACAATCCGGTGACTTTAATGAAGCAAATGCATAATTTGAGAATATATATCTACATAGCAGTCCCATTCCTAATGTCCTGATAATTTACACTTCAACAACAAACATTAAAAGACCAGTCTATTGTCATTATGGTTATAATTACTTATTATTGTTTATTTAATTTAATATTACTTTAGTAATTGCCATAATTATTGTATTTTATCATTTACATTTATGTTTCCCTACATGGTATCCTAACCACAACTTGCCCTCATTATACCCCTAATGTAAATTAGCAGCATTAAGCTGCCCTCTATTCATAATTTCAATGATATACATTGTAATTTCGCTCTCATCATTCTTGTAAACTGACATAATTATTCTTGTGTCTTATTTGATGTATGCTGCAATGTCAAACTGTACACTTTTATAAACTTTCAAGAAACCTTGATTGTGATAAAAAAAAATTAAAATAGAATTTGATGGACAGATAGGCAGTGGCAGGCTACTTATGTATTTCAGCACAGATTTCCTTTAAAAAATTACACCATTGTGTCTGACCAATTATTAACTATAGTATTTAAAAATAAATATAGATATATATTGATAAACAACAAGCATACAGTGCATACCCACAGAGACCTTAGTTACTCTCTCTAGAATTTTTAATCGGCCAAGAATTATATAAATATCTGTGTGCAAACGGTTTCTTACTTAGTCATCTAGGCTCATCCACCAATACACATCATATGTTTTAAACTTCCAATAGATATACAGTAGAAGATATTCACCTTTTCCTTGCAGTTTCTTTTTTTTTTGTTTTTCTATTTATGATATGTTTGCATTTTTCAATGTTAATCAGATTTTTTTTTAAACGAACAGGGGTCATTTATTAAGCAAAAGATTAGCAGAGTCATACTGTAAATAAAAAAAAATACATTGTTAATCAGAATTACTGGTGAAAAAAAGATTATAAAGGAATCTAATGTTCTAATCTAATATTGTTACTTTTCTGTTTTAGTTAAAGAAATCTAAATTGTATTTTTGTTTGATTCTTTAAATTTAAGCTAAAAAAAAAAACTACATATGGATTTCAATCAGAGATCATTAGTAAACAGAGTAAGTACTTTTTTATTTTATTTCACTTAGCTATAATGCTTGTATTTATCAAAATTAACATTTTGAGAAAAAAAAAAAATTCTATAGCTTAGTGAATTGAGTGTAAATATAGATGTGCACTATATATATATATATATATATATATATATATATATACATATATATATATATATATATATATTGCGTTTATGTCATTTTTAATTTTGCCCATAGTACCACTTTTCATGTGTTCTTAATGTAAGGAACTATGTAGTGTTTCGAACCTCTCTCCTAAATCTGCATGTCATTTTTATTAAATGTATAGAGCTCTATGTTGTAGTGATATAGTATAGTAGGTAGATAATTAATACTGTATTTAGGTATTATTATGATGATGTAAGTAATTTCTGCAGCAACCCGATTCTTCCAGAGAGATGCACTTTATTGACTTCCAACACAGAACAATGTCTTGCAACAGATGACAAAATCCAACAGAGTAAATACAACTCAGAGTCCCATTTTTCCTAGATATGTGCCTTCATAATCATCGAGCATGACAAGACTGACTGAATGCCAGCTTGAATGTCTACCAGGAGGGAGTTTCTCCTAGGTCAACCCAAAATACTTTTTGATCCTATTGTTACCCCCTCATGTCTAATTACCATCAATAAATACTTCTTCTATGGTCCTTTATCATCCTTAAGTATGTAAACAATGTACCCTTTGAAATGTTCAATTAGGTTAACAGGCCATACCTCACACACCTAGGTAGACTCGCATAAGATCAACATATCAAAGGGTCATCAGCTGTCCCTTTGATATGTTAAAATTGAGTTGGCTCGGTAGGCTCAACCATTGTCAACTGAAATCTGGCCTGGTCAATATTGTACTGTATGTGTACATACAGTACAGACCAAAATTTTGGACAAACCTTCTCATTCAAAGAGTTTTCTTTATTTTCATGACTATGAAAATTGTAGATTCACACTGAAGGCATCAAAACTATGAATTAACACATGTGGAATTATACATAACAAAAAAGTGTGAAAGAAAAAGGGAAAATATATTTCATGTTTTAGGTTCTTCAAAGTAGCCACCTTTTGCAGCAGACACATCTCTAGAACTGTTAAGAGGAGACTGTGTGAATCAGGCCTTCATGGTAGAATATCTGCTAGGAAACCACTGCTAAAGAAAGGCAACAAGCAGAAGAGGCTTGTTTGGGCTAAAGAACACAAGGAATGGACATTAGACCAGTGGAAATCTGTGCTTTGGTCTGATGAGTCCAAACTTGAGATCTTTGGTTCCAACCCCCGTGTCTTTGTGCGACGCAGAAAAGGTGAACGGATGGACTCTACATGCCTGGTTCCCACCGTGAAGCATGGAGGAGGAGGTGTGATGGTGTGGGGGTGCTTTGCTGGTGACACTGTTGGGGATTTATTCAAAATTGAAGGCATACTGAACCAGCATGGCTACCAGCATCTTGCAGCAGCATGCTATTCCATCCGGTTTGCGTTTAGTTGGACCATCATTTATTTTTCAACAGGACAATGACCCCAAACACACCTCCAGGCTGTGTAAGGGCTATTTGACCAAGAAGGAGAGTGATGGGGTGCTGCGCCAGGTGACTACCTCTTGAAGCTCATCAAGAGAATGCCAAGAGTGTGCCAAGCAGTAATCAAAGCAAAAGGTGGCTACTTTAAAGAACCTAGAATATGAAATATATTTTCAGTTGTTTCACACTTTTTTGTTATGTATAATTCCACATGTGTTCATTCATAGTTTTGATGCCTTCAGTGTGAATCTACAATTTTCATAGTCATGAAAATAAAGAAAACTCTTTGAATGAGAAGGTGTGTCCAAACGTTTGGTCTGTACTGTATATAATAATATAATATCCCATATAAATAGGCCAACATATTACAACATATGTGCTAAAAGAATAGAGACTGTACACTAAGAAAAGGAAATATTAGGTAATAAAATAAGATAAATCCATGTTGTGTTTTGTTTTTATTTCCCTTGAAAGTAGTTGAGTATTCAAAGTAAAGGTTTGCCGTATACATTATTATTTAATTTGGAAATTTAGCATACACTTTCATACTACTGCTAAAATGTATAAATGTTTTGCTTATAATTCATTCTCTCATGTAACAGATCACACATAAAGGTAATGCCACCACATTCTTCTTTTTGGGATTCAACAGCATGGCCATATATAATCTGCTGCTCTTCACCTTGGTCCTTATTATATACATTGGGACAATATGTGGAAACTGTTTAATCATTTTGCTGGTATATAACAGTAAGACCCTTCATTCCCCCATGTACTTTTTTATCTCTCAACTCTCTGTATCTGACATCATGCTGACCACAGATATCGCTCCTAACATGTTAAATATTGTTCTACATGAGTGGACCCCCGTATCTTTTTCTGGTTGCATCACTCAATATTATGTCTTTGGTTCAATAGAAACATTTGAATGTTACCTTCTGACAGTGATGTCCTATGACCGCTATCTAGCCATCTGCTCTCCTCTGCATTATACCTCCATTATGAAACAATCACTTTGCATTAAATTAGTTCTTGTATCCTGGCTATTGAGTTGTTCTGTGGCATTCATTCCCACACTTGGCTTAAGTCAACTAAAATTCTGTGGACAAAATGTTATTGACTATTTATATTGTGATTTAAATCCTCTTCTGGAACTTTCTTGTTCAGATACATCCAGAATTCAATTTGAAGAAACCTTGTTGTGCTTTCCTGTGCTAATATTACCCTTCCTTGTGATAGTGGTTTCATATATTTATATTGTTTTAACTCTGGTAAAGATACCTTCCTTTTCAGGAAGACTGAAATCCTTTTCTACTTGTAGCTCCCATCTTACAGTTGTGTTTATATTTTATGGAACCCTAATTGCTGCATATATGATTCCAAAAGAAGGACAATCACGAACGCTCAAAAATATAATGCCATTGTTATACACTGTTTTTACTCCTTTTGTAAATCCTTTTATATACAGTTTGAGGAATAAAGATATCAAGAACATTGTAAAAAAATATATGTGACTATAGTGTTCAAAACCATTGTTAATTATTAGGTTATTGTAATACCTTTTTTTTTACTTAAGAGAACCTAAAGGAGCTTAAAACACTCCCAAGATATGATTTTTACCATAAACAGTAGTGCTTAGTTCAATTGGTACCATAGCTCAAGCTTCAAAGGGGAAAATGTCCTCCCAGACTTTCTTTCCATTCTGTGGTTCCTCCAATAACTCCTCTAAAAAAAAAATTGGCTTCTGTGCTCACACTCTTGTGCCGCGTACACACGATCGGTTTGTCTGATGAAAATGGTCCGATGGACCATTTACATCGGACGAACCAATCGTGTGTGGGCCCCATCGTTTTTTTTTTCCATCGGTGAAAAAAATTAGAACCTGTTATAAAATTATCTAATGGTTAAAAAACCGATAGAAAAAAAACGATCGTCTGTGGGCAAGTCCATCAGTTAAAAATCCATGCATGCTCAGAATCAAGTCGACGCATGCTCGGAAGCATTGAACTTCATTTTTCTCAGCACGTCTTAGTGTTTTACGTCACCGTGTTATGACACAAACAGATTTTTAGCTGATGGTGTGTAAGCAAGACTGATGAAAGTCAGCTTCATCGGATATCTGATGAAAAAAATCCATCGGTCCGTTTTAATCGGATGAACCGATCGTGTGTAAGTGGCATTACATATCCAAGGCTCACCTTCACTCTATCTGTGGTTGCTTCCCTGTATCATATAAACCTTTTTCCCCTCTAAAAGCATTTATCAACTAAAGGCTTCTCAACCCAAGAACAAGTATCTAGCTCTTTTATTTTGAAACTCTTTTCAAACCCTTCTTAACAAAATTCGTTTGACTTTCAACTCAACAATATCCTTCCTTTTGACAACTTTCTAGGTAATCTGCACTTATGGATATGGATTTGTAAACAGATTTAATGAATAAATGAAAAAATATCCTTAAAACAATAAAATAATCTAGTAACTTATTTTTCAATAGATTGTGAATGAATGAATGAATGAAAAATTTATATAGCGCGGCACATGCGAACTGAATCGCTTCTGGGCGCTAGTTGTTAGTGTCTCATGCCTTTCAGAAAAGCAGGGTTTTGATCTGCCTTCTGAAAGACAGGTGGTTTTGCTCCAACCGAATGCTGGTTGGCAAAGCATTCCAAAGCCTGGGGCCCTGGAAAGCAAACCTTCTTTCTCCTTTGGACTTGTATTTGGTTTTAGGAACCTTGACCAGATTTTGGTCGGTGGATCGCAGAGTGCGGTTGCAATTGTGCGTTTTGATCTTGTCGCAAAGATATCGAGGAGCCTTCCCATGGATGCACTTATGTGTCAGGCAGAGTGCTTTGAATGCAATTCTGTCTTTCACTGGCAACCAGTGAAGGGATCTCAGCGAAGGTGAGATTGATTCCCAAGATTTTTTCCCAGTCACAAGTCTAGCGGCCGTATTCTGTACGACTTGAAGACGAGCGATTTGGTACTTGGGGAGCCCGAGGTAAAGGGCATTTGCATAGTCCAGTCTGGAATTCACGATTGTTCCCACCACGACTGCTATGTCTTTTTTGGGAATAAATGGAATAAGTCTGCGTAGAAGGCGCATCAAATGGTGCGTCCCGCTGACTACTGACCCTATTTGTGCGTCCATTGTCATGAAGGTGTCAAACGTGACTCCTAGACTTTTGACTTTGGAGCTAGGGGAGATGGTCTGCCCCAGGATGGGCGAAGGTGTCCAGTTAGTTGTCGGTTGTCTCTTCCGACTGGCATTGAACATAAAGAGTTCTGTTTTAGCGCTATTGAGTTTGAGATAACTCTTAGTCATCCAGTTTTCTATTGAAGAGAGACATTTCTCTAATCTGAGATGATGATCCTTTTTTTGGCAGATGCGAAAGTACAACTGCGTGTCGTCTGCATACGAGTGATAGAGTAGTTCTTGGCTACTGATAATATCAAAGAGAGGACGAAGATAGATATTAAACAGCACCGGTGATAGGGGGGATCCTTGGGGGACCCCACATGGCACCGCGCGTTTTTCTGACGTGAAAGATCCCAGTTTCACTGTTTGTGAACGGTTTCCGAGAAAAGAGGAGAACCATGGTAAGGCATCTTCTGAGACTCCGGCGACTTCTGTTAGTCGTCTCAGTAGCAATTTATGGTCTACTGTGTCAAAGGCTGCGCTTAGGTCCAGCAGAACCAGGAGACACGATTCTCCTTCGTCTGCGGCCTCGAGCGCATCATCCCATATTTTCAGTAAGGCCGTTTCTGTCCCGTGTCCGGGACGGAACCCGGATTGAAATGGATCGAGTAGGTTGTGGGTATCCAGATGCTGTTGCAGCTGATTTACCACCACTTTCTCCATTATCTTGGACAGAGCATTTAGACCTGTTATGGGACGGCGGTGAGTTGGGTCCATAGGATCCAGATTAGGTTTTTTCAAGATCGGCAGGATTGTGCCCTCTTTCAGCAGGGAAGGCACTATGCCTTCCTTAAATGACTGATTTATAAGCTGTGTGATCGGAGGCGCCAGGATGTCGGCACATTCCTTCAGTAGCTTGGTGGGAATGATGTCATTGGGTGCTGTGCTGTTGCGCAGCGCACCAATGAATTTTTTTGTGGTATCAATGGAGATGGGTTCCAAAGTGAACTTAGTTGATTGTAGAGGCGTTCCGTCGGTGTTTTGATTGAAGAGGGGGCTGAGTGGAGTATTGTTTTGCCGAATACTTACCCGAATTTTTTCAATTTTGTTGATGAAGAAATCCGATAGTTCATTGCAGAACTCTTGGGTGTCTGAAGTGGGGACTTCAAGACATCCCGGATTCATGGTCTGGGTGACCATCCTGAAGAGTTCACGTGGGCGATTCATTGCGCTGTTAATCACCGTGGAAAAGTGAAGTTTCTTGGCTTTGAAAATTTCCTTGTGATATCGTGTAGTTACTGCTTTGTAGAAGTTGAGGCGGTCTTCTGAAGGACTTCTTATCCAGGCGGCTTCCGCCCTTCTGCGCTCTTGCTTCAATAGCGACAGCTGGTTATTGAACCAGCTGGACTTTTTTGCCCGGCTGCGGACTTTGCGCTTTGGTGCTGCTAAGTCGGCTGACTGTAGCAGAGCTGCATTTATGGCATCCAAAGTATCTGAGGCTGCTAGCTGAGGAGGAATAGCCCCAATTCGGTTTCCCATTGTGAACACTGTTATGAAAATGTCCTTGTAGAAAAAACGAAAAGAGGGCACACCAACCTTGCGCCTTACCCAAGAGGTGTTTATTGGTATAAAAAAGACATATACTCACAAACAAGTAGGTCATAAAAACATTTAAAAGTCCACAATTAACACAAAGTGACCAGGTCACCAGGACCGTGTTCAGCACACTGGAGAACCTTCCAGATGGCTGACACATTTTGAGGGGTGATCGTCCTCCCATGGGGCTCTGAGGAAGAGGGGATCTCCCCTCAAAACATGCCAGCTATCTGGAAGGTTCTTGTGTTTTGGACATGGTCTCTATGACTTGGTCAAAAAATGATGGCATGGGGTCCCCCTAAATTATTTTCCTGACTCTTCATTTCCAGTCAAAAAAAAAATACACACAAAATCTCCTGTGCTCAACAGTGATGTGACAGCAATAGATATCGCCTAGGATTTCAATGGCACCGGGTAAATGCACAGACCTTGCTGCCCTCCAAGGGTCAGCAGAGACCCAATGGAAACACTGTAGGAAAAAACGAAAAGAGGGTGCACCAACCTTGCGCGTTACCCAAGTGTATAAAAATAATGGAAATATACTCACTAACAAGTAGGTCATAAACACATTTCAATAAAAAAGAAGGATTGTGACTTTGAATGAGGTATGCATGAGAAGACTCAAAGATAGGACAGTGTGATATGGATGCGTTTATTTGTCTAAAACACATAGCAGAGCATGTGATTTCTAATGTATACATAATAGTAAACATACATAGCAATGAGCATAAAAAAGCATGATGCAAGAACCATAAACATTGTATAACAACATATTCCTCACATTATTGAAAAAATCCTCAAAAATAGAATCATTAAACCAAAGGTTAGTCCTAAAACTGAAACATGTAGCATCTGTGTAAGCCCGAGATGCCTTTCATGGCATTATTGCCAATCTTCAGGGGTGGATGCGTAATGGAGTAAGATCTGCAGAAGGACACAAGTATAATATGTAAGATTTAGCATAACACCCGAATAATGGGAGACAGTAAGAGAGATGGGAAAATGGCCATCTCCAAAAAACATACAAATTTCCAGCATGTGAGGATGTGCAAACTGGAACGCATAGGTCGCTGAAATTGTCTGCAACCGGGAACTGAGGTAGGGCCAGAGGGAAAACTGAGAGCATAAACATGTATCCCAGATAAACACATTTCAAAGTCCACAATGGGCACAGAAGCGACCAGGTCACCGGGACCGTGTCCAGCATGCTGGAGAACCTTCCAGATGGCTGATGTATTTTGAGGAGAGATCCCCTCTTCCTCTCATATGGCTCTGAGGAAGAGGGGATCTCCCTGCGAAATGTGTCAGCCATCTAGAAGGTTATCCGGCATGCTGGACATAGTCCCGGTGACCTGGTCACTTTGTGCCCATTGTGGACTTTGAAATGGATTTATTGACCTACTTGTGAGTATATTTCCTTTCCTTTTATACACTTGAGTAACATGCAAGGTTTGTGCACCCTCTTTTTGTTTTTTCCTACAGTGTTTCCATTGGGTGTCCCCTGACCCTTGGAGGGCAGTAAGGTATGTGCATTTACCCAGAGCCATAGAAATCCTAGGAGATATCTACTGCCGTCACATCACTGTCCTTGCCCGGATGAAGGTCTGGCATAGATTTTGGGGGAAGTTTTCTTTTCTACTAGAAATGAAGAGTCCAGTACAGAATTTAGGGGGAACCCATGCCATAATTTGTTGTGGAATCCCCCATTACCATCTATACCAGATCTTCACTTATGATAAAGGTCTGATAATCTTTTTTTTTTTTGCTTTGGTATATGTTCCCAAGGACATGCTATTTATCATTTATTTGACAATATTGTTGTTTGGGGTGGAGGTTCAACAACATAAAATCAGAAAAGTTGGATCTATCTATCTATCTATCTATCTATCTATCTATCTATCTATCTATCTATCTATCTATCTATCTATCTATCTATCTATCTATCTATCCATCTATACAGTATATGGGCCAGATTCACAAAGAGTTACGCCAGCGTATCAGTAGATACGCCAACGTAACTCGGAGTCTAAGCCCGTTGTATGTTTAAGTGTATGCTCAAACTGAGATACACTTAAACCTGCCTACGATACGACGGCCTGCACCGTCGTAGCTTAGGGTGCAATATTTACGCTGGCGTCTAGGTGGCGCTTCCATTGAGTTTGGCATAGAATATGCAAATGAGTAGATACGCCGATTCACGAACATACGCTTGCCAGTCGCAGTAAAGATACGCCGTTTCGGTAAGAGGTATGCCGGCATAAAGATAAACATGCCCCCTAGGTGGTGTATCCAATGTTAAGTATTGCCGTCGTTCCCACGTCGCAATTTGAAAATTTTACGTTGTTTGCATAATTCGTCCGTGAATGGGGCTGGATGTCAATTACGTTCACGTCGAAACCAATGACGTCCTTGCGACGTCATTTGGAGCAATGCACACTGGGATGTTTTATGGACGGCGCATGCGCAGTTCGTTCGGCGCGGGGACGCGCATCATTTAAAAGATACACGCCCCCTACCTGCCAAATTTGAATTCCGCCGGGTGATTTACGCTACGCCGCCGCAACTTTACAGGCAAGTGCTTTGTGAATAAAGCACTTGCCTGAAAAACATACCTTGGCTGTAACGAGTGTTTATTTGAGTTACTGTTGCCTTTCCATCATCTCAAACCAGTCAGCCCATTCTCCTATTACCTCTGATATCAACAAGGCATTTTCATCCACACAACTGCCACTCACTGGATGTTTTCTCTTGTTCAGGCTATTTTCTGTAAACCCGAGAGATGATTGTGTGTGAAAATCCCAATAGATGAGCAGTTGAAATACTCAGACCAGCCCATCTGGCACAAGCCCATCTGGCACCAACAACCATGCCACATTCAAAGTCACCTAAATCCCCTTTCTTCCCCATTCCGATGCTCATTTTGAACTTCAGCTAGATGTCTTTACCACGTTTAGATGCCTAAATGCATTGAGTTGCTGCCATGTGATTGGCTGATTAGAAATTTGTGTTACCAAGCAATTGAACAATTGTGGCTGGTGAGTGTATATGAGTGATGGTTCATAAGTATCTCTGCAGCAACAAGATTCTTTCCTAGAGAAAGACATTTATTGTATTCCAGAAGAGTTCATAAGTCTGCAACAGATGACAAAATCCAGCAGAGTATTTGTAAATATTACAACAAATAGCCGCGTTCAGAATCCCATTCAAAATCCTTTTCTATCATAGCAAGCATTGAGAAACAAAACCATCCATCATATATGTCCAATCTATAATTTGCACCTAGGTAGCTTCCATGCATGCAATAATGTGTATTATAATCTATTCTAGACCTATACTTCCGTAATAATGATCATCTCTAAATCATGACCCTTCCAAAACATCCCCCCCCAGCCAAACACTTTTTTTGTTAATCTGTTTATCAAGATGAAAAGACCAGTTAGGTGAGCTTTAGTGTTTACAACCCACATTACTCAAGACAGTAAACAAGTGTCCATTTGGTCAATTATCATTTTTAGAAATAAAATTTGAATAGACTTCCATTTATGTAAAACTTGATAACCTTCCTTTTATTTGTGTAAATGGTAAAGTGAACGAATGTCAAACAGTATATACAAATATAAAATTACAATATACTACATTCCCCCACTTGGATTAGTTTTAACCAGAACTGATCCACAAAGCAGGTGTCATAGTCCAGTCCTTGGTTAGAGTTTGTTACACAAGTTTTTAAAAAAACAGTAAAAGGGAAAAGGGACGAGGGGAGCACTCACATTAGCCACATCCGTAAGTTATGTAGACAAAAAAGGGGGAACAATTACTCGCAAAAATCAATTGATGGTCGGACTTTGGAGGCAAGGCGGAAGTATATAAAAATATAAATTTATTACAAAAATAGATAAATTTAACACAGAACAATAAAGATAATAAAAAAACATATAGATTGAATAATAAATATGGACAATATCCTCTGTACATCGTCTACGTGTTTTGCCATTGGGCTTCCTCAGGACGAGCAGAAGAGATTTAACAATGTGAAGATATATTTCATAATCTATAGCACCATAGTGGATACAGCCATCCAGGGTATCTGCAGAGCACTCCTCAAAAGCGTATAGAAGTTTAAAAAAAGAGGGGTGTAGAGGAATCCAAATGTATCGGAAGGTCTCCAGAATCCATTGCCGAGATTGGTGGCGCCTAAGATAGGGATCCAAACATGCCAAAGAAGAATGAGAACAGAGGGCATCACCAGTACATGGAGCAGACCCAATCTAAAAATCCAGGTAGAGGATTTGAAACCAGGGCAGAACACGATGTGTCATAGACAAACAGTTGAAAAGCATGGATCCGGGTACTATTTGTATAAACGTAGCCAAGCAGGACAATATAGTCTATGGAACCAACAGACCCTTGCAGGTAAATAAGAATACATGTGCCCCAGGGTAATAGCCCGTGCTATATTTGTTACACGAGTCATCACTTACCATCTCGCATAAAAGCGCTAGGAGCTCCAATCCACATAAATCCAGGATTTTCTTCATCTCCAGGCTCAGGGGTTTGTGCCTTGCTGGTTGGCCACGTGATCGGCCCTTCATTTATCGGTTGCCACCACATAGACACAAAGTCTCCCCTCACAGTGTAGAGCGGCCACCAGTGAGCCCTGATCACTGCCTTCCACCATCACATTTTTCACCTATTTTTTGACTGTCACCAAGTCACCAACTCACCACTAACGTCTGATTCGCCATCTGCAGCTGCACGACCTTTCATCTGCACAGCCTGCCATCTGCACAGCTTGAACCAGCACAGCACAGTTCAGCCTGCACATCCCCGACTTGTGAGCACGCGCTCACATCTTCTGATGTGTGCCCTTCCGGTTGGCCACGTGACCCGGCCCTTCATCTGACGGTCGCTTTGGAAATGTGGCAGAGACAAGGCAATATGTGGCCATCCGTGGTTCAACTTCGGAGACCTGACGACCGCTGGCGGCTGCGAGGACGAGCTGACGACGCTGAGGACGTCGCCTTGTGGCTGACGATGAGTGCAGCAGCCTTAGAGACCACCTTACAGATTTTCTTTGAATGTTTGTGCACTTTTTGTAGGTTTGAATCTTTAGTTAATGCTTTGATATTGCACTGGTGTGGATCTGTGTCACAGGCTCCCACACATTTGAAACTGTTTGAAATTGTTTTATAGGGTTACCATATTATGAATTGTGTAATAGGCTCCTCACCTTTTAGCACTGTTTTTAATTAAAGGGTTCAGGTTCTCTCCCAGTAGGGCTGTGAGAATACCTTGTTCGGTGTAGTTTTATTGTGTATTCCTATGTTGTAGGCTCTTCGCTTTTAGCATTGTTTCAACTAAAGGGTTCAGGTGTCTCTCCCACTAGGGCTGCAAACCAAACTATAGTATACACATAAATGGGGGGGGGGGGGTTGCGCTACTAAATATAACAGTGGAGTAGCCAGCATTAACAATATGACAATATTGCAATAAGAAATGAAAAATAAGAAATGCAGCGCTAATAACAATGTAAACACTAGTGAATGACTCCAGTGTGTGTGAAATATACAAAAAATATATATAAATCCAGCAACCACCTCTGGGTACTAAACAACCAAGAAGACCCCGAGGGGAAATGCTGGTGAATAAAAAGGTGAACTAAACAAAAAAACAAAACAAAAGGCAACACCAATGTGATGGAAGACACATATATGTTATATTTCAATGATGAAATCAGAAGATGGATCTTCTAGGGGAAGGCAACAAAGAGAGCTGGTCTTTGCTAAACATCTGTAGAAAGCATGTTGAATAAGCTGGATCACTCATGGAATATGCCGCTATATGGAATCCAAGCATCCGAAGAAAGGTAAGTAATAAATACTCTTACAATGTGCTGGTGCCACACGCAACAGTATGTCAAACAGGCATGGACAGAATCTCCTGTGTTTGACCTTCCAGGAATGGTGGTAGTAGCAAATGTCGAGTGCCTCAAAAGACTGTTGTCTCTGTCAAATGCTGGCAATCCTCGGTGTAAGAATCAGGATGTGGTCAGCAGGGTCTCAGCAAATCCAGGTAGACAAGGTTCCAAGGAGGAAAGTGGCATGAAAAGAGATAAAACAGCTCCACATAGTGCAGATTGTACACAAATGTAAAGTGTACAGAATCAAATTGTCGTGGTTGTTTAGGCCCAAGGAAGCGGGTGGGATTGGGCTACCTAACTTTAAACATTATTACTATGCATCTCATATGGCCAGGGTAATTGATTGGCACTGCCATAGGCGTTCAAAAGCATGGGTGTCTTTGGAGGAATCCCTCTCCGTGCGTTCGTTGAGGTTTTCCCCATGGACACCCAAACCTAAGCCCGATGTCGCCTCTAAATTGCAACCGCTCACACAAACCACACTGGAAGTCATGCATGACATCGCTGTAGGTGGCAAGATTACCACACCCACGGGCCCTTTGACACCCTTAGTGGGAAATGCTGATTTCCCCCCGGGAAAAGACAACGATTTGTTCCAACCGGAGTATAACGACACCCCCTTACTCGCGAAAGACTGTTTCTCAGGAGACAAAATTAAGGACCTTTTGACGTTAAAGGAAGGAAATGGACTCCCACGACTGAAGTGGTGGTCATATTTCCAATTACGAGACTACCTGACTTAACAAAGACGCTTACAAGACTTCCGCAGACCTCTGACTGACTTGGAGACGACATGCCTGGATGGGAACCCACTAGATAGAGCTACATCGACCTCATATGGCTGGCTGCAGCTGGCTGAATGTGGTGGAGCGGATGGTTACAGGAGGAGATGGTCGGAGGAGCTGGGGAAGGCACTCACGGACAAACAGTGGAGGTATGCGTGCATTTTGGCACATAAAGGTTCCATAAGTACACTTGTCCAGGAAACGGGCTACAAGCTGTTGACACACTGGTATAATACCCCTGACAAACTCCATAAGTGGAACTCTCAGACACCCCCGACGTGTTGGAGGTGCCAGACGGAGAGAGGCACCCTTCTCCACATCTGGTGGGAGTGCCCATTGATTGTGTCCTTTTTGGACAAAATCACACACCTGATTAAAAAAATCACAGAAACAGAGTTGTCCTTGGATGCAGCTTGTTGCCTGTTACACATCAACCACCTTGCTCTACAAGACATACAAACACTCGCTAGCCAAACATCTGATTAATGCAGCAAGGTCGTTGGTTCCTATTCATTGGAGATCAACTAAGGTACCCACAATGATAGATTGGCTAAAGAAAGTTGGAGGTGTATGGGAAATGGAGGACACTGTGGCGCAGGAACATAGCAGAGTCGAGGCCTTTCAGACTACCTGGAGACCTTGGATCATTTTCCGATACTCACAGGAGTATGATGACATTATGCAGACCCCTTAACTAGGGACGGTTGGCCTCAAGGGCCTTCGCAGATTCGAACCTTTCAATATCTCTCCCTCGCACATCACTGATTGGAGGGCAAATGTTGGCGTGTTGACGTACATCCTCCCCCTCCCTCCCTACCCGTGTAATTTCTGGGGTTCCCCACTGTTCCTACTCACTTCCCTTTCCCCCTGTCCTTTCACTTCTTTCTAATCCCCCTCATACATGGTTTCATGTGCAACGTATGCTGATGAACCGTTACAACCTTAGGCCGCATCACTGCTGACACCCCTTTAAATTCTGAAGGTGACCTAGGCCACAGGCTCAGAACGAAGCTGCATCACCTGTATTTAGACCCTTTAGGGCATGCTTAGGAAGATTAAGTTTCAACCTTTGAACTATTGATCTGCTCATAATGAGATTACTCTACAAATCTCTTGACTCATGTACACACGGTATCACGTTGTTTATTGATATACCTGTACTTGCATATGACATACTATGTAACCTGGTCCTTGATTTCTTTTCAATAAAAGCTGAATGTTCAAATGTAAAGTGTAAAAAAAAGCCTTTATTGGCATAAAATCATGGGTAAAAAATAAATACAAGCAGCAGGATGATGCATGTACAAAATGATCATGAGAAAAAGAAAGCGTGGTGTAAAAAGGGCTGTTGCAAGCTATGATCCCGACATGTTTCGAGCGAAGGCTGAGTATACACAGCCTCAACTCAAAAAAAAATAGACTCCCCATTATTTTTATTATCAGATGACACTAAGCGTATTTTACATATTAATGCAATTTTGCAGCCTGAGGTTAATAGTTCCAATTTACACACCCTGTTCTCTCATAGATCACACCCACGGGTCAATGTTTTCAATACACCTCCCCATCTATCAAGAAATTCAGTTAGAGTCACTCCCTAGGACACACGTAACCCCTTCCTAGTCCCCTAGTGTTTTTTTTCTCTAATTTCTTTATTTCTCCTTTGTTCTTTGTTCTTTTATATAAGGAAAAGAAAAGAACAACATTTAAATAAACCATCTTCTTTCCACAATTTAACATTTCATTCCTATACACATACACATGTTTCGAGCGAAGGCTGAGTATACACAGCCTCAACTCTAAAAAAAAAATACACTCCCCATTATTTTTATTATCAGATGACACTAAGCGTATTTTACATATTAATGCAATTTTGCAGCCTAAGGTTAATATTTCCAATTTACACACCCCGTTCTCTCATAGATCACACCCACGGGTCAATGTTTTCAATACACCTCCCCATCTATCAAGAAATTCAGTTAGAGTCACTCCCTAGGACACACGTAACCCCTTCCTAGTCCCCTAGTGTTTTTTTTTTATAATTTCTTTATAATTTCTCCTTTGTTCTTTGTTCTTTTATATAAGGAAAAGAAAAGAACAACATTTAAATAAACCATCTTCTTTCCACAATTTAACAATTCATTCCTATACACATACACAACAAAAGGTAAATCAATACATTTGATAGATCTTCCATCCTGTTCACTTCCTCTACCTTTTTAAGCCACATACTCACAGTAGGGGGTTGTGTCTGCTTCCACTTAAGCGGTATGCATGCCTTGGCTGCATTCACTAAGTGACACATGATGGAATTCCTATATGTTTTCCTCTTGAATCTCTGGCAGATGCAAAATAAATAACGCTGGATCTTCGCATATTTCTACCTCACTAAATTTTTGAATGATCTCCCGGATCTCATTCCAGAATTTTCTTAATTCTGGGACAGGACCAAAAGACGTGCAGCAGGGTTCCCTGTTCCATCTGACATCGCCAACAGTCATCTGATATATTCAGAAAACACTTTTGAAGTATTTCTGGGGTTTTGTACCATTGAGATAATCTTGTAGTTAATTTCATGTATTTTTGTACATGTCACTGTCTTAAATATAGATTGTATCATATTAATTTTTTGATTCTCCGAAAAAGGTCCTCCCCAGATCTATTTTTCTATTTTTGGAGGCAGCTGAAAATTCTCTGCTGGTTTAATTAATAACACGTACATTATAGGTACTGCATGCGTGATTGGTTCCTTTTCCATACAATATTTCTCCAGTGGCGTTAAACTATGGTCCGAAGGGCCTGACAATGCCCCAGTACTGAAACAATTTTTTAACTGCCAGAAATCTAATTGGAAAGGGCCATTTATGTCCGTCAATGCATGCAGTGTTGGCCAGTTGCCTGATCTCATAAAATGCAAGGCCTAGTACAGATCTTGTTTAATCAACACCTCAAAAGGTCCTTTCTGTATACTTAGTATAAATTGCGGATTACCTAGTATGGGTGCCAAGGGTGAATTCTGTGTAGATGTATTCTCCTTAGATAGGAAATTATAGCGCACCCTTAATGTAGGTCCTATTATTGGATGTTACTTAGTATTGGCTGCAAGATCGCTATAGCACCAAGGTAATAGCTCCCTACACTGTGCTTGCTCTAGTTTTGACCAGATTTTCAGATCGCCATGTCCGCCATGTCGGCACCAATCCAACCATCGGCCTAGGTGAACTGCCTGATAGTATTTATAGTATTTATACATATCAGGTACCGCCAGCCCCCCATATTGCTTTGGTAATTACAATAGTGTTCTCATGATCCTTGGCTGTTTGTGCGCCCAGATAACGTTTTTAATAATCGGTATTGCGATTGGAACTGCCTGAAGAAAGTATAAGAGCTTAGGTAAAATATTCATTTTAAGTATATTGCTTCTTCCAAACCAGGAATGCATGCCCCTATGCCATCTCTCCAGTAGTCCATGTACCTTACTTAATACTGGCAAAAAATGTAACAAATTGTTTTTTTAATATATTTTTGGGGGGATAAATATTGCTTTTTTTTCAAAAGTGTCGCTCTATTTTTGTTTATAGCGCAAAAAAAAAACGCAGAGGTGATCAAATACCACCGAAAGAAAGCTCTATTTGTGGAAAAAGAAGGACGTAAATTTTGTTTGGAAGCCACGTCACACGACCGTGCAATTGTCAGTTAAAGTGACGCAGTGCCGAATCGCAAAAAGTGCTTTTGGTGTTTGGCCATTAAAATGGTCCGGGGCTTAAGTGGTTAAATTGCAGGTCTGCAGTGGCCAATGCAGCTAGTTCTGTGACCCATTTCTTAGAGGAGGACCTGGACTTCCTCTGTCTTACTGATTCTTGGCTGCAGGATTTTAAAGCTCCCATCCTGCACGAGCTGGTGCCACCCCAATACAAAACCGCTGTGATTTTTAAAAGACACCTCCTAGTCTCAGTTTCAGAGGATTTTAACACTACATACAAGTCCTTTAAAAACTTGGTCTTTTCTTTCAATGTGACTAGCAATATAATTTATGGGTTTGCTTTGATTTATCGCCCCCTAGCTTTAAAACTTGATTTTGTTTTTTAATTTCTTAGCTTAGCCTCTCAGATATCCATAGTGTTCAAAGGATCCTGCATTATGGGAGACATAAACTTCTGGGCAGAGGACTTAAGTGATGCCCCAGCCCAATCTCTCTTTCAAGAACTGGCGCTTTTGGGGTATCGGCAACATGTGACAGCTGCTACCCACACTGCTGGCCATGTGCTAGATTGGCTTCTTTTCAGTGGAATGCCAGCAACCTGTGCACTGCCCATAAAGTTGACCTGGTCGGATCACAGGTTTATATCCTTCAGCCTGGCTTTACCGAAAAGGAAACCTCCACATATTCCGGATCGCACTGGCTCTAAAGTCCTCTCGAAAAATCTATCAAAAGTTTGCCCAGAAAGATTTATAAATCTTGTGGCTAACAATATCAACCAGTCAATCTTTTTTGAGCTACATGATCCTGCAGAGAAGTTGAGTATTTTCCAGGAGTTGGTTGAAGTGACCCTTGATGTGGTAGCACCCCGTAGGATGAGATCCAACCCCCATTCCTTGGGCAAGAACCCGCAATGGTTCACTGAGGAGTTTAGGATCCTCAAACAGCGGGTTCAGTCCAGGGAGAGATGCTGGCGGAAGTTCAATCTGGAAGATGACAAAAAGCTGCACATGAAGGCCCTCTATCTTCATAAGAGGGCTATAAAAGAGGCTAAAAATATCTATTTCAGGAGCAAATCAGGGAGGCAGCCAACAGCACGGCTGAAATCTTTAAGTTCTCTTCTGAGTTAACCCACCCTGAAGCTACCAGCCCTGCTCCTAAGGAGTCACAGAATTGGTACCAGGAGCTTGTCCACTTCTTTGTCTCTAAGATTAAGACCATTAGAGACAATATCATCAGGCCAGAGATTGTGCAGGAGGACATTTGCCAAACAGTGATGGCCCCTGGACTGTCTTGTTTCCAACCGCTTAACAGGTGGTTGAGATAATTGCCTCTTTGAGACCATCTCCACCCCTGGATATCTGTCCTGTTGGTTTGGTTAAAGAAGCTGCTTTTTTTCTTGCCCCCTTTATTGGGGAGATAGTCAACTGTTGCTTCATGACAGGCACGGTCCCAGGCGTTCTAAAGCAGACCGTGGTCTTGGCCCTGCCGAAGAAGCTGACTTTTGACCCTGCCGCCCTGGGCAACTATAGGCCGATTTCCAACTTGCCTTTTGTGGCAAAGGTGATGGAGCGCCTGGTGGTTATTCAGCTACAGGCTTATCTTGAGTCCTTCTATCTTTTGGACAAATTCCAGTCTGAATTTTGACCTGGTCGCAGAAAAGAGACAATCCTCATGTGTTTACGATGATGTCCTTCACAGTTTGGACAGAGGCGACTTAGTAGCACTGGTCCTCTTGGATCTGTCATCCACGTTTGACACCATCATCCATACAATTTTACTGGAGCAGATGAGATCAGTTTTGGGCATGAGCGGGTCGGCCTTTTCATGGGTGGCCTCTTTTTTAGAGGGCAGAGTTCAGGGAGTCAATACTGGTTTCCTTTACTCTAAGAACACCACCTTGGACTGCAGAGTGCCATAGGATTCTGTTCGGTCTCCTCTGCTGTTCAACATCTATATGAGGCCTCTTACCGACCTTCTAAAGACCTACGCCGTCCAGTACCTAGGTTTACCTGAGGATTCCTAGGAACCATCTGGCTGATGCCACCCTTGCCAACTGTTTGGAGGCCATCAATACATGGATGTCCACCAATTTGAAACTCAATGGTGGAAAAACTGAATTAATCATCTTTAGTGATTTGGCTATTCCTTCAGATATTCCGCCCTGGCCTTCCTCATTTGGTTCTCCTCCTGAGGTGGTCTCCCAGGTTTGTGACTTGGGCTTTTTTTTTTTTTTTTTTTCAAATAATTTTTATTAAGTTTTAAGAGACATACAGAAAGAAAAGGATACATATAAGGTGATGGCAGGCGTACTGAACATGGTACAGTTAGATTACATACATCATACAAAGGTGCTTTATACAGCTTCTGGAAACATAGGGAAATACATTCCGCAGGTCAACATGTTTACAGAGGGTATACCCAATACGGGTAATATTAGGGGAAGGGTAGGTGGAGTTGACCTGCAGGTATAAAGCACGAGTTGACCTTGGACCCACCAGGTGTGCATGTAAAGAGGAAACCACATAAGAACAAAACAAATAACGCATGGTTAAAGCTTTACAATAGAACAATCAACTCTGGACGGATCTTACTCATTGGTGAGGGCCAAAGAAATACCGTGGGATCTAAGGATGTATATAAGCGGCCTATATGAAATACTCAAAAAGGAGGGGGGGGCACTCAGGGGGGGGGGTGTTGTGGCAACTCAAGGAATGATCCTCATGGTGAACTGTTCCTCCTAGGTCTGGACGGTGGGGGGGATCTGAAAAAAGAGAAGGTATATTGACCAAAATTAGAGCATTCCTCCGCAGATAGCGTAGATTGCATAAAGAGTTCCCATGTTGCCAGGAAACGAGATTTAGAGAGTTTGCGGTTGAAGTCGGTGGTTGCACGTTCCCTGTAGAGGAGGAGGAGTAGCTCATGTTGTACTTGGGTTGCCGTGGGAGGGAGGGCGGACGTCCAGTTTTTTAAGATGGCTCTCCGTGCGACCAGGAGACATAGCAGAGACCAGTCTTTGTTGGGACTTGCAGGTGCCGGGTGGGCCGGCGTAGGTGGGCGTGCTTGTCGGGACCATTGCAGTAGTAGAGGATCCCAATAGCCAAAGATAAGAAGCAGAGGGTCTTTGGGTAGTATTAATAAAGTAATTTTAAAGATGTAGGCCAGTACCTGGTCCCAAAAGAAAGATATGAACGAGCATGACCAAAAACGGTGGGTCAGGGAAGGTCTCTGATGATGACACAGGGGGCATTTTGCGGCATCAGGGTCTGTTGCGGAGTAGATAAAGGGTATGTGCGCCCGGTGGATGATTTTCAGTTGAGTTTCTCTCCAAATTTCATTGGGGGTCAGACGTTGGACCTTGTTGAGGCCTTGGAGTAGCTTATTGACTAGGTTGTCATCTGGGAAGTCTCTGCCCCAATTAGCTGCGGATGAGGCACGCAAGGGAGGAGTGGTTTTGAGGAGTAGGGGTCTGTAAATGGCCGAGATTCTGTATGAGTCTTCTGCGATAAGCTGGTCGGAGAAGTTAGGGGAGAAACGGTTGTTGGCCACAGTGCAGGTGGCCTTTAAGTAGTTGATGCATTGCCAGAAGTGAAACACATGGGAGGGAGGGAGCGAGAAGGTGGTAGCCACCGTTTTAAAGGGTAAGGGACGACCAGTTGTTGCGTCACAGAGGGATGAGAACTTGGTGAGGCCTTTGTCTTGCCAGATTTTGAAAGGTTTATAGTCCATGCCTGGGGGGAAATTTGGGTTTCCCTGGATTGGGACATGGCGAGACATGTAGAGGGGCAGCCGAAGACTCTTTCTGATTTCCCTCCAGGCAATAGCAGTGTCCCTTAGCAGGAGGTTGTGTTGATACAATGTTGGGACCGATTTCCATTTACTGTGAAGGAGAGCTATGAGGGAGAAGGGATGAGCCATGGCAGCTTCCAGGGGGTAGTTAGAGTAACGTGAGGATTGCGTGATCCAGTCTAGACCGATTCTCATTAAGCAGGCTAAATTATAGGTTCTTACATTGGGAAGGCTAACACCCCCTTCGCGTCTGGGCAGGTAGAGTTTCTTTAAAGCAATGCGTGGTCTTTTACCCCGCCATATAAATTTTGAAACAGCCGATTCAAGATGCTTGATATCCTTATGCCGGAGGAGCAGAGGTATAGTCTGCATTGGATACAGCAGCCGAGCAAAGCTGACCATTTTGATAAGGTGACACCTGCCCAGGAGCGAGAGGGGCAGATCCATCCAGTTTGCCAGTTCTTGCGAGATTTTTGCTAGCAGGGGGGGATAGTTCAGACAATACAGGGAAGAGGGCGTCTTTCCTATTGATATACCCAAATAGGTGATATGTGATTTAGCAACAGAAAAAATTGAGTGATGGGACCATGAGGGGGGGCCACTCCCTAGCGGGAGTATCTCACTTTTGCCATAATTTATGCGTAAGCCTGAGCAGGTTCGGAAAGTGTCAAAAACTCTTTTGATAGTGGACATATCGGAGGAGGGGTCGGCCGAAAAAATAAGGACGTCGTCCGCAAAGAGGGAAGAGCGTACAGTAGGTGAACCCGATTTTGTGTCAATCTCGCTCTCTTTCTCGGCGAGATTGAGCACCTACGAGCCCCATCGCGGGAGCCAGCGCCGAGCTGGCTTGCCGCGATGGAGACAGAGCCGTCATAGAAGCGACGGGAGATCCGACTTGGATTCCCGCCAATTCTACACGTGTGCGGCGTTTGTTATGAATCCTGAGGGGGAAGTCCCCGCCGGATTTTAAATAAAAATCCGGCATGGGTCCCCCCCTCAGGAGCATACCGGGCCCTTAGGTCTGTTATGGGTTGTAAGGAGAGCCCCCCTACGCCAAAAAAAACGGCGTAGGGGGTCCCCCTACAATCCATACCAGACCCGTATCCAAAGCACGCTACCCGGCCAGCCAGGAAGGGAGTGGGGACGAGCGAGCGCCCCCCCCCCCCTCCTGAGCCGTACCAGGCTGCATGCCCTCAACATGGGGGGGTTGGGTGCTCTGGGGCAGGGGGGCGCACTGCGGCCCCCCCACCTCAGAGCACCCTGTCCCCATGTTGATGAGGACAGGGCCCCTTCCCGACAACCCTGGCCGTTGGTTGTCGGGGTATGCGGGCGGGAGGCTTATCGGAATCTGGGAGCCCCCTTTAATAAGGGGGCCCCCAGATACCGGCCCCCCACCCTAAGTGAATGAGTATGGGGTACATCGTACCCCTACCCATTCACCTGCAAGAAAAGTGGTAAAAACACAAATAAACCACACAGGGTATTAAAATATTTTATTAGTCTGCTCCGGAGGCCGCCCCCTGTCTTCTTTATTAGCTCTTTTACCAGGGGGGGCTTCTTCTTTGACGTCTTCGGGTGGGTGGGGGCCGCCGTCTGGTTCTCTTCCACCGCCGGGGGGGGGGGGTGGCTTTTAAAAAAGCCCCCACCCCCCCGGCGGGTTTCCTCCGGCGTCTTCGGCGGGGCTCTTCTTCTTCCGCTATCCCGACGGGTCTTCTCCGCTATCCGGGGGGTCTCCTTCTATGTTCGCCGCTCTCCGCTGTTGACTCGTCGCACCCCGGTTCTTCGTCTCGCAGTCCGGTCCCTTCTTCCGTGCTGTACGTCTTCTTCCGTGCTGTGAGTTCTTCTTCCGCGCTGTGACGTCATGTTCTTCACTTCTCTTCTTCTCCCGATGTTGACACGCCGGTCCTTCTCGCTGAAATGACGGATGCGCGCCTTGCATCGGACTTATATAGGCCTCACAGTCCCATCATGCTCTGTACCTACCCATGTGATACCTACCCACGTGGGTAGGTATCACATGGGTAGGTACAGAGCATGATGGGACTGTGAGGCCTATATAAGTCCGATGCAAGGCGCGCATCCGTCATTTCAGCGAGAAGGACCGGCGTGTCAACATCGGGAGAAGAAGAGAAGTGAAGAACATGACGTCACAGCGCGGAAGAAGAACTCACAGCACGGAAGAAGACGTACAGCACGGAAGAAGGGACCGGACTGCGAGACGAAGAACCGGGGTGCGACGAGTCAACAGCGGAGAGCGGCGAACATAAAAGGAGACCCCCCGGATAGCGGAGAAGACCCGTCGGGATAGCGGAAGAAGAAGAGCCCCGCCGAAGACGCCGGAGGAAACCCGCCGGGGGGGTGGGGGCTTTTTTAAAAGCCACCCCCCCCCCCCGGCGGTGGAAGAGAACCAGACGGCGGCCCCCACCCACCCGAAGACGTCAAAGAAGAAGCCCCCCCTGGTAAAAGAGCTAATAAAGAAGACAGGGGGCGGCCTCCGGAGCAGACTAATAAAATATTTTAATACCCTGTGTGGTTTATTTGTGTTTTTACCACTTTTCTTGCAGGTGAATGGGTAGGGGTACGATGTACCCCATACTCATTCACTTAGGGTGGGGGGCCGGTATCTGGGGGCCCCCTTATTAAAGGGGGCTCCCAGATTACGATAAGCCTCCCGCCCGCATACCCCGACAACCAACGGCCAGGGTTGTCGGGAAGGGGCCCTGTCCTCATCAACATGGGGACAGGGTGCTCTGAGGTGGGGGGGCCGCAGTGCGCCCCCCTGCCCCAGAGCACCCAACCCCCCCATGTTGAGGGCATGCAGCCTGGTACGGCTCAGGAGGGGGGGGGCGCTCGCTCGTCCCCACTCCCTTCCTGGCTGGCCGGGTAGCGTGCTTTGGATACGGGTCTGGTATGGATTGTAGGGGGACCCCTACGCCGTTTTTTTCGGCGTAGGGGGGCTCCTTACAACCCATAACAGACCCAAGGGCCCGGTATGCTCCTGAGGGGGGGACCCATGCCGGATTTTTATTTAAAATCCGGCGGGGACTTCCCCCTCAGGATTCATAACAAACGCCGCACACGTGTAGAATTGGCGGGAATCCAAGTCGGATCTCCCGTCGCTTCTATGATGCGCTTGCTGGGATGTGCTGTCACTATTCCAGTGAGTGCGAGATGTCGGCGAGATCTCGGCACCATGTCGCCGAGTATCAGCGCGACGCTGTCGTGCTAAAAACACAATATCACAAACACCTACTGTAGGTCATAGTCGCCGATAGGGATACCGTGGAGAGGTGCTACCTGGGTGAGGTGTCTGGATAAGGGTTCTAAGGCAATGTTAAATAAGAGTGGCGATAGAGGGCAGCCTTGACGGGTGCCTTTGTGTAGACGAAATTCTTCCGAGAGTAGGCCCGCTGCCACTAGTTTCGCCGTGGGGGAGGAGTACATGGAGTTTATGAGGTGGCAGAAGGGACCCGAGAAGCCCATCTTTGACATAGTCAGGGCAAGCCAATCAAAGCTGACATTGTCAAAGGCTTTTTCCGCATCTAAAGTTATGATGGCAAAATCGCCATTTGGGTGGTGCTTAGCGTGTTCCAAGGCCAGCATAACTTTACGTATGTTAAGGGTGGCTGTTCTGCCCTTCACAAAGCCTGATTGTGCAGGGTGAATCAGGGAGGGGAAGATGTCAGATAGTCGATTCGCTATGATTTTCGATAGGATCTTGACATCTAGGTTAAGTAGGGAGATGGGTCTATAAGATCCTGGCTCCAAGGGGTCCTTGCCCTTCTTCGATAGTAATTTGATGATGGCCTGGTTACCTGACGGCAAGTAAGGACCGCCAGACCACATGTCCAAATATACTTTGTGAAGGGTAGGTTATATTAGAGTTTGAAGGGACTTGTAGAATTCACCCGTAAAGCCGTCAGGGCCAGGGGCCTTGGAGGGGGTAATTTTGCGGATGGTGTTAGATACTTCTGAGAGGGTTATGGGGGTGTTAAGGGTCTCTAGTTGGGAGGGAGTGACAGTGGGAAGGTTTAGGTTGTCCAAAAAGGCTTGGGCTGTCTGTCTATCAATTGGGTCTGGGGCATAAAGGGTTGAGTAGTACTGGAGCATCGTCTTGTTTATAGTAGATGGTGTGGTGTGCACGGTACCTTTGGAGTCTCTTAGGGACGTGATATGGGTGGGACGGAAGGAGCCCTTGCAGAGTCTAGAGAGGAGTTTGCCCGATTTATTACCGAACCTGTGTAGGGTAGCGTCTAGGTTTGCTTTTTTGGTCAATTCAATGGTGTCTGCCCAGGTGTCGAAGGAACTTTTCGCTGCTAGCCACTCTTCTCTGTCATTGGGGGAGCCGGTGGAGTACAATGCCCTCTGGGCTTGGTGTAGTCTGGAGCTGGCTAATTTGTAATGTGATAATGCGTGACGTTTAAAAGAAGAGGCATAGGAGATGATCTGACCTCTGAGGAAAGCCTTGCTGGCGTCCCAGAAGAGGTTGGGATTGTCGGAGTGGGAGGCATTAGCTGAGGAGTATTCTAACCATGCCTTCTCCATGGATTGCTGGAAGTCGGTTAGGTTGTAGAGGTATGAGGGGAAGCGCCAGATTCGGGGGTGGGGGGGCAGGTCGAGGTTGTCCATAGTCAGAAGGATCGGGGCGTGATCTGAGATGGCTATGTCTAATATATCAGTGTTGGAAATCAGAGGGATGAGATTGTCAGAGCCGAAGAAATAGTCAATGCGAGTAAAGACGGAGTGGGGGTTGGAATAGAAAATGAACTCCCTATCTGCAGGATGTTGTAGGCGCCACAAGTCACGAAGGTGAAGGGAGTCCATGGTGGACGCAAAAAGGGAAGGTGTGAGAGAAACAGTTCGGGACCCTGTGTGTTTAGGGGTGGATCTGTCATCTATCTGGTGAATGACGTTGTTGAAGTCGCCCCCTACCAGATGGGGGAGGTGGGGGTTTTGAAGTAGCCAAGTGGTCAAAGTATTGTAGAAAGTCTTTCCAGGGCTATTGGGGGCATATACATTAGAGATCATTAGTTCTTTAGTTCCTATTTGCACATGAGCGGTTAGAAGTCGGCCATCTGCGTCAGTTTTTACTGCTAGAACCGTACACGGTAGATTTTTATGGATTAGCAGGAGAACTCCTGCCTTACGGGCAACTGCATCCGAGCCCAGGACTGTGCCTACCCACAATCTTTGCATGCGGTGAAAGTCGGAAGTGGACAGGTGGGTTTCCTGTAGGAGTGCTATGTCAGTTTTAAGTCTTTTGAGGTGGCGCAAGATTTTCATCCTCTTATTGGGGGATCTAAGGCCCTTTACATTCCAAGATACTATTTTCATGTTATCGGGTCAGTGAAAGAGACGGTCTGAGAAGGCATTGTATAGAAGTTGGCACAGAGAGGGGCTGTCCGCGAGAGGGTTACCCGACCGAGGAGGGGGGGAATGATTGAGTCACCTGGGTTTGGCGTCAGAGAACATACGTGAGCATGAGTGCTTGGGGTAGGGGGGATAACGAGGAAGGGGAGGGGGGGAGCAGAAAACAGAAAAAATAACAGCAAACATAACAGTAAATGTGAGAACTTCGCTTTTTTCCGCATGGGGTCACTGCGAAGACCGGCTCCCATGCCACGACACAGCCGGCATGATTTCTGAGAGCCCGTAACTGGGTAGGCAGATTCATGCGGCTAGGAAGTACCGATAACAAGGGAGATTAATAGCAGAGTACGCAGTGAAGCCAGGGAATGGTTACATAAATGAAACATCAAACTGGCAGTTGCAATAGCACAGATCCCAGACAATGCAATTACTAAACATTTTGACTGAATAGGGACGAATACAGCAATGAAGCATGTAGCCGAGGCCCTGCAGATGAGTTTATTACATGTCAAGTAGTGTGCAGAAGGGTGTACCTCGTTTGGATGGTTGCCTGGAGTCATGTCCCGTGTAGACGGAGTTGGGGGGGGGGGTCAATGTGGGCCCCATAGAGCAATTTAACCAGGAGCGGGATTCCGGCCAGAGAGGGGAGGAGAGGCCGGGGTGATCCCTCCGGTTCGGATGAAGGACAAGAAAGTGTATTATAGCACATAGAAGCTGGATCAGGTCAAATTTAGGGTGATCCGGGATGGGTCAGAGATCGTGGCCCTGAAGCGTTTAGGCGATTCTTTGCGCGGGCTTCTCTGGTCCAGTGGACGGTTGAGCGGGGGGGGGGTTTCGAAGGGGATTGGGATTGCCGACCATGGTAGTGGGAGCGTAAGAATGCCTCAGCTTCTGAGGGGTCGTGAAAGGATAGTTGCTCCCCGTTTGGGGCTCTGAGGCGGAGTATGGCCGGGAAAGCCAAAGTGAATTTCACTTGCTGTTTAAAAAGTTCAGAGCACACCTGCTGGAATGCTTTCCTCTTTTTGGATACCTCCATAGAATAATCAGCAAAAATCAGGACTTTTATTCCATCGATCTGGACTTGCCTGGCTTGTCTAAACTTTTGCAAGATGAGGGATTTGTCAGCATAATTCAAATATTTGGCAATGATAGGTCGGGGCGTTTTGCGGTCCGAGTTAAATGCTCCCATTCGGTGGGCCCTTTCCACTGCACAGGGGCCTGGGAGGCCCAGGGCCTCGGGTATGCGTTGCGTGCAGAAGTCTGCGAGAGCGGATGATTGGAGTGCTTCAGGGACCCCTACAAAGCGAAGGTTACTTCTTCTGGCCCTATTTTCTAAATCATCCAGCTTTTGGAGTATAAACTGGTTAGTTTTGTCCTGAGCGTGTTCAGTGGCCTGAGCTTGATAAATTTCCTCCTCTGCATTCGAAATGCGGTGTTCCATATCATTAAGCCTGACACCATGCTCCTTGATCTGCCTGTGAATCTGCGCCATCCCTGCATTCACCGCTTTTTCTACCGACGCGGTGATCATAGGGGTTAAAAGAGCAGCCACTGCTTGGGCTATACGCTCTGTGGTGTTGTCTCCCTCTAGATAAGTCCCCGGGGTGTGTGGAACCGGGGGGTGTGATGGGCTGCCGCTTACCTCCATCTCTGTGTGCGGCGCCGTCGTGTGTGTAGCGGTGTAGGCCGAGACCGGGGCCTCGATTTGCGGGGAGGCCGTCAGCGCCGTCTGGGCCGTTTGCCCGATTTCTCCACGAAGCGGTCCATAATGACCGTGGGGTGTCTCCGGAGGTGGAGGGGGTCCTGCTGGGCTTCTCAGGTGGGTTTTTTAGGCCGGATTAGGTCGCGCTGCGGGAGCCGAGGAGAGGAGCTGTTACTCCATGCGGCGCCGGAACCGGAAGTCGTGACTTGGGCTTTGTCTTAGACTCAGGCTTAACCCTGGTCCCTCAGATAAATTAGGTTGTTAGTGCATGCCACTGGCAGCTAAAACTCCTGAGGGTGTTTAAATTAAAGTATTTAAATACTTGGACCCTCCGGACAAGAAAACCGTCATCTGTGGCACGATATGCAGTCGCCTAGACTATTGCAATTCATTATATCTGGGATTCCCAAAGAAGACAGTGCAGAGGCTTCAACTCATATAGAATGCTGCGGCAAGGCTACTTATGGGTGCCCCTTTGAGGGATCATGTTACACCCGTTCTTTGTGTCTTGCACTGGCTGCCGGTCTACCATTGTACTCTGTTTAAAGCAGGTGGTATCATGTTCAAAATCATGAGAAGTCTTGCTCTGAGTTACCTCTGTTCACGCTTCCACAAATGAGTTCTGGGTAGATCATTTGGATTGAGCAGAAGATACCTCCTCCACATCTCTGTGCCTAAGAAGACCCGGTGTGGTGGTCGAGCTTTCTCCCACCAGGGTGCCGTGTTGTGGAACAGCCTCCCTGCTGAGCTCCAAGAGGCCCCGACCATCTTGGTCTTTTCGCAGGAAACTGAAGACTTGGCTCTTCACACAAGCCTTTCCTGCGTAGCCTCTCTTGTTCCATCTCTCATGCTGCTTCCACCTGCTTCTGTCTCCTAGTCCCTGGGTTTATTCCAGGGACTCCGCCAAGGTTGTCGGGATCCTACGGGGTAAATGTCTGCGCTATATCAAGATGCCACTCAACTCAACTCAACTCATAGAGACATGATG
Organism: Rana temporaria; assembly: GCF_905171775.1. Taxonomy (NCBI): domain Eukaryota; kingdom Metazoa; phylum Chordata; class Amphibia; order Anura; family Ranidae; genus Rana; species Rana temporaria. The sequence goes on along the minus strand of NC_053491.1, from coordinate 476,798,774 downwards.
CACTGTATTTCACAACTCAAAATGGAAGTTTCCTCTATAGGGGACATGGTCAGCCACATAGAAGGCAAGATGGGGGAATTCACTGTCACCCATAATGAATTAGTGGATGCACATAATGACACTGAAGGGGATATGAAAGCTATGAGAAACAAAATCGCAGACTTAGAAGGCAGGCCACAAAGGAACAATATCAAACTGCGGTGGTGGAAGAATCAGTGACCCCCGCTGAGCTCAGACATTACGTCCAACAATTCATAGCGACCATTTTACCTGACACCCCTGACAAGGAAATAATCGTGGATAGTGCCCATCGCTTTCCAAAATCCAAGTTCCTGCCTGAAAAGGTCTCAAGGGACATTATCGGTCGCATCCACTTCTTCCACGTCAAAAATGAAGTCATGCGTTTCACTAGAAGAAATCAACCCCTCCTGGGCCCCTACTCTGGCATATCAGTATTTGCAGACCTGTCCCAACACACCATGATGGCGCTCAAAAAACTGAACACACTCATAAAATGACTGCAAACCCATAAAATCCTCTACTCATGGGGCTTCCCCACAAAAATCCTCAGTACAAGAGACAACCGCACTCGTGTCATCACAGTAATTGAAAATGGGTTGGCCCTAGCAAATAGATGGAATCTGCCACCAGAAGATACCAACGATCATCCATCTAAATCACCACAGTACAGGCTGTCCCCAGAATGGCAAACATCATAATAAAAGTGCTATCAATGCCGCCAGGCCGCCTATATGCAAACTGCTTCGGTTTTCGTTTTTGAAAATTCCACCTTACTTCCACGCTGGTTATCCATGGCAAAGGACTGTGCTGGCTGTCTATTCCTGATCAAACAGCACCACCTACAGGTAAAATAATATTACTACACTTGTCTATTAAGGTTACAGCAGCAAATATAGAGATCTTACTAATACAGAACTTATGACACTGTCAATTGTTTCTATGAACGTTCACGGATTGGATATCCCGTTCAAAAGAAGCTCATTGTGGAAGGAACTGGATAAACTTAAGGGAGATGTATTTTGTGCCCAAGAAACTCACTTTATGACAAACAAAAAGCCTAAATGCTCCATTAAAGCTTTCCCTCACATATTTACTGCCACAACACCAGTCAAAAAAAGGGGAGTACTAATAGCTGTCAAGCATTCTATCGAATTTAAACTGCATAATGTAATTTGCAACCCCAATGGAAGGTTTATTATCCTGATTTGTGACATGAACAACACAACATACACCTTGGTAAACCTCTACGCACCCAACAAGGGGCAAGCAGCATTCTTGAGATCTATACTTAAACGGGTAGAAAAGGTCCGAAAAGGCTCACTGCTCATCTGTGGGGATTTTAATAGTGTAGTCAACAAAAATATGGACTATTCTCACCTTAATCCTACTAATAGATATGAGCTACAACCTCTCTTAACTGAAAAATAACTGACCCTACCCATTTTAAATGGGTAGGGTCAGCACTAAAATACTTGGGGATACATATACCATCAAGAATAGAGAAGATCTTTACAGTAAATCCCCCCCCCCCCGCTATATAAGGTAGTTCACTCTCTACTGGATAAATGGGAATATGGATTTTATTTATGGTTTGGTCGCTGTAATACCATCAAAATGAGTATACTACCAACATTTTTGTATCTGTTTCAAGCGGTACCTGTGGAAATCCCTGTTGCCTTTTTCCGCTAAGTAAATACGCTTTTTACTAAATTTATCTGGGCTAAAAAAAGACCAAGGATTAGTCGAAGTCTTATGACCCTTCCTAAATGTCATGGGGCCTAGCAGTCCCAGACGTTTTGAAATACCATTAAGCGGCACATTTAGGCAGGGTCATAGACTGGTGCAGACATACAGAACTTAAACTGTGGACTGAACTGGAACAAGAGGCTAGTCAAGTTTAGAGCACCCTGGTGCTATGCAAAACTACCGGACCCTCTTAAAAAACATCCTCCTATAGGCTCTACATACATTGTCATTACAATTGCCATTATACCCAATATTGGGTAACCCAAGCTTTGGACCAGGGATGGAGGAAGGGGCTTTTTTGAAACTTTCGAGAAAAGGGCTATACACAGGCATCACATTTTTTGGACTCAGACTCATGGCCTAATATTGCGTCTTTGACGCAGCTGGGCCGGTTTAAAATAAGACTTTGGCAGGCACTACAACTTTGCCACTTTTTTGACTCATTAGGTCCAGCGAGAAGCTACAGACAAAGTTTGAAACATACTGTGAAGAGAAGGAGCCCCTCACTCGAACAATATCCAAGATTTATAACATCCAGTTTATTGAAAGAAAAGTTAGAAAGGTTGAATTCAGGAGTCACAGCTCCCACAAGTGTGTAATACAAAGCACAAAAAAGTCCAACATATGGTGCGTTATCGAGAAAGTACATTAAATAACAGTTGTACTTGACAAAAACTTTTAAATGGCAAATGCAAGTTGTGCAGAGCACAAGGAGTAGTATACGTCAGATAAACATCTCTAATACAATAATCTACAATATTCAGTGTGGAAAAAGAAGGTAGCTAAGAGAGAGCATAGGGAAAATGGGATGAAATAAGAAAGGTATGGGAGAGGGGGTGGGAACACAGAGGGGGCAAGACAGGTGTCAGCTCCAGCAAAGTGTCTGAGGGTCATAAGGTGTATGGAGAGGCAGCACCAACTTAGCCTAAGTGATCTAGGTCTCAGCCATCATCTTTTGCAAGCCGGTGAGATTTTAAATTTTATCCAGGGGGACCAGGTTTGGAAGAACTTCTCAGTGTGATCGGAGGATTGAGCTACAGTCTCCTCCATGTTAAAGATTTCAGTTACTCTGGACAACCAGTCACGGATCGAAGCGACCCGAGAGGATTTCCAAAACAGGGGTACAAGGGCCTTAGCAGCATTCAAAAGGTGCCTAGATAATGAGTTCCTGTAACTTTGGTAGGACATGTTTGAGATATGTAAGAGGCAACATGCAGCATCAAGCTTCAGCTTAGTCTCTGTAATCATCTGAATTGCTCCGCATACTCTTTGCCAATAGGGGGCAATCAGGGGGCACTGCCACCAAATGTGGAGGAGGGTGCCCCTGTCTTCGCCACACCACCAGCATGTATCAGGTGTCTGCGGGAACCAGGAATGCAGTTTCACCGGTGTAGCGTACCAGTGGGTGAGCAATTTGTAAGCAGTTTCCTGCGTTCTGGTGCTCAAGGAGCACTTGTGAGCAAGAATACGATGCAAGCAATTGATCAACTCACGGCATCCTTTACCTACATCAGCTGCTTGCCGATGCAACCCTAAAAACTTTTACCACCATTAGAGAAGAATTTTCACTTCCTGACCACATGCTCTTTCGATTTCTGCAAGTGAAACATTCAGGCCCAGGCTCAGTTCCCAGAGTCCCCCCTGCAGTCCATCCCAAATGTACTTATGGCAATAGTTAAGAGTACTGACCCCCGAAAATTAACATCGGACTTCTACAATATGCTCTCCACCCCTGTCTGTACCAAATTAGCATATGGACTCAAGCCTCTTTGTGCAAGAGCGATAGGCCCCACAGAGGATGAGAAGTGGGAGGAGGCATTGGAATCCTGTAAGGCTGTCTCGCCCAAGCTATTCGACAGGCTGACTCAAATTTACATCATTAATCAGGCATACCTCACCCCCCTTCGTGTTGCTAGATATAGAAACACCCAATCTACCCTTTGCCAGATGTGTGGGAGGTGGGCACGTTCTTCCACCAACTGTGGGCATGCCCCAAAATCCAAGGCCTGTGGATGCAGGTTGTAACTTTTCTACACAACCACATGGGTTCTCCGGTCGCATTAGACCCAAAACAATGCCTGCTTGGGTTACTCCCAGATGCCATTGACAAATACACAAAGATGTTCCTGCACAAGACTTTGTTCTCTGTACGAAAGGTTATTGCTAGGAACTGGATGAGGCTGTTGCCTCCTAGGTTTGAGGAGTGGAAGGCGGACGTGAACAATACCTTACCGTACAAAAATTTTATGTATATTAACCTCCCTGGCGGTATGATTCTTTCAGAAAAAACATGCTGAAAGCGGTACCATTATTTGCAAGGAAATTTGGCGTTTTATATTGTAGGCCTGTAATTTTTAGAAATAACTCACTTAAATCTGACCAAACAAGATTCTAATAGGCATCCCGGGTATGACATTTTTTTAAAAACAAAATTATAAATTATAATATAATACATAACTATAAATAATTATAACAAATAATAATATAATTATAATAAAAATTATTCAATAATGTAATCAAATCAAAATCACTGAAATTTGCTCAGTTGCAGAATTGTCGTTGTCATTATTTTTTTTTTATGACGGATTTCCCCACAAATCGCTATCGCACAATTCTGCAAGTGATTATAATTTATTATCGCTGTTTTCTAGCTGATCTAAAACTATTTTTGACATAAAGGGACACTTTTGGTTGCTATGGACAATCTACAGTTTGCAGGGAGAAAGAAACGTTTTTATTATATAAAATGACATGCATGACACAGGACAGACCACTAGGGACAAGGGGGGTGTGTTTTTTTTACATACAGTACTGTAATCTATAAGATTACAGTATACTGTATGTAATGTGTTTGTTTACGTTTTTGAATTTGGCGCCGTTCTCCGTCCCTGTGCGTCGTAACGTCGCATGGAACGGAGATCGGCGGCACAGGAGGACGCTGTGTGAATCGAGCGAGGACCCGCTCGCTCACACAGCGCGGTGGCATCGCTGGATCCAGGAGAAGGTAAGTAAACCCTGCCTGTACATCCAGCGAGGCAAGCCCGAGTCTGACTCGGGGTTACCGATTTTAGCCCAAAAATCTCACCCCGAGTCAGACTCGGGAACACCGCTCAGGAGGTTAACAGAGAATGCCTGGCCAAATACAACAAAATGTGGGATTGATGGCTTCAGGACTCTGATTCCTGTTCATAAAGCATCCTCGGTCTGTTTCACAGGACAATTAGCCCACCCTTAGCCTTTCATGCCACCCCTGGTGCGGGGATACGGGTGGTCGGATCCTAGGGCCATTCTCCCTCTTTTGCCTGTGCTAGCTGCACTATTGAAAAAAGTTTTTTGACATGTTTGTAATTTGATTACTGTACACATGCATGATATATATATATATCTGATACCCTGGATGTATTCAATACCATGTATGCACTTTTTGTTTCAATAAAACTTTGGTTTTAAAAAAAAAAATCGGGAGTAACTAAATGAAAAAAAAATCGGATGAAAGCGCATGTCTAGAAAGGTTTTAATGATGTCTCCTCCATCTATTGGACCACCATGAAAGTCTGAGAGCTAGGACAGCATAAACTGAGTTAACCAGTGGAATATTTCCTTTAAAGTTTTAAAAGGATGTCTATGAGCAATTATTTACTAAAGTATTTCATTTTCAAAAAAAGAATACATTTATAACAACATGTTAATTATTGTTTTTTTATCAAAGTCACAAACATAAACCCCTTAGAGATCTTGATAAGCCTCTATGGAATCTTTAATAAGCAAAGAAATATATAAATGTTTGTGTGAAAAAGGGTTTCTTATTTAAAAAGCTTGACTTATCAACCAATACACGTTAGGCCTCATACACACAATAGGTTAACCAGAGGACAACGGTTTGAAGGACCATTTTCATCGGTCAAAACCGATCGTGTGTGGGCCCCATAGGTTATTTAACCATAGGTTAAAAAAAAGCCAACTTGCTTTAAACTCAACCTATGGATTGGTAACCGATAGGTCAAAACCGATCGTTAGTAGGCACGACCATCGGTTAAAAACCCACGCATGCTCAGAATCAAGTCGACGCATGCTTGGAAGCATTGAACTTCGTTTTTTTAGCACGTCCTTGTGTTTTACGTCACAGCGTTCTGACACGATCGATTATTTAACCTATGGTGTGTAGGCGTGACGGACCATCAGTCAGCTTCATCGGTTAATCTATGACAACGGTCCTTCAGACCGTTGTCCTTTGGTTAACCTATCGTGTGTACGAGGCTTTACTCTCACACTAGATATATATGATACTTATTATTTTCTCTCTTTCTATTTTTTTTTTTCATTTTTGGCCTCATCAATGTTTGCTTTTTTTAAATCTTAAATAGAAATAATGGTAAAAAAAAAAAAAAACTCTTATAAAGACAATTAATGTGGTATTGAAGATACACATGCAATTTTGACATGTTCCTTTTCTCTTATTATTAAAAAAATGTAATCGTCTTTTTGATATTTAAATTTAATTTACAATTTAACAACATATGGTATGTATTTCCATCAGAGATCATCAGTGAATCAAGTAAGTTTTTATTTAATTTTAATTTAGAATAAATGCATTAAACTATAATGCTCCTGTTGATGAAAATAATAATTATGACTAATATCAAACTCTTTAGCTTAGTGCATTGCGTTTAGCATAATTTCTCTATTCTATCTTTGATATCTTAAGTTTTTGTAATCCCAAGTACTAAAGTTACACAAATAACTCCCTTTTTGCCTCGTGAATGTAGTTGAGCAAGGTCTTTTACATATCAATACACTATATATACGGTATATGTACTCAATGTGTAATGTTGTATTTGCCCTTGAATAAAGGAAAACATGCAACAAGTGCGTGGAAGGTGCTGCCCCCTTGGACTTTACAGGCAGGAAATAAAAGTAATTTAATGAGTAAAAAGCAACTTAGTGCTAATTTTATTGAGTACAAAAAAATAAAGTGTATAGAAATAGCATTAAAATGTACAAGGTATACAAAAGAACCATAGATACAAAAATACATATTTCAAACCTAGGGCTAATGATCCAGGTACTGCCAGAGTTAAAGCGGAGGTTCACCCTAAAAACATGTATTTAACATTCCATTCAGCATAATTCCAACATTTACACTATGCCAGTTTTTTTTTTTTTGCTGTACATACCGTCTTATTGTTATTTTCCACCCGGCTTCCGGGTTCTCACTACCGTGGGAGTAGGCGTTCCTATGCAGAGGCTAGATGATTGAAGCCTTGTAAAAAACTTCCCCCGGCACATAAGGCGCGTCACCAGTTTTCCGAAAGTAGCCGAACTGCTAGTCGGCTCTATACGGCGCTATACGGCGCCTGCGCCTGCCGTGTAGAGCTGACTGTGCAGGCTCCGTATAGAGACGGCTACTTTTGGAAAACTGGTGACACGCCTTATGCGCCAGGAGGAAGTACAGCAAAAAAAAAAAAAACGGCATAGTGTAAATGTTGGAATTATGCTGAATGGAATGTTAAATACATGTTTTTAAAGGGGAACCTCCGCTTTAAAACGTGGTCAGTCCATGGTGATTAATAGCTTACATCCTGACATGTTTCGGAAAATTAATTGCATATGTATTTTCCTTCATCAGGGGAAGTTTGCATTTGGGTACATTTTAATCCTCGTCAGTATTATAAATATAATTATATAACATTCACATGAAAAAAATTCAAAGACAAGTATTGTTACATAATACATTGTGTGGTTTGTTTAAACTTGGGACTAATTACATCTGAAGTTCATAGAAAGGCTTGGAGAATAAAAAAAAAAAACACAGTTTTGGGAAGTGCCACACTGGCTGGGACAACAGCGATGACCCGGATCAATCGCCACGTTTGCAACCACACGAAAATTGCACTATGCGGGCTATACTGTTTAGCCTGCCCAGGCCAGATTTTAGTGCTGTCACACATTGAATGACAATTACTCAGTCATGCAACACTATACCAAAATTAAATTATTATTATTATTATTATTATTAATATAAAATGATTTATAAAGCGCAGACAGTTTATGCAGCACTTTACAACATGAGGGTAGACAGTACAATTACAATACACTTTTATACAGGAGGAATCAGAGAGCCCTGCTCATTAGAGCTTACAATCTAAGAGGGAGGGTCAAGAGATACAAGAGGTAATAACTGTGGGTGATGTGCGGATGAAAAAAATAAATGTACAGTTGTTAGGTGGGGGCAGAATAGGCTTCTCTGAAGAGATACATTTTCAGGGATCGTCTGAAAGTGGACAGAGTGGGAGATAGTCAGACAGATTGGGGTAGCGTGTTCCAGAGGATGAGAGAGGCTCTGAAGAAGTCCTGGAGGCAGTTATGGGATGAGATGACAATGGAGCTAAATAGAAGGGATGAAGAGAATGATTAGGTTGGTATTTTGAGACTAGGTTATTGATGTAGCAGGGGGGGCAAGTTGTGGATGGCTTTGTAAGTTATTGTTAGCATCTTGAATTTAATTTGTTTTGTCAGTGGAAGCCAATGGAGGGATTGGTAGAGAGGGGTAGCAGACACCAAGCGGTTTGTAGGGTGGATGGGCCTGGCAGCAGCATTCATGACAGACTGAAGGGTAAGGGTAAGCCAATGAGGAGGGAGTTGCAGTAGTCCAGGCGAGAGATGACCAGGGAGGGGATCAGAAGCTTTGTGTTGTCATTGGTTAGGAAGGAGTGTATCATGGAGATATTGCGGAGGTGGGGTGACAACCTTTGGACAGTGATTGGCTGTGGGGCCAAAATGATAAGTCAGAGTTCAAGATTACATCCAGGACCTTGGCATGAAATATGTATCACTTTTTAAACAAATAGAGCTTTCTTTTGGTGGTATTTAATCACCAGTGTTTTTTTTTTCTTGTTGCTATATAAATGAAAATGTATAAATTTAGGCCAACATTTAATCTGCAACATTTCTTTGGTAAAAATAACCCAAATCAGTGTATATTATTCAGTCTGTGTGAACTTTATAGAGTCTACAAATGATGGTAGATATACACTGCCTTATAAAAAGTATTCACACCTCTTGCAATGTTTGAAATTTTGTCATGTTACAACCAAAAATATAAATGTTTTCTTATTGGGATTTTATGTGATAGACCAACACAAAGTGCAACATAATTTTGAAGTGGAAGGAAAATGATAAATGGTTTTCAAAATGTTTTGCAAATAAATATGTGAAAAGTGTGGGGTACATTTGTAATCAGCCTCCTTTACTCTGATACTCCTAACTAAAATCTAGTGGAACCAATTGCCTTCACAAGTCACCTTATTAGTTAATAGAGCCCACCTGTGTGTAATTTAAGATCAGTATAAATACAGCTGTTCTGTGAAGCCCTCAGAGGTCTGTTAGAGAACTGTAGTGAACAAACAGCATCCTCTAGGCCAAGGAACACACCAGACAGGCCAGGGATAAAGTTGTGGAGAAGTATAAAGCAGGGTTAGGTTATAAAAAAATATCACAAGCTTTGAACATCTCACGGAGCTCTGTTCAATCCATCCATCATCTGAAAATAGAAAGAGTATGGAACAACTGCAAACCTACCAAGACATGGTCATCCTCCTAAACTGACAGGCCGGGCAAGCAGAGCATTCATCGGAGAAGCATCTAGGAGGCCCATGGTAACTCTGGAGGAGATGAAGAGATCCACAGCTCAGGTGGGAGAATCTGTCCACAGGACTATTAGGCCCTGTACACACGATCAGTCCAAACTGATGAAAACGGACTGAAGGACCGTTCTCATCGGTTAACCGATGAAGCTGACTGATGGTCTGATGTGCCTACACACCATCAGTTAAAAAAAAAGATTGAGTCCAACGCGGTGGCATAAAGTAAAGTAAAGTTCAATGCTTCCAAGCATGCGTCGACTTGATTCTGAGCATGCACAGGGTTTTGAACCGATGATTTTACGTACTAACCATCAGATTTGACCTATCGGTTATCAGTCCATCAGTTCAATTTTAAAGCAAGTTCTAAATTTTTGGACTGAAGGATAACTGACTGATGGGGCCCCCACACGGTCGGTTTGGACTGATGAAACTGAACTTCAGTCCGTTTTCATCAGTTTGGACTGATCATGTATACAGGGCCTCAGTCGTGCTCTCCACACATCTGGCCTTTATGGAAGAGTAGCAAGAAGAAAGCCATTGTTAAAGAAAGCCATAAGAAGTCCTGTTTACAGTTTGTGAGAAGCTGTGTGAGAAGCATGCACAAGGAAGAAGGTAATCCAGTCAGATGAGACCAAAATTTTACTTTTTTGACCCAAAAGCAAAACACGAAAAACTAACACTGCACATCACCCTCAACACACACTCCCCATCGTAAAACTTGGTGGTGGCAGCATCATGTTTTGGAGATGCTTTGATTGTAAGATGGATGGAACCAAATACAGGGCAATCTTAGAAGAAAACCTGTAATGCCGCATACACACGATCGGTCAAACCGATGAGAACGGTCTGATGGAAAAAAAACGATTGTGTCAGAACACAACAACGTGCTGAAAAAAAGGAAGTTCAATGCTTCCAAGCATGCGTTGACTTGATTCTGAGCATGCCTGGATTTTTAACCGATGGACGTGCCTACAAACGATCGGTTTTGTTCTATCGGTTAGGTATACATCGGTTAAATTTAAAACAAGATTGCTTTTTTTTAACCTATGGATAAATAACCTATGGGGCCAACACACAATCGGTTTGGTCTGATGAAAATGGTCCATCAGACCGCTCTCATCGGTTTGACCGATCGTGTGTACACGGCATTAGAGCCTGCAAAAGAATTAAAACTTGCAGCTGTAATGACAGCGAAAGGTGGTTCTACAAAGTATTGACTCAGGGGGGGCTAAACACAAATGCATGTCACACTTTGCACATATTTATTTGTAAAAAAATTGGAAAACCATTTATCATTTTCCTTCCACTTCACAATCATGTGCCACTTTGTGTTGGTCTATCACATAAAATCCCAATAATATACATTTCCGTTTTTGGATGTAACATGAAAAACTGTGGAAAATTTTCAAGCACTGTATATACAGTATCTATCTATCTATCTATCTATCTATCTATCTATCTATCTATCTATCTATATATACCGTATTTATCGGCGTATACCGCGCACTATTTTGTCCTGAAAATCAGGGCATTATCATGGGTGCGCGATATACGCCGATACCCACATTCCCGCCATGAGTTTGAATACTGCGCCGGCATATACCGAGCGCAGTACACTCGTGAATCTTCGGGCAGTCTCGGTGCCTCTCACACTGACGTCCTGAGCGTACAGGACGTCAGCGCGACAGTTGCCGAGCCTGCCCGAAGATTCACGAGTGTACTGCGCTCGGTATATGCCGGCGCAGTATTCAAACTAATGGCGGGAATGCGGGTATCGGCGTATATATCGCACCCACGATTTTAAATAGTTTTTTTAAGTTTTTAATATGCAACATTTCTGCCCACGCAGGGGCTAGCATTGAAGGTGGAACATGTATTAGCTCATAAGAAGAGCAAAAAAGAAAGTGACACAAGTAGAAAAAATGCAACAGTAGAACATTCAAGTGTGAAGGATACCATCAGGATCCAGGTGTCCCAGAGAGGCTCCCCACAACTACCGGGCACCCCCTAGGCCCCTCAAAATCCAAAGAGTGGTGCAATGTACAGCCAAAACTGAACTAACAAGGATAGAGGGGCAGAAAACAGAAAAAAGTTTGGCAGACAAGAGAAGCTGAAGAGAGGGAGGTCACTCATCTACTGAGTAGGGAGCTAGAGAAGGGATAGGGGGTTCTGGGAAAGAAAGGGAAGGCCAGAAGTTTGGGAACCAGGAGTTAGAGAAAAGGAGAGGGCTCTGGAACATCCGGCCCATCCATCACAGGTGGCCCAAGCTAGCTGGGAGGAGGACGGGAAAGGCATATGATGGTTCCAAAATTTTGAGGAACTTGGCATGAGTGTCCTCACAAATGCTCGACATATGTTCATTAAGCATCAACATGGTCATGCAATCTTTCACCCCCTGAAAGGGGATAGATGGCTTTTCCAGACTTGGGCAATAGTTCTTTTGGCTGACAGAAATAGGTATGAGGCAAGTTTCCGCTCATAAGAAAACATGAGATTGAAGAGTAATAAGGCAAACTTGGCTTCTTTTGGTACGGGCAGGTGAAACAATGTAAATAGGATGCCAATTACCTGAGACCAGAAGCCAATTAGTTTATAACATTTCCACCATACCATATGTATAATGCCCCCCTGATGGCCACAACCCCGGAAACAGCGGTCAATGTGGGATGTATTGGCATGGGCGATGGGACCAGGGACCCAATACCAGTGTAGGAGCACCTTATATGCCGCCTACAAGGTGGCTGTATTAAACAAGCATTTGGTCACAGAAGACCAGGCCCTGCTCCAGTCCGCCCAGTCTATTTTGGTCGCCAAATCTCATTCCCACTGAGCTACATAAGTGAGAGAGATATGAGATGAACGATTATTCAAGGAAGCAAAGTAGCCCGAGATGAGACTTGGGGATCCCGGGGGGGTGCAGACAGATGTGTTCAAACACGGTTCTGACAGATGTTTTTGTGCTTTGGTACACTGTGATAGATGATGGTCCACTGAGGACATCGATAGGTGTTGAGGGTACACTAGTGACACCAACAGATGTTGATGGTCCATTAGTGACACAGACAGATGTTAATGTTGCAATGGGACACTACTGCAGATGTTGATGTTCATCAGTACACTGTAACAAATGTTGATTTGCACTTGTACATTGTGACAGATGTTGGTGGGACACTGGTACACCATGACAGATGTTGACGGGACATTGGTAAACTGTAACAGATATTGATGGGACACTGGAACAGATGTGCAGATGTGTACGAGGACACTGTGAAAGATGGTGCTTGGTGCACTGTTTACTAATAGCTGCACTGAGTGTGATCTTTGTATAGCTGCACAGTAAAATCAGCAGCTACACACAGATCCCGGACAGGCTGCAGTGATTCTCTCTCCCTCTTCTCATTGCACTCTCCACTGAGCTCACAGGGAGAGTGGATACAAAGACATGTGCCTCTGTTTACATTGTGTGATGGCTGTGATTTGACACAGCCAACACATGGTCACGAGAGCCAATCAGAGCCAAGAAAAAACGCATTCACAGAGAGCTCCAGATGCACACCCTCATGGAGCACACAGGAGGCACGGTTCTGGGAGTACATCCATGGATGCCCCCCAGAACTAGAGAGCCACACTGTAGCTGTCTTTCGACTATAGCGCAGTATTTAAGTGGTTAAATGAAACACAAGTTCGCCTTATGTATTATCATCCGTTTTTCAACATAGATATACGCTTTTATTTTTTTACCGCTAAAATAACTAAATGTTATAATAATAATTTGTTTTCTTATGACACACAGACCACTCATGAAGGTCATATCACTACATTCTTTTTTTTGGGATTCAATAGAATGGCTGTATATAATCTGCTTCTCTTCACCTTGGTCCTTCTTATATACCTTGTGACAATATGTGGAAACTTTTTGATCATCATTTTGGTATATTACAGCAAGACCCTTCATTCTCCCATGTACTTCTTCCTCTCCCAACTCTGTTTATCCGACATCATGCTGACCACAGATATTTCTCCTAACATATTAAATATTGTTCTTCATGAGCGGACCTCTATATCTTTTTCTGGTTGCATATTTCAGTATTGTGTTTATTCTATAATAGAAATATTTGAATGTTACCATCTGACAGTGATGTCCTATGACCGCTATCTAGCCATCTGCTTCCCTCTGCATTATGTCTCCATTATGAAACACACACTTTGCATTAAATTAGTTCTTGCAGCCTGGCTGTTGAGTTCTTCTATTACAATCGTTTTTGCACTTGGCATATGTGAACTAGAATTCTGTGGGCCAAATGTTATTGACTATTTCTATTGTGATATAAATCCTCTTATGGAACTTTCTTGTTCAGATACATCCAAAGTTCAAATGGAAGCCATCTTGTTCAGCTTCCCTGTGTTAATATTACCCTTTCTTCTGATAGTAGTATCATATACTTTTATTGTTATAACTCTGTTAAAGATGTCCTCATTTTCGGGAAGACTGAAATCCTTTTCCACGTGTAGCTCCCATCTCACTGTTGTGTGTATATTTTATGGAACCCTAATTGCCATGTATCTGATTCCAAAGGAAGGACAATCACGAACCACCAGCAATATAATGTCATTGTTGTACACGGTTTTTACTCCCTTTGTAAATCCTTTCATATACAGCTTGAGGAATAAAGATATAAAAAAAAATTGTAAACAATATTGTATATAACCAAAAGTTAAATGTTCAAAACCTTAAATAAAAATCTATTCTCAGACTCTGTTGTCAAAAGGTCATTTTAAAACACATCATTAAGGTAACAATTACATTTTAACACACTGTATATTTATTTAAACTCATATAGAACCCAAAGTACAGTAGCTTGGAAACACTGGCCTACCAAGATATGACTTCTACCATAAAGCAACAGCAAGCAACAATTCCTTGCTTACTTCAATTTCTCCTCTGAAACTGGAAGAGCTTTATTTTAGACATGTGCAGCTAGTTTTGGTCCAAATGCAAATTTAGAATTTTTTAAGTTTCAAATGTTTTATTGAATTTCGAATAAAGATTACAAGGTACAATTAAGCAATGCACGATGCGAAACGACGTTGTTGAACATAAAATATGACAGTAGCTACAAGTAACCACTAACATTTGCATACAATTCAAACAATTCAAACAAAAGGTGGAGAACATAAACTAATGGCATACAAATGAAGCTCGAGCCCCTCGCCTGGTGTGGCACCCCAAGTGGGATCTGTTTTGTGCCACAGGAGTGGAGAGGCTTTACTATGTCTTCTCTGCCTGAGGTTAAACTAGTTCCCAACAGCCTGTATGAATACTTCTAGAATTTGTGAAATCAAGTATCACATGGTTAGAACAAGAACATTGCTCGTTCAAGAAAGACATAACAGTGATTTGAGATAGTTAGGTGGTAGTCGCAGCATCGGTCCAGTCTGTCCAAGGTTGCCACAGTGTACTAGATTTTGTAGCCTGACCAGTGCTGGCGGCTATTATCGTCTCATAGCTAAAGTGTAAAGTTACTAGGTCGATAGTTTGAGCAATGGTCGGGGTGTCATTGGACTTCCATCGTCTCGTTATATTGAGCCTGGAGGCTAAGAGTATGTGGGTTGTTATATGTCTGAAGGGATGGGGAATGGTTTCTATGGATAAGTTCAGTATTGAGAGTCCAGGCGAGGGGGGGATTGTGATTCTGATTATGGATGAGAGGAGGTTAAAGATGTCTTCCCAGTATTTCTGAATGTAGGAGCACTTCCAAAAAGTGTGGTAGATGTCTCCTTTGTAAGATTTACATCTCCAACAGGTATTGGAGGATTGGGGGCTGAAGAATGCTTTTCTAGCTGGTGTCATGTACCAGCGTAATGATATTTTCTGTGTAAGTTCCCATAGAGCTGAGCATTTGGTAGCTTTGTATATGGTCTTGAGAGCGTATTGCCATTGGGTATCAGTGTAGTCGTGTGCTAGGTCAGTCTCCCATTGGAGATGAGGAGTCAGCTTGCTGAAGGTTTGTTTGTGGTGAAGCAGGTTATAGAAATAGGAAATGCCCTTGGTTTTAGAGGTCGGGTTCGTAAGATAGTCCCAAGTCTTTGGATGGATGTTGTAAAGGGGAAGTGATCATTTACTCAGGCAGTGGTGGATACGCAAGTACGTGAAAAAGTCTGCGGGAGGTAGGTTATATTCATTTTGTAACTGTGAGAAGGATTTGAGACACGTACCCTGTAGTAGGTTTTGAAGGGAATTAATCCCTTTAGTGGTCCATTGTGACAGCAGGAGATCTGGAATTAAGTAGTGAAGAGTCTCTAGTGGAATAGGACAGTGCGATGAGGATGGGATGCAGTCTGGGAGGGCAGTTTGTGTTTTCCAGGCATAGGCTGATGCCTGCATGGTAGGGGAGATGGAGGTCGGGACGGAGGCACCTAAAGGGGTACTCAACAGACAATTTTTTAGATCAGATCGGATGAGTGAGAGTTTCTCTAGTCTCCCCCAAGGGGATGTGAAAAGGGTTTGAAACCAGGCAGGTTGTTGGGCTAGGATGGCTGCTAAGTAGTAATCTTTAAAGTCTATAGAGCCAGATGTGTGCATCTGGGTTTTTTACTGTTCCAAAGGTATTTGTTAAAAATTGTTTGAAGGGTTTCTGAAAAAGGAGGAGGGTATTGGAATGGAAAGTGTTCGAAAGAAGTACAAAAGTTGTGGGAGACATATCATTTTAAAGGCTGCCAACCTCCCCGACCAGGAAAGTTCATGTTTTGCCATATTGAAAATGAGTGGGAATAATGGACATCCTTGTCGCGTGCCATTGGTAATGGTGAATGGACGAGAGAGCATGCCCTTCGTGAACACCTGGGCCGAAGGGTTGGAATATTGTCCCAATAATGGCGTTGAGAATTAGACCCTTAAATCCAAATTTTTGGAGAACCGAGTAGACCAATAGACCCTGTAGAACGCCTTCTCTGCATCCAAAGATAGGAGCAGAGAAGGCGTTCTGCTGGTTTCTGCAAGATGCATTAGGTTTATCATCCTTCTGGTGGCATCAGACGCTTGTCTTCCTTTAGTGAATCCTGTATGGTCGCAGTGTATAAGGGTGGGCATAATGTCAAGCAATCTTGTTGCGATAGCCTTAGTGTAAATTTTGAGATCCAGATTGAGTAGGGATATGGGGCGGAAAAATTGGGGGACATTCAACCTTCCCTGGTTTTGGTATTGTTATAATCAGTTCTTTTAGATATTCATTTGGGAAGGCAGAAGAGGAGGCAGCGTAATTAAAAACTTCAATGAGGTGGGGAATAAGGTGTGTAGAGAAAAGTTTGTAATATTCACCAGTCAGACCGTCTGGGCCTGGTGCTTTCCCACTGGGAAGTGATTCAATCACTTTCTTAACTTCCCATTCAGTGAGCATTGAGGGTTGCTATTTGTTGATCAGTCAGAGTAGGTAGTTTAAGGTCGTGGAGGAATTGGTTAATTGCGTCCTGGGAGGGTTGTGGGGTTTGGGGGTCATGGCTCAAATTGTATAGATTGCTGTAGTAGTCGCCAAAGGTGTCTGATATGGCTTGGGGGTCCGTCACAGGTAGGTTTGTATAGGGGTGGTGAAGTTGGCGGATTTTGGTCTTAGATCTTTTGCCTTTCAGGCGTTACGCTAGTTTTCCCGCCTTGTTGGATGTGGAGTATGTAGTGGCTTTCAGCTTGCTCTGAAGGAATTCGAAGGAGTGGAGAAGTAAAGTTCTCATTTCTTGTCTGAGGGACAGCAGTAGATTTGTCTGTGTGGTCTGGGGGTTGGCTTTATGTTGGAGTTCTAAGTTCGCTATCTGGGCTGTCAATTAATCTAAGCGCTGTGTCCTCCTCTTTTTGTGGTAAAAGCTGAGTTTTATTAACATTCCCCTCATAAAATCTTTATGTGTACTCCATACCACGCCAGAATTGGACCTCCGAGTAGGGTGTAGGCAAGGGAGTTTTAGCTTTAACCCCCATCAGAAGTTTATCTTTGATGTGGTAGAAGTGGACGATCTCATCAGGACATCTCTAGGAACTGAGGCAGCTAGATGGGATGGTTTGGCAATTCTGTGAATCCTGTCAATTACAACATCTCAGTGGGGAGCTTCTGGAATAATGATATGTATCAGCTCTTTTACATATCGTGGCAGGACTGCAGGCAGTACAGTTTCAGGGATTCCTCTCAGCTTAACGTTATTCCTGTGGGACCTGACTTCAAAATCAGCCAGCTTGGCGGGCACCCATGTTTGCTCCTCTTTTAAATCATCATAAAAGTCTATTAGCCAGATTCAGTAAGACTTACGAACGGCGTATCAGTAGATACGCCGCCGTAAGTCCGAATCTGCGCCGTTGTATCTTTAAGTGTATTCTCAAACTGAGATAAGCTTAAATGTTGCGACCGGCGTAAGTCTCCTACCCCGTTGTATCTTAGCTGCATATTTACGCTGGCCGCTAGGGGCGTGTACGTGGATTTACCCCTAGAATATGCAAATGAGCAAGATACGCCTATTCACGAACGTACTTGCGCCCGATACGCTGTTTACGTAAGTCGTTTTTCCGGCGTAAAGATAAACCACCAAAAAGATGGCGCAGCCCATGAAAGGTATAGACGACGGAACAGCTGTCGTATTTTACGTCGTTTGCGTAAGCGTACGTGAATGGGGCTGGGCGTAGGTGACGTTTACGTCAAAAGCATTGAATATTTCCGACGTGATTCTGAGCATGCGCGCTCATGCGCCGTACAAACGGCCCTCATTTACATGGGGTCACGGCTACTTTACATGTAGCACGCCCCCTACCTGCCTAATTAGAATTAGGCGGGGCTACGCCGGGCCATTTGCGCTACGCCGACGTAACTTAGGAGGCAAGTGCTTTGTGAATATAGTACTTGCCTCATTATGTTACGTCGGCGTAGTGCAAATGGGATGCGCTACGCCGAACTAAAGATGCGCCCGTCTTACTGAATCTGACTATATGACTTCATTCACTGTGGATGTACATTCAGTAATACCCTTCTCAATACTGGACACTCTGCTATCCAGGGAGTGGATGTCTGAGGAGATTTTAGCTAACAAGGATAAGAGATCAGTCATGAGGGAGGCCTGCAAGGAGAGCAGCATGTCCTTCAGGATAGTGTCCATGACAGGCTGGCCTGAGGTAGGAAAGCATGCCATGGAGGAGTGCAAGGCTTGTTTGGAGAGAAGGGGATTGAAAGCCTGGGCCTCGATTTGTCGATGCAGCGGCCACTGCGGCAACGTGTCTAGCCAGATTTTGACTTTCGCCGGACTGCTGGGGAGGGGTTCACTCTCCGGGGGGTGTGAGGGTAAAGATGGGGTACCTGCTTGAGATGGATCCTCAGGAATATTGTCCGAATTTCCATGTAGGAGGCTTGTAATGCGGGCCGGTGCCATCTTGGAGAGTGCTGGTCATCTCCGCCGGCTTGTAGGCAAACTCAGTAAGTTTCTGGGGCTTGTAATCGGTGAATATTTTTCTGGACATGTCTGTCAGGTGCACCGGTGTCCCTGGTGCAAGGATGGCTGTGGATTGAGTCACGATTGTGGCCCGCGGCGTTGCGTTGGGTCTGAGATCAAAAGTAACATTTCTGTCTTTGCAGATGACACCAAGCTATGCAGTGGAATAACGTCCTTACAGGATGTCTCCAATTTACAAGCCGACCTCAATGCTCTGTCTGATTGGGCGACTAAGTGGCAGATGAGGTTTAATGTAAATAAATGTAAAGTTATGCACTTGGGGGCTAAGAATATGCATGCATCATACATACTAGGGGGAGTACAACTGGGGGGGTCTGTAGTGGAGAAAGATCTGGGGGTTTTAGTTGATCATAAGCTCAATAATGGCATGCAATGCCAAGCTGCGGTTTCCAAAGCGAGCAAAGTCCTTTATTGTATTAAGAGAGGTATGGACTCCAGAGACAGAGATATAATTTTGCCCCTGTACAAATCATTAGTAAGACCTCATCTGGAATATGCAGTTCAGTTTTGGGCACCAGTTCTCAAAAAGGATATAGGAGAACTGGAGAAAGTGCAGAGAAGAGCAACCAAACTGATAAGAGGCATGGAGGAGCTCAGCTATGAGGAAAGATTAGAGGAACTAGATTTATTCACTCTTGAGAAGAGGAGAATAAGGGGGGATATGATCAACATGTACAAATATATAAGAGGTCCATACAGTGAACTTGGTGTTGAGTTATTCACTTTACGGTCATCACTGAGGACAAGGGGGCACTCTTTACGTCTAGAGGAAAAGAGATTTCACCTCCAAATACGGAAAGGTTTTTTCACAGTAAGAGCTGTGAAAATGTGGAACAGACTTGTGTCTTTTTTCAACCTGACTAACTATGTAACTATGTAACTATGTAACTATGTTGTATCCCCTGGCTGACAACCTGTGAGCTTAAGCGTCCATCTTCAGCTCCAGTCGGCCACGCCCCCCCAATTTAGAATTTTTTGATCATTCACAGACTCAAATGTATCTAAATCTAAGAATAATTGATAGTAATGAATTGCATTTAAATTAATTTAATTTTGTTTTTGTTTATTTGTTTTCTAACGATATCTTTAAACCATAGGCTGAATTTTTCTGAAATATGGAAGTTCTACCCAGCAGTTGGGCAAACATTCTCTTGAAGGAAGCAGAGTATTTAAAAAGGTCCATTACTGAAACGAGAGCTGGGGCTTGGGTATTTTTCCATACTATTGTTAGGGTACTTCTGGCGGCAATTAAGACATGTGCGGTAAAGAATTGTATTTGATAAGGCCACTTGTCTAGACCTATATCTGGTGTTGGAGATTGAGTCACCCCAGTGATGGAGGATATAAAGGTGAAAACTTCCTTCCAGAACAGGGTGTTTTTTTGGTCAGTGCCACAATATATTGCTGATAGATCCCATGTGTCCACAATTCTTCCAGCATAATGGGGAGAGTAGCATGATGTCTGTGGGCTAATATTTGAGGTGTAAGATACCACCTATGGAACACTTTTTTCGTAGTTTCCCAACGAGAGTTGTAGCAGGATATTTTTCTAGGCCAATAGGGGGCTCTCTAAAAATTTCTTAGTAGAAAAGGCTTGTTGCTCTATTTGAATCCATATTTTATCTGCCGAAGGAGACCACCAAAACATTGATTGGTTCAAGATAGAAGCTTTGTAGTATTTAGAGAGATCTAGAGCCCCTAAACCTGCCTGAGATGTAAGAGTATAAAAACATATCCTATTCCCTCTTGCTTTTTTTTCCCTCCAAAATAAAGTTATCTAACATTTCTTGCAATGTCTTAAAATGAGAAGATAATACGGTAATGGGAATTGTCCTGAAAAAATATAGTAAGAGTTGCAGTTTAGTGTGGGCTATTTCTGCCAAGAAACTGTGGCCTTGGAAAGGTCTTTACAAAGATCTAAGAGTTCATTAAAGTGGTAGTAAACTCTGTACTACCTCTTGTACCTACAGGTAAGCCTATAATAAGGCTTACCTGTAGGTATTGTGAATATCTCCTAAACCTGCACAGTTTAGGAGATCTCCAGAGTGCATGCAGCCGGACCTTCAGAGCCTGTGCTGAAATTGGGCGATGTATACTAGAACATTATGACATTGCCTTGTAGGATTTTTTTTTTTTTTTACCACCAGCGGTTTACTACTGCTTTAAGCGAGAGAGAATAGTTAGTCCTAAGAATGTGAGTACCATTTAATTTAATACTGAGATATGTTTTTTAAATGAGTTTTTGGAGGCTGACAATAGCTTCAGGGAAAGGAAAAGAAAATCAAGTATTAGTAGCTGTCTTCCCCTCATGAGTAGGTGTTGAATGGCAGGTTTCTTCTTAGTGGTTATAGGAGGGGGTCACTGTGAATCCCCACTGGGTAAGATATTTAATGCTGTCATTTGGTGTCATAATGGGAATAAGTTTGTTTTGGTATGTCGGTTTCTAGGATATCCCCAACTGTATGGGGATCTGTTGAGTGCACAAGACTTCTGTAACAGATCTGAATTATTTTCGCCTAGCTACGGTGGCTGGCGAGATATCAGCAAGAATAGCTAAACAAACAAATTACGCTGGTAGTGTTTTGAGATTCCTAGTGGTAGACATCAGCATAGCCTTTACATGAAAAATTCACACATGCAATGACATTGCATGGAACTAACACTGAGAGGTAAGCAGGTTTGAAAAGGTGGTATGCACAGAGAAGGAACTCTTGTTTAGGAAAAGAAGGTAGGATCTTTTTAAAGAGGGTTTGCAAGTATCTATCAATTGTGATTGAGATATGGATTCAGGATCCCTTTAATTTTAACATGATTCCTTTGAGATCTATACTCGAGATCCACCAATTTGTCTTTAAGTCTCTATATTTCCTGAGATTGTTCCTGGTATGTATCTACCAAATCATTGTGGGCAGCGACTACCTCTCCCACCTTTGTTACTAGCAGTTCAGCAATCTGTAAGATCTGAGACTGTGTATTGCAGACTGCTCTGTCAAGATTAGATTGTATGTCTTTGTGATTGCAGAATTTGTTTGAGGTCCAAAGCAGAAGCAGGTCTATCAGGTGCTGGTTGTTCATCTAAGTAGAAGAAGCAGATATCTGTGGTAAAATATGAGCAGGAGACATGAACATTTTTTTACTCACTGGAGCCTTATTGTATGGAGATTGCAGCAGTGATGAAGCAGGTCTTTTATGGAGATCCCTTTGTGCTGAGCATGCGTCATCAACATTTTCATCTGATTGCAGTTCAGCGTGCAGCTCTGGGAGAAGAAGGTGGCTGTGCCACTGGGAGCGGTGCCGTCTTGGTACCAGTGCCATCTTCCCCTTTGCTGCTGTCATACGGAAGAAATTGGTCAGCTTTCAGGGCTGAGTAGGGGCAGTTTTCCCCTGTGTCAGGCAGAGGTTCTCAAGGTAGCAGCGGATATTTGTGTGGCTGACTTCGCTCAGTGTTGCTGAGAAGAGATAGGGGATAAATGTAGCTCAAGCTGCCATTAGGCTCAGTGGCACGGACAAACCCAGAAACGTTTTCTTATGAAAACATCAGCAGCATTCACTTCCTTGTTGCATCACAGAAAAGGGTGTGTTGGGTGTGTTCACCACTCTGGACCACACCCTTATAACAATACCAACATCCACCCATTTTCTGTACAATCTGATTTTACAATTTCCTTTAGATCTCCCATCAGCTATGTAGTACAATGGCCTGCTTAATTTGATACAAGTTGAATAGATTGTTCAGGTGGATCCTCCCATAGTTCTGGTAAATCTAAAGGTAATTATACAGAGATTGTACATCCGATTGCATAGTGTATGGCCATCTTCATACAAATACATAGGAGGGAGTGGACGGGGACACTCAGTTGTCAGGCCCATCTCCACATAGCTGAAATTCACTCTCCCACATGCATTTTTTTGGGGTGTTTTGGAGCCTTTTCACTCGTCACACATAGGAAAGCCCATTCACTTGAATGGGCAACCTTATGCATGACAATTGCCCCAGAGAAGCTCACTTTTTTCACGTGGTAAAATATATGTTTGCTTGTGCGTTTGGGATGCTGTTAACAATTAATGGACAGAAGTGGGACTAGTTAATTTTAGGTATTCAAAGATGGTAATACACTATACAATCTGATTGTACAATCTCTGTACAATCTCATTTAGATTTACCAAAACAATATAATAGGAGGACACACCATCTATCCAATCAGTCTGTATCCAATCAGGCAGGTCCTTACACTACAGCAGGGGTGTCTAACCCGCAGGCTGCATACACCCCCGGGGAGTTTAGCATGCAGCCTGGGACCATCAGGAGGGACGCTCGGGAAGCCAGGCAAATGCACGAGTGGAGAGATGCCAGGAATGCCATGCAAACATAATTGATGGGTGAAGGGTGTGTGGTAATAAAGTCAGCTGCTAAACTCCTTTCTGTGTCTTACTGATTTCTCCATCCCAAGTCTACATACCAGAAAGTGATGAAGCTTTCTAAGAAACGCAGCAAGGGCTATGGTGAGGCTTTTTTTCTCAAAATCAAATAAAGCTTTTATTTTCTGCAACCGGGACACATTAATGGTATTATGGTACATAGTGGAGCTGGACTTTCGAAAAATTCAAATATACCGAAAAAGAAGTGTTGATTTTAGTTTTATTAGGGTAGAGAGGTTTAGAACACCTGTCAGGTTTTTATTGTTGTCTGTGTTAGCAAGATTCATCCTAACAATACCGTTATCATCAAAAGTGAAAGTAAAAGAGAATCACACATTTGGGTTGTCCCCAGAACAGTAATAGAGGGGAGATCTTCCAGTTGGGACAATAGTATTGATGACCCTGGTGATAACCACAGATTTCTTCTCTTTAAAGGCATTTTCTCTCACTTCCTTTGTTGGCTGTGGGACACAAAGAGAAGGGAAATCTCCCCAATGGGACACAGATGGCAAACAAATGGACAGGGGTTTTAAATCTTCCTTACTCTAGCCAAAATGAAAAAAAAAAATGTTTTGCCTTTTGTTTTTCTTTAACCACTTAAGCCCCAGAAGAATTTACCCCCTTCCTGACCAGAGCATTTCTTGCAATTCAGCACTGCGTCGCTTTAGCTCACAATTGCAATTGCATTGTACCCAAACAAAATTCACGTAATTTTTTCCCCACAAATAGAGCTTTCTTTTGGTGGTATTTGATCACCTCTGCGGTTTAAGTTTTTTGTGCTATAAACAAAAAATGGTGTCAATTTTGAAAAAAAGCAATATTCCTTTACGTTTTGCTATAATAAATATCCTCAAAATATATATATAAAAAAACGAATTTCTTCCACAGTTTAGGCCGATACGTATTCTTCTACATATTTTTGGTAAAAAAAAAACACAATAAGAGTATATTTATTGGTTTGCGCAAAAGTTATAGTGTCTAGAAAATAGTGGATAGATTTATGGCATTTTTATTATAATTTTTTTTTTACTAGTAATAGCGGTGATCTGCAATTTTTATCGGGACTGCAACTTTATGGCGGACAATGTTGACACTATTTTGGGCCACTGATTACTGTATAAATGACACTGGCAGGGAAGGGGTTAAACACTAGGGGGCTATCAAGGGGTCCTAGGGAGTGATTATAACTGTAGGGGGGGATGGGATACTACTGACATGACAGCGATCACTGCTCCCGATGACAGGGAGCAGTAGATCCCTGTCATGCCACTAGGCAGAACAGGGAAATGGTGGGTACTGATAGGTGACACTGGTGGGCACTGATGTGTAGCACTGATGGGCACTGATGGGCGGTACTTATGGGCACTAATGGGAGGCACTGATAGGCATTGATGGGAAGCACTGATGGGCACTGAAAGGTTACACTGACTGGCATCACTTATGGGCACTGATTGGTGGCGCTCAAGGGCACTGATTGGTGGCACTGATTGATATCTCTGTTCAATGACAGCACAACATGTCTGAAAGAAGAACATAATGATATTGAAAAATACAATAAAATGTTTATTGTCGTAGTTGCCTTATTCTGTATCCCTGTTTCATTAATACATCTGAGGCTAAACTCCAGGAAAAAAAAAAGCTAATCTAAATATCCAAATGTAATGAAGATAGTAGAGGTCATGTCAGAGTGACAATGGGACCATAGACATCACATCACTGAGCAAGAGCACTTTTGGAGTTCACCCCTAATAGGAAGTTCCACCTTTATGCCTCCTCCTCCCATGTTCCTTAACTTTTGGACATTTTTTTTCTGGGGAGAGGGTACCTGGTTTTCACAGTTACATGCTCCCACTTCCACCCTGATTGTCTAGGTGATCCAACACCCTGGAGGACCTTACAGATGAATGACGCCTTTCGAGGGGAGATCCCCTCTTCCTCAGAGCCGAAACAGTTTTGGCTCTGAGGAAGAGGGGTTCTCCCCTTGAAACGCATCATCCAACTGGAAGGTCCTCTGGCGTGTTGGACACAGTCCTGGTGACCTGGTTGCTTTTTGTCCATTGTGGACTTTGATATGATTTTACAATCCAGTTGTTTGTGAGAATGTTTTTGATTTTAATAAACATCACTTGGGTAATGCGAAAGGTTGGTGCACCCTCTTTTCATTCTTCTACAGTGTTTCCGTTAGGTATCCTCTGTCCCTTGGAGGGCAGCAAGGCCTGTGCATGTACTGGGAGCCATAGGAATTCCAGGCTTCTTCCATTGCCATCGCACCACTGTCGAGCACAGGAGATTTTGTTCGACTGTGACCCTCCTGTGATGCAGAGTGATGCTGATGTAAGCATTGTCTCTGCTTCAATATGCTATGAGTAAAGGGCAATGAAGAGATGCCCCCTTAGGGGCTATTAACTATTAATTTAATGTATATCCTTTTTTTTTTAATCCACTTTATTTTTCTTTTATTATTTTTTATTTTCTTATTTCATACATAGATATGCCTAATCGGCATCCGTTGCATTTCAATTGACATACATTATACAACATTTTTACATTCCTAAGATATTCCAATGTATGTCTCTATATTTTTATATCCCAGCCCCTCCCACCCCCTGTCCTCTGCACTCTACATAGAGAATCTATCCATCACCAGTTTTGGTGGTGCGACACTCGCATCTCTCAACCAGGAATACCAAATCTCCTCAAATTTACCCCCTGCTTTCCTTCGTTTGTATGCCAGGTATACTCTGCCCAACAGGGAGTTGACATATGCAATCCAATTCTTCCCTGTGGGGACCCACGGGGCCATCCAATAACGTGCAATAAGTTTTCTTGCCAAATACAACAGTCTTATTACCATATAGTACTTTCCTTTTGTATACTCTCCAGGATCAATGGCCCCTAACAAGTATACTAGGGGGTCCAATGGGACTGGTACCTGTGCCACTCTAGTGATACACTGTGATACTTCCTCCCAGTACCTGTGAAGCTTTGGGCATCTCCAAATCAAGTGTATGAAATCCCCCTGCTGAACTTTACACTTTGGGCACATAGGGCTGTCCCTTCTTCCCCAACTATGTAATTGTGGCGCTGTTCTGTAAGCCCTGTGTAGGATAAAGAGTTGCGACAATTTGTGCGACGCAGAGACAGATACCTCCAGGACAGATTCAAGCGTCCTCTCCCACTGGTCTCCGTCTATCTCCCCAATGTCTTCCACCCACTTCCTGCAGCTTCTAAGGGAGGTTTGACTCTGAATTGTTGCTAACAGTCCCTCGTATATTTTTGTTATCAGTCCTCTCCGAGTTTCTGCTTGCAGAACCGCCGTCATCAAAGGTGACGGTGACGTTACCACCAATGATCGTGTTTGTTGTTGTTTCTGTAGAGCATGCCGGAGCTGGAGATACTGATAGAAGCCCTGTGGGGCTAATCGGTATTCTCTACACAGCTGCTCGTAGGTTTTCAGTACCTCACCCTCGTACAGCTGTGAAAAGAACCAAATTCCCCTCTTTTTCCAGGAAGTAAAGCCTACTAGATCCTGTAGCTCTGCATATCTAGGATTGTTCCATATTGGAGTGAATGGTAACACCCCCTCTGTCCCCAAAGTCTTCCGTAGCTCCCCCCATACCTTTCTGAGGAGGGTTCCTGTGGGTGCTGCTTGTGGCATACTGGGCAAGCCCATCTCAAGATGGGAGGCTGCCTTTAATGAGGTAGCAGTACCAATTACCATATTTCTATTCGGATCCTCTCTTTCTTCCAGTCACCATCCCGCCAGCTGTTGTATCTGAGAGGCTAAAAAGTAAATTTTGGGATGAGGTACCGCCAATCCCCCCCTATCTTTTCCATATTGTAATGTGGTTAAACTAATCCTGGCTACCTTTTTCTTCCATATCAACTCCCGCATCTGGGTATCAATTCTTTTAAACCATTTATTCAATATCCATATCGGTGAATTATGGAAGATGTATAGAAGTTGTGGAGCCCATACCATTTTAATTAGGTTAGCTCTCCCTACCACTGATAGGGGGAGTTTGCACCAGCTGTCACATTTCTCTCTTTGCTTTGCCAGTAGTGGACCCAGGTTCAGCTGAAGATATTCAGCCGTATCTGGGGAAATCATCACACCCAGATAGCAAAAATGACTCGATATAGTAATCTGCTCTGCTCCTACGGGTAACTGCTCCCTCAATGGATCTATGGGCATTAATATTGATTTGGACCAGTTTATATTAAACCCAGAGAAGCTTCCAAATTCTCCTATTATCCCTATTGCTGTTCGCAGTGACGCTGCCGTATCACCTAAATATATAAGTATATCATCTGCATATAAGGAAATTTTTTCCTCCCTCTGGCCCCTGCAAAACCCGACCACCTCCGATGTATTTCTAAGCAGTATTGCCAACGGTTCAACTGCCAGGGTGAACAGCAGTGGGGATAACGGGCATCCCTGCCGGGTGCCTCTATGTCGCTCAAATGGGAGGGAAAGATTATTATTAACTTGGAGTCTGGCTCTAGGTTTGGAGTAAAGCACCTTTATCCATGTTATAAACCTGTCTCCCAATCCAAACCTAGTTAATATTTCCAAGAGGTAGGGCCACTCCACACTATCAAACGCTTTGGTAGCATCCAGTGACAGAATAGCCCTACCCCCTGGATTATCCACCGACACCTGCAAATTCATATATAGTCTTCTTATATTGTCGGCCGTTGAACGGTTAGGTATAAAACCAGACTGATCTTGATGCACCAGCCTGTCTATAACCTGCGATAACCTTTTGGCCAGAATTTTAGCTAGAAGTTTGACATCCGTATTTAGTAAAGAGATTGGACGGTATGAATCTCGAGACAACTTATCTTTGCCTGGTTTAGGAAGTAGTATAATTATAGCCTCCTGCATACTGTCTGGTAAAGTTCCCTTTTCCTCTGCTTCATATAGTGCTTCCAGCAAGGGCTGCAATATTACCTCTCCATATTGAGAGTATACCTCCACTGGTAGTCCGTCTGGACCTGGGGATTTGTGTTGCGCTGCCCCTTCCAGGGCTTCCTTTAGTTCTGCCAGTGTGATAGGGAGATTTAACATCTCCCTATCCTCCTCAGCCAGTTGGGGGATGGGGCAGCCCTGCAATAACGAAGCCATCTCCGAAACTACAGTCTTGGTTCTGGAGGAATATAGCTCCCTATAAAACTCATAGAAATCATCTAAGATGTCGGAGCTAAGAGTGTGTGTCTCCCTGGACTCCACTCTTATAGCCAAAATGTTCGAGGAATCCCTTTGCTCCCTGGCTACTAGTGCTAGGATATGTCCCGTATTTTCCCCTTCCTCAAATTGGCTCTGTTGGTGAAAATATCTCCTCTTCTCCGCTGCTGACAGCAATACCGAGTTGTACAAAGATTGCGCCTCAACCCAGGAATCCTGGTTACTCTGAGAGGGATCTACTACCAGTGCTTGTTCTCTGGTTTTCATTTCGTCCCGGACTTTATCCTCCCATTCCCTCGAGCGGGTCTTAATGCCCGATATTTCCCTAATCAGGCACCCCCTCAAAAATGCTTTTTAATGTATCCCATACCACCCCTGCATCTGCAGTACCCCTATTAAGTTGCCAATACTCCTGTAGCAGGCCTACCGTCCCATCTGGGGATGGGAGTAAGGTCAGCCAAAATGGGTTTACTTTGCACAATGGGTGGCCCGTTGCAACCGTAGCATCCAGTCTAACCCAAAATGGAGAGTGATCCGACAATAATCTTGGCTCGTAGGCCGAGTCCCTTACCCTTTGCATTAATGTTTTGTTTCCCAGGCCAAGGTCTATTCGAGAGAGTCCACCATGCGAGGCCGAGTGACACGAATAGCACCTCTCATCGCCATGTCTCTCCCTCCACACATCACGGAGTCCCACTTCTGAAAGCAACAGAGCAAACATAGTTTTTCCAACCATCTGTCCTGTCGCCTTAGGTATCAAAGACATTCTATCTAGTCCCCGATCCAAAACATTATTAAAATCCCCCAATGCTAACACAGGGATATCTGGGTATATAGCCATGAATTGTGCCAACCTTCTCAGGGGTACGGCAGAAAACAGAGGGGGGATATAGATTGCAGCAATAATACAAGTTAACTTATTGAGTTTGCATAACAGAAAAACATATCTGCCCTCTTCGTCCACTTGTTGTTAAATACATTCAAACAAAACGTTTGCAGACACCATTACACTAACCCCCCTAGAATAGGAAGAGTATGTGGAATGGTACTGCCTCGAATACTTGCATGAACTCAGCCGGTGGATAGAGTCAGGCCGCAGATGCGTCTCCTGTAAGCATATTATCTGAGGCTGCAGCCTATCAAAATATCTAAACATTGCGTTCCTTTTATCTCTATTCCCTAAGCCCCTGATATTCCATGTCATAAGTAGCACTCCCTTCTTTGTTACCTTATTCATTGAGACTTACAAAAACAAGTTATTCTTAAAATTACTAAAACAACAGAGGAAGAAAAACTTACAGGATGTCCCTCTGCTGTGGTGCGTAAAAACAATAAATCTGACTAGTCGTGTTTCTCTATTGATACTCCTATACCATCTAATGCGTGCATAACTCATATCTCGCCACCTTACTGTTTGTGATTGTATTTGTAGATTAGTATTTAGTGATTTCTCTTTCCCCCCGCTTCCTACTTTCTAATTATTTCCTTCTTCCCCTAAACTCCCACACCACTTTATATTAGCAGCAGTTTTCTTAGACCCTCCATACTCTCGCCTTACTGCTCTAATATACAAATCTATACTGTACATTCTGTGCATTTTGTGCTTTTTTTCCGTGTGGCTAAACAAGAAGAAAAAAAAAAAAAAAAGGTACTCTTATGCTTCTACTAAATTGTGCAAATTTTGTGCATTGTACATTTCGTACAAACCAAAAAAAATAATAATATTTAAAAATAATAATAATAATAATAATAATTTGAAAAACATTAGGAGGTTCTCAAAGCCAGTCCTGTTCTACTCTTGGCTTATGTCCCAAAGAAAAAAGATGGTTTTAGAGGTCTTTCTTGTTTTCTTCAAGCCACCTTTCCACACTCTTTGGAGTCTCAAAAAATTTGGTTTCATCTTTCGCCATTACTCGCAGTTGTGCAGGGTAAAGTAACGCATAGTCTAATGTATATCCTTAGTCTTCTGGGTTGAATGACACTGTGTGGCAAAAAATAATTACTATGGGCAATAGCTCCAGACTGAAGGTGTTTTTTTCCAAAAAAAATAATAATATTGGGTTGAAACAACTAGATCGCAATGAAAACCTGAACACTGGCACATCAAACAGAAAGGAAAGCAGTGGAAGGTTTCAATTAAAGTGTTAAAATTATATCTATAAGCAATTATTTACTACAATATTTCATTAAAAAAATACATTGATAACAACATTATCTATTAACTATTAATTTAATGTATATCCTTATACACACGATCGGTCAAACCGAGGAGAATGGTCTGATGGACCGTTTTCATCGGTTAACCGATAAAGCTGACTGATGGTCAGTCGTGCCTACACGCCATCGGTTAAAAAAACGATCGTGTCAGAACGCGGTGATGTAAAACACAACGACGTGCTGAAAAAAACAAAGTTCAATGCTTCTAAGCATGCGTCGACTTGATTCTGAGCATGCCTGGATTTTTAACCGATGGACGTGCCTACAAACAAACGGTTTTGTTCTATCGGTTAGGTATCCATTGGTTAAATTTAAAACAAGATTGCTTTTTTTTAACCTATGGATAAATAACCGATGGGGCCCACACGCGATTGGTTTGGTCCGATAAAAACGGTCCATCAGACAGTTCTCATCGGTTTGACCGATCGTGTGTACGCGACTTTGGTCTTTTGGGTTGAATGACACTGTGTGGCAAAAAATAATTACTATGGGTGATAGCTCCAGACTGAAGGTGTTTTTTGCAGCCTGTTTCCAAAAAATAATAATAATTCTGGGAGTTGTGTTTTGAAACAACTAGATCGCAATGAAAACCCGAACACTGGCACATCAAACAGAAAGGAAAGCAGTGGAAGGTTTCAATTAAAATGTTAAAATTATATCTATAAGCAATTATTTACTACAATATTTCATTAAAAAAATACATTGATAACAACATGTTATTTTTTTTTAAATCAAGGTCACAAGCATAAACCCTAAGAGATTGTAATACTCTCAATGGAATCTTTAAACAGCAAGGAAATATATAAATGCTTGTGTGAAAAGATGTTTCTTATTTGAACAGCTTGACTTATCAAGCAATACTCATTATACTTACAATATATATATACAATACTTATTATTTTCTCGCTTGCACTTTTTCTACTTGTTTCCATTTATGACCTCATTTATATTTGCTATTTTAAATCTTAAATAGGTATAATGGTAAAATAAACTATTATAAATGCAATTTATGTAATAATAAGTATTAACTTTATTTGAAATTTTGACATTTTATTTTGTCATAATGTTAAAAAAAATATATAAATGTATTTTGGTTGGTTTATTTATATTTCAGTTAGTTTTTACCCATCTGTATATCCATCAGGGATTATTAGTGAATAGAGTAAGTGTTTTTTTTTTATTTTGTTATATAAATTAATTGAGCTATAATTCTTCTATTGATGAAAATATTAATTATGACACATATTACATTCTTTAGCTTAGTACATTGAGCTTAGCATCATTTTTTGTCTTATGTCATGGCATTTAAGAGTATGCAATTCCAAGTACTAAAGTCATAGAAATAAATACCCTTTTAAATGTAGATGGTTGAGGTATTTTACATATCATATATGTACTGTGTGAACTGTATATGTATGTGAATTCTTGTATTTTCTCATAGTTTCCAGATTAAATCTGTAAAATGTTTCAAACATAGTGTTTCAAACTCTTCCCCTAAATCTGCATGCCATTTTTTTTTATTATTATTTTAAAAGATTTAATAAAATAATATAAACTGTCCACTTGGCAAAGGAAATGTTCACTAAGCTTAGTAAATAACATGAAGGTGTGTTTACTTTAAGCAACCAGTTATGTGCAATTAAAAATCCTATTTACTTTTAGCATTTTCTTTGAATGTGGTTGGGTATTTACAGAAAACACAGATGCCCCTTATTTACTATTATTCATTTGCAACATGAACTTACATTTTCTTTTTTACTGCTAAAATAAATAAATATTACATTAATAATGTGTTTTCTTATATCACACAGACCACTCATAAAGGTAATGTCACCACTTTCTTTTTTTTGGGATTCAATAACAATGCTGTATATAATCTGCTGCTCTTCACCTTGGTCCTTATTATATACATTGTGACAATGTGTGGAAACTCTTTGATCATCATGTTAGTATATTACAGCAAGTCCCTTCATTCTCCCATGTATTTCTTCCTCTCTCAACTCTCTGTATCTGACATCATGCTGACCACAGATATTGCTCCTAACATGTTAAATATTGTTCTACATGAGAGGACCTCCATATCTTTTTCTGGTTGCATATTTCAGTTTTTTTGTTATTCTACAATAGAAACATTTGAGTGTTACCATCTGACAGTGATGTCCTATGACCGCTATCTAGCCATCTGCTCTCCTCTGCATTATTCCTCCATTATGAAACAATCACTTTGCATTAAACTAGTTCTTGCATCCTGGCTGTTGAGTTGTTCTTTAGCATTCATTATTACACTTGGCTTATGTGAACTAGAATTCTGTGGACAAAATGTTATTGACTATTTCTATTGTGATTTTAATCCTCTTCTTGAACTTTCTTGTTCAGATACATCCAAAGTTCAAATGGAAGCCACCTTGTTGTGTGTCCCTGTGATGGTATTACCCTTCCTTCTGATAGTGGTTTCATATACTTATATTGTTGTAACTCTGTTAAAGATATCCTCCTTTTCAGGAAGACTGAAATCCTTTTCTACTTGTAGCTCCCATCTCATTGTTGTGTTTATATTTTATGGAACCCTAAATGCCACATATATGATTCCAAAGGAAGGACAATCACACACCACCAGTAAGATAATATCCTTGTTGTACACGGTTGTTACTCCTTTAGTGAATCCATTAATATACAGCTTGAGGAATAAAGATATTAAAGAAATGGTAAACAAGGTTGTATATAACCAAAAGCTATAACAAATAAAACCAGTGTTCGGTGCCACAATCATGAAAATTTGGAAAACAATGTGAAACAATTATAGATATATGAAACAAGTAAAAGATGTCTGCGCTGTGAAACACAATATTAATTAATACAAAAAAATGTGAAAAGAGGGGGAGGGGCACAAGTGACAATGAGCACATAAAGTATTGGGTGGTGTTACAATATGGTAGCAATATTTTGAACAATTACTCAATTGATATTGGAGATACACATATGTTCTAAAATAGAGAAGTCCAAGAAACGTAAAAAAGCACAGTCTCAGAAGATCTGATATATCTGATGGATGAAAGTGAAGAAAGGCACTCAATGGAGGGAGACCCCGCAACCAACTCTGGTAAAAAGGCAAGCCGCACACCTTGAAAGTCTCCACACACACCTCTAGTGGTCCCAGCAGCTCACCTTATGACAAGCAAATAAAGCCTGATAGGGAAACCCTTGATGTGAAGGTCTGGTCTTGATGGTATAGATTGCTCTTACGGTCCAGGACAGTACATGCAGATATAAGGAACATACAGTAGGATAGTATAATACTGATAGGACCAAAGAGCCTTGCACATAACACACACATGAGGCTTATCTCCACGAGCAGCGAGCTCGTCAGTGTCCTGCCTCTCCTCTCTCTCCAATTCTCATGTATGTCAGGCTAGGGATGCTAGACAGCTCGAGCGGCAGTGTAACAACCAAACAAGAGGGAAGGAGAGCACATCGCATAATCCAGTAAAAAACGGTCAGGTTTTATTAAAAACAGCATAAAAACTCACATTTCAGTAGGTAATATTGGCATAATATCCACGAGTAGCGAACTCGTATTACGTCCGTCGGATGCTAGCAGTTGTCCAGCGCTCCAATCCCAACAGGAGCGCTGGACAACCGCTAGCATCCGATGGACGTAATACGAGTTCGCTACTTGTGGATATTATGCCAATATTACCTACTGAAATGTGAGTTTTTATGCTGTTTTTAATAAAACCTGACCGTTTTTTACTGGATTATGCGATGTGCTCTCCTTCCCTCTTGATTGGTTGTTACACTGCCGCTCGAGCTGTCTAGCATCCCTAGCCTGACATACATGAGAATTGGAGAGAGAGGAGAAGCAGGACACTGACGAGCTCGCTGCTCGTGGAGATAAGCCTCATATTTTATAGTTCATGTGAGTGCATCAGTGTGTGTTATGTGCAAGGCTCTTTGGTCCTATCAGTATTACACTATACTACTGTATGTTCCTTATATCTGCATGTACTGTCCTGGACCGTAAGAGCAATCTATACCATCAAGACCAGACCTTCACATCAAGGGTTTCCCTATCAGGCTTTATTTGCTTGTCGTAAGGTGAGCTGCTGGGACCACTAGAGGTGTGTGTGGAGACTTTCAAGGTGTGCGGCTTGCCTTTTTTCACCAGAGTTGGTTGCGGGGTCTCCCTCCATTGAGTGCCTTTCTTCACTTTTATCCATCAGATATATCAGATCTTCTGAGACTGTGCTCTTTTACGCTTCTTGGACTTCTCTATTTTAGAACATATGTGTATCTCCAATATCCATTGAGTAATTGTTCAAAATATTGCTACCATATTGTAACACCACCCAATACTTTATGTGCTCATTGTCACTTGTGCCCCTCCCCCTCTTTTCACATCTTTTAGTATTAATTAATATTGTGTTTCACAGCGCAGACATCTTTTACTTGTTTCATATATCACTTTTTGTCTATTAAGGTAGACCTTCCTAGTGTTTGCAGCAGTGTCCTTTTCACCTTCCCTCCCCGTTTGCTATTCACAGACAGCACAGGAGTTTCACCTTTTTTAATTATAGATATAGCTGTCCATTTAGGTACAAAAAAAAAAAAACTTTTGCAATTATAAATCATACAAAGTGTGGCGCTTACATTCTTCATAAGTGAATGATGTATGTCTCTATATCATAACAATTTCAGTATAAACCAACTGTGAGTAACAAGAGACTGTACGATAAATGAAGTCCAATGTGATATTGTCCCAACACCAATAAAAACAATTCTTCTGTCAATCCATAATAATTTCAGACCCTGCTTATTTTAAAACACATCATTTTTTTTCTTTTTTTTTCGAAATTGTTTATTGAATATTTTCAAAATTTAACAAAGTACAAAGGGAAAGTTGATATACACATCCTCCAATATACATGCTTACATTTCAGAGAAAGAAAGAAAAGTCATGACAGAAAAGCATCTTGGCGATACATCAAAAAAAAAATTGGGCCAAATAGACCAACAATTGTCAAACTTTTTGAAGCTCATACCGGTAATAGGTATTAGACTTTCAAATGTGTAGTTCATATGGACCATTGTGGTAATGTCAGATATATTTATGGCTTTGCGTGATTTCTAATTTACGCAAAATCATAGATCGTGTTTCTAGTAGTATATGAGTTATAACTGGTGTGAGGTTACACTAGAATTTGTCTATGTTTAAATGTAGAAGTGCTAGAGCTGCATCTGGGGTCGTGATTACTCCTGTTAAAGATTAAATTAGTTGGAAAACCTGGTTCCATGGGCTTTTTATGTTTGGGCAGTGCTATAGCATATGTAGTAGGATCCCTACTTGTCCACATTCTCTCCAGCATCTAGGTGACGCTCCTGGGAAGTATGAGGCTATTCTGAACAGAGTGTAGTGCCATCTATTTGCCATTTTTATCACTAATTCCTAGTGTTTGACACAGTGAGAGGCTTTATGTATTTCCTTAAAGGTGTGTTTCCATTGTTCTTCTGAGAAAGTGGTACAGTTTTTGAGAACGTCAATTTGTCTTGGAATGTGTTGTAGAAGAAGGATATGCCTTTCGTGTCTTGTTTGGCTGTAGAGTAGAATTGCCATACTTTACTCGGAAGGGCTATAGTTGGTGGTGGTAATGGCTGAAGGAAGTGTGTGATTCTCAGACATTTGAACAGTTTGTCCTTTGTGAGGTGGTATTGTGTCATAATTTGATTTACAGATTTGTGTTGTGTTCCCATATAAAGGTCTGATATATGTGTAATCAGGTCAATCTGGTCCGTGACCTTCAGCATTGGGATTTTGGCTTCAAGCATCTTCAAGGGTAATTTGAATTTTGTGTCTTGTGTATCTTGTTGGTTTTCTTCTAGAAGGAATCTCCAAGCCCTTATGAAAGTCTGCATTGAAGGAGATAGTGTGGTCCTATCCCATGGTGTCCATCTGTCACCCAGAAGTAGTAGTTTTAGGTCATTTGTCAGCGATATGGCGTTCTCTACATCTACCCAAAGTGGTGTATCAGTCTTCTGTAACCAATATTTAATTTGATCTAACCATTCCGCCTACAGGTAGTCATAAATGTCCACTAGTCCGGCTACATCTGCCTGTTTATGAGATGTTAAATTGTTCCGTGAGCATCTAGCTTTTTTTACCATTCCATATGTATTTCCAACCAAGATTTGTTAGGCTCCTGAGGTAATGGTGAGGGATGTGAATCGTCAGGGTGTGGAACACATACAATATTTGTGGTAGTATCAACATTTTGTAAGCAGATATTCTACCCATCCATGATATTTCCTTTTTTGATATAGCCCTGAACTGGGCTTCCAGTTTGGCTACCAGTGGAGACAAATTGGCTTTGGCAAGTCCGGATATTTTGTATGTAAGTGTAATACCTAAGTAGGTGATTCCTCTTGGACTCCATGTATAGGGTAATTGCGCTTGTACTGTGGCTCTTGTGTGGGGTTGCACTGCTATGTCTAGTATTAGGGATTTGGTGAAATTAACTTTGTAGTAGGATATATCCCCAAAAGCCACAAGGATTTTGTGTGCTTCTTTTAGAGATTTAAGCGTGTTGGACAAGAGCAGGATAACCTGCTGACTATCACCAAGGCACTGAGGAATCACAATATCCTCCACAAATGGAAATACCCTGCTACACTCTCAGTTACTTATAATGGGAGCACCATTTCAGTGTCCAAGTTGGAAGAAGGGCTAGGTGCCCTACGACAATGGGGTATACTCCTCGATCAAACCTCCCTACAACCACCTCTCTCAGGCCTGCAACCCATGCAAAGCAACTGGCAGGTAGTAGTAGTGTGTGTCTAGATAAATCAGCCAATAGTCTAACGTTGGCATACTGCTGGGGGATATTTCCTGGCTTGCGTGAGGCTTGTAAGATTTGTTCCTTGATGTGGTAGAAATGTATCCTCAGCAGGACATCTCTGGGATTGTATGATGACGTATATTCCTCCATTTTGGTTTCTACCTGGTTAAGTCTGTTCCCCAGGGCTTGAACTTCTCTTTGGCATTCATTTAACCCCTTGTAAATATCTGTTTGCAGTGAGGATCTCAGGGACAGCAGCATGTCCTTTAACATTGTATCTGACACTGGCCTGTCTTCTGTGGGAAAGTCTGCTATTGGATCCCCTCCCTGTGGATGCTGGCCTGTGCTTACCTCCATGCTCGGGTCAGTCTGTGATCTGAGCGGGGAGTCCCTCCTTGGTTTGGACTTGGCTGGGCTTCTTGTGGAAGGACTGGCTGTCCCAGAGGAGGACACGCTGATCGATAAGGTCGGAGTGGGTGGAATCTGTTGGCAGGCTGCTGTGCTGAGCTCCGGGCCTGTATTCCTGCTGCGTGTCTCTGGCGCCGCCGCCATTTTGTTGAAGCCCACGCGCGGCTAAGGTGAAGAAACTACCCAGTTTCTGCGGCTGCTGTGGCTTCTTGCGGTTCCTTGTCATCCTCGTTCAGTTCTGCGAGTATTACCTACTGGATGGCGGTGTATGAGGCCGTAGATGACACTGATGGACGCTGATGGTGGAGGATTATCTCCGGTGCACTAACAGAGCTCCTATTCTAAGCATCTATCTTGGAGTCTGGATGCCTTAAAACACAGAATTAAAGTGGTTGTAAACCTCAGACATAAAATATGAACAAAGCATATCCTTCTATAGTATGCATTTGTCTCATTTAAGTGTAGTGTTGCTCACGAATATTCGCATTGCGAATATTCGACTCAAATATAGGATATTCGAGTAATCGCGCTATATTTCGAATTTCGCAGTGAATATTCGCAATTCCGAATATTCAATTTTTTACAATTTTCTTTTTAGAACAGATCACATCCTAGATATCTCCATCGACGTCTAAAAGCATTGCTGGTATGATTAGAGACCCTGGGCCGAGTAGCTGAAGCGTTCATTAAATTTTGCCGAAAAATCGCAATCGCAATCGCAATATTTTTTGCTAAAATATCACAAATATTCGATTTCAGAGTGCTCCTACAGCAGTTTTCGAAATATCTGCAAACAATTTCGCATTCGCATTTTGTGAAATTGCGCTAAAATATCTCGAATATTCGATTTCTGAATGAGCCAATCAGAGCGCTCCTACAGCATTTGGGGAAATTCCGCAATAATCATCGCATTCGCAATATTGCGAAATTTCGATAAAATATAACGAATATTCTGAGCCAATCAGAGTGCTCCTACAGCATTTTTCGAAATTGCGCAATAAATATCGCATTCGCATTTTGCGAAATTTCGATAAAATATCACGAATATTCTGAGCCAATCAGAGCGCTCCTCCAGCATTTGTCGAAATTGCGCAATAAATATCGCATTCGCATTTTGCGAAATTTCGATAAAATATCAAGAATATTCTGAGCCAATCAGAGTGCTCCTTCCGCATTTGCCGAATATTCACAATTATTTTGTATTGTAAAATATCACGAATATTCTGAGCCAATCAGAGTGCTCCTAGCGCTGTTGTCGAAATTTCGCCATCAATATCGCATTCGCATTTTGCGAAATTTCGAAAAAATATCAAGAATATTCTGAGCCAATCAGAGTGCTCCTACCGCAGTTATCGAAAATTCGCAATTATTTTCGCATTCGCAATAGCGAACAATCGCAATCATTTAATTTCGATAAAATATCACGGATATTCGAATTTAGCGAATATATCTCGAATATTCGAATATATATTCGAGATATATCGCGAAATCGAATATGGCATATTCTGCTCAACACTATTTAAGTGTACTAAATGTAAATTCTGTCTGCTGCTTCACTCCTCTGCTATCAGCATGAATCATTTCTAACAGAGTTTTCTTGACACCAAGAGAAAAAGGTGACATGGGAGAGACCTCCAGCTGATTGGCAGCCTCAGATATGTTCCTGTGTGCTGTATGAAGGAAGGTGTGTCCCTTCTCTCCAATCAGAGCTCTCCTCATTTAGCTCTTCAGAGTGTGACTTCAGGTCTCCTCCCCTTTTTTCTGATGGCTTAGACAAGCTTTATAAATTCTGCACTTTGATGTGTGTAGATAAGACTGAAGATAGGCATGGTACAACTTATGTAAGAGGATTTGATTCATCTCTGTGTATCACCTTGAATTTAAGGACAAGTCCAAGACGCAAAGCCAGCCAATGCTCATACTTGCCAACCAGACCGCCAATAGCTAGTAGCCATGATAGGCTGATGGGATAGGCAAAGGTCCAATTATCACATACTGTATCTCATCGCCATTAGAGTTAAATGCAAGTAAAATAATAAGCAGTGCAAGCACAAAAAGTAAAAACCAAAAAAAAACAGAGAAAAGTAAAACATGTAGAACAGCCTGCAAAACTTTATAACTGCAATAAATTCCAGTATTTGGCAGTATAATAGCTATGGGGGTCAGGGAAGTAACCTTCCATCTGACCAAGGGAACCATTTTAACACGGACCTAGTGATCCAATACTCCAATCAAGTGGTGTACTCAGTCGGGATAGTCTTGTGACTGTTGTGGAACAGATACCGATAAAGGACAGTCCCAGGTAGACTGACTAGGTGATATCAAATATCAGGTACTGACTTGATTAAAGTAGAGGGACAAACAAACGGGTGCGATAGAACTTCCGCACTGAGTGGAGACTAACAGCACTTAACTGAGCATGCTGGCTGTAAGCAGATGGTGACAGCTTTAGTGGGCCAGCAGAAAGAGACAATAAGTTGAAACCCCAGCGATATCAGATCCGAGCTGACTGGAGTACCGTTTATTTCCTTCATCGTGCTTGGTCTTTAGCAAGTTCATCCTGGTGCCCAGGGCAAGCTATCTCCAGGGACAGGATATTTGTGGATTTGTGCAGTTCAGATTAGAATTTCCTAGCTAGCTTGTCATACATGGTCGTGAGACTTTTGTCCAAGTCAGCTTTGGTGAGCTGCAGAGTGTACTTACTGTCCCACATGGAGTGTGCTGGAGGCCGCAGTCTGTGTGCACGTTGGAGCGGTGTCTGGCTGGGCGCCATCTTGGGACATCTTGTTCTGCTCTCTCACGCAGTTTTCAAAGCAATTCTTTGAGGAAGGCATGCACTAGTAGAGTATTCTGCCAGGGGTGCAGGATATTTTCAGGTGTGGATCGCTGCTAGATAGCCCTGGGGATTTAGCTTAAGCCTCCGGTACTCACGGAGCTCTTATCTCCTGCTTTCGTCCAGCTTTGTGCCTCGCATGTGCCCCTCTATTGGGATTTTTTTACCAAAAAATATGTAGCAGAGCACATATTGGCCTAAATTAATGAAGAAATTTGATTTTTTTATTGGATGTGTTTTATAGCAGCAAGTAAAAAATATAGTTTTTTTTTCATATTGTTAGTCTTTATTTGTTTATAACGAAAAATAAAATGCAGTGCTAATCAAATACAATACCAGCAAAAGAACGCTCTATTTGTGGAAAACAAAATACATAATTTTTTTCGCAAAGAAACAGGCTGGTCATGAAGGGGAGTAAATCTTCCAGAGGTTAAGCGGTTAATACATCTGAGGCTGAACTCCAGGATAAAAAGTTAA
The DNA here is from genome assembly GCF_905171775.1 of Rana temporaria. Classification (NCBI taxonomy): domain Eukaryota; kingdom Metazoa; phylum Chordata; class Amphibia; order Anura; family Ranidae; genus Rana; species Rana temporaria. Next base: position 476,757,512 of record NC_053491.1, on the reverse strand, counting down.
ACTAAATATATGAATTAAATAAAGATGGCAGAGGTGGTGTCAGAGTGACGATGGGGCTGTAGACATCACATCACTGGGCAAGAGCACTTTTAGAGTTTACCCCAATGGGAAGTTCCACTTTTCTGCTTCCTCCTCCCCCTCCTCTTTAATTTTTGAACACTTCTTTTGTGGGTACCTGGTTTTAACCATTTCCATCCTGATTGCCTAGGTGATCTGAGGGGAGGTTTGGCCCCCCTCTGCCCGCAGCTTCTTGGGACACAAGTCCCAGAAGGGTGCAGGACCATTTAGAGGGCCAGAAGGGCTTGCATGCACCATGTGGAGCCAGCTTTGAAGCCGCAAAGAGTCACAGCCAGCTTCCCATAGTTAGCACCTGGGACCTGAAGACTGGCAAAGAATCAGTAGTGAATCTCTTTACGTACAGGTAAGTGTCCTTTTATTAAAAGTCAACAGTTAAATGATTTGTAGCTGCTGATTTTTTTTATGGGGACGAGGACTAAATACTGTAACTTCTTTAAGTATTCCATAATTGAAAATATGATTTGCATATTTGAACATTATAGCCCTGCACACTCTATGTGGTACAAATCTGCTTAAAATGTAAACTCCAAACTCACCCCCTTCCCTCCAGAAGACCCTAACACATGTGTGATATGCTTTTTATTATACTTGTGTAGCACCCTCCTATAATAGGCTGCTAGAGTGGTCTGAATATTTAGGAGGCCTCAGCCAATTCCATGGAGGGGGGGTGCCCAGTAGGTGGCTTGGAAGGAGATAAATAGTCTGAGGCATGGAGCAGAAGGGCTTGAAGCCTTGAAGCCTGGGAGGAGTGCTGACCTTCTGGGCAAGTCAGCTGAAGCCTGCAGAGAGAGTTCACCAAGATCCCAGCTCAGTTCATCTGTAAGGCCTATTTTCCTGGAAGGGAGCAGACAGAATAGAAAGAGTCCTCCAAACATCTGCCCACTAAATTTTGGAGTATCTCAAACTTTCCGACACCTCATTCAAGTTTAACCAGCAATAAAGCCTGAAATTACATCTACTGAGTGGTTCTTGTGAGAGAGAATACATTTTGTATGCCTTCTTACCTGGGGACCAAGAAGGGAGCAGAATCTTGGGACAAAAAAGCGGGTACAGTCAAAACGTCTGCACTACAGTTCTGACGTCACATGCCATTTACATTTAGTAATTGGTCTTCCTTCTCTTCAATTCATCTCCAGCCCAGATGACCTTCCTCTGATGCAGTGAGTGATGCTGATGTGACCACTGTTTCTGCTTCAATATGCTGTGAGTAAAGTGCAATGTAAGGAAGCCCCCTTAGGGGGTGTGGCCCTGACAACTATTCATTCAAAGTAAATCCTTAGTCTTCTGGTTTGAATAAAACTGGGTGGCAAACATTAATTACTGTGGGGGATAGCTCCAGACTGAAGGTGTATTTTTGCAGCCTGTTTCTAAAAAAAGGGAATTGTGCATTGAATCAATTAGATGAAAACCTGGGAACTGGCACAACAAACATAGACGTGAGCAGTAGATTTCTCTTAAAGTGTTAAAATTATGTTTATAAGGGGGGCTATCACACTGCAGAATGGAAGTCTGATCCAGCAGCTTCTCCATCACTCTGGGATTTCTCCATCTAGAGGTGACCCACAGTGCCAACCATGCCACAGCTATCCCCACAAACATCATTGCACCCACGGGCATGACCAGGTGAAGGAAGGACACTTCTAACAATAAGAAACTGCCACACTTCTTCCTCCCTTCTGAGCGGCTGCATGAACAAGATAGTGGCGGTGGCGGCACTCCGACCTCATCCAGTGGATCTCTGTGCTCTGCACAGAGTCCTCTTCAACCTGTAGCTTCTAAAGCCTCACAGCCAAGGTCGCCAGTGGTCTCCAATCCCATGTCACAGAGCCCTGCCACAGCTATAACTCCTCCAGCACCACTAGAGACTTAGCTGACACTTTCAACTCCTTCCCTGCTACAAATCAGTCTCAGAGGCCACTCTGAAGGACATGTTAGTGTCCCTGTGAGCTTCCCTACATGCTGATCTCATGGAATGTGTGACCAACTTTAAAACAGAAGTGCAGGAACTGGGGGGGGGGGGGAGTGGATCACATTGAACATAAAATAGGGGAATTTGCAGCCTCTTACAATACCTTGATAGATGCACACATTGCAGGATAATGAGATGAAAAAGCTTAAAGTGGGGGTTCACCCTAAAAAAAAAAATCTAACATTACATCCAGGATACTAACAACATTTACAGTATGCAGGTCTTTTTTTTTTATAGCCGTACATACCGTTATTTTGTGATTTTCTCCCTGGCTTCCGGGTTCTGATTACTGCAGGACTGGGCGTTCCTATCCCTGGGTTCGATGATTGACGTCTGGTGAAACAGTTACCATGTCGCACAAGGCGCGTCACCAGATTTCCGTAAATAGCCGAGCTGCGAGTCGGCGCTATACGACGTCTGCACAGTCAGCTCTACACGGCGGGCGCAGGGGCCGCATAGCGCCGACTCGCAGCTTGGCTATTTACGTCGGGGGAGAAAATCACAATATAACGGTATATACGGCTATAAAAAAAAAGACCTGCATACTGTAAATGTTGTTAGTATCCTGGATGTAATGTTAGAAAATAGTTTTTAGGGTGAACCCCTGCTTTAAGGCCAAGGTTTCAGATATAGAAGACAGCTCAAGGCGGAATAATTTGAAGCTCAGAGGTATTACTGAATCCATCTTAAATGCTCAATTGAACCAATTTGTCTGTGACCTATTTTGGGCAGTCCTGACAGCTATCCCAACCTCTGAAATAGTTATTGACTGGATCCACCACTTGCCTAAACCCTCATACCTTCCTGTTGGCGCCCCCCCCCCCGAGACGTCATTATGAGGGTCCATTTTTATCATGTCAAGGAACAACTTACCTTGCCTGAGCAATTCTTCCACCTCCAACTCTATGCAGACCTCTCTCAGTACATGCTGTAAAGGAGAAAATTGCTTTTGACGATTACAAAAGCACTGAGTAATCAAAACATCACTTACTGCTGGGGCTACCCTATAAAGCTTACCATTACCTACAAAGATGCTACTTCAGTAAATACAACTCTCAATGATGGACTTGCACTACTCCGTTCATGGGACATTCTCCCGGATAAGGAAAACTCACCTAGTCCTAATCGCAGCAAAAAATACAGTGGCCTTCTCCCTGCACGATTCCATCTGTGACCCAGAATGCAAATATCTGATTTTCATTTGAGATATAAATAACAAACCATTCACTGTAGTAAAGACCTATGCACCCAACTCCCACCAGATCCGCTTTGCTCAAAGTCTCAAAAGTAAAATGTGGATCTCCTATAATAACTTTAACCTCACTGCAAACCCTCACCTGGATCTGTCTTCTAAACCTAAGATACTTCCCCTAGCACTCCAACCGATACTTCACAGAAAATATTTATGTGACACTTGGAGATGCCAGCATGCCAAAGAGCATGATTATACTTTCCATTCTTTACACCACAACTCTTACTCCAGAATTTATATGATATTAGTTAATAAGGTGCTGTTGCAGGCTGTGTCCTCTTCCACTACACACGACATGTCATGGTCAGACCATGCTCCCGTATCTATATCAATAGCGGAGGAGCACATACCCAACCCTGCTTACATTTGAAGAGTCAACTCCCATGTACTCAACTCACCCAAAAATGTCAGCGCCATCACTAAACATCTTCAGGAATTTTTTCAAATGAACTTGGATACTGTTTCAAATCATTTTACTGTATGGTGTGCCCATAAAGCCTTTATTAGAGGTATCTTCATAGAAATGTGCTCCCGTATCAAAAGGCAAGGGTCATCACAGCTTGACAAACTAACACAGACCTGCGGACCCTGCTCATAGAGCAACATGACAGACACCATAGGGCCCTTAAACTGACGCATTACTTCTCAGGGAACAAGGCAGGCAAATTTCTAGCAAATCACTTTAACCGGTTGCCGACCGCCGCATGTATATGTACGTCCACAGAATGGCACGTACAGGCATATGGGCGTACATGTAGGTCCCCGCCTTTCCGCGGGTCCGATCGGGACCCCCCCCGTAACATGCGGCGGTCGGAAACCCGCGGGGAGCGATCCGGGAAGAGGGTGCGGCTATTCATTTCTAGCCGCCCCCTCGCGGTCGCTCCCCAGAGCTGAAAAACGGGGAGAGCCGTATGTAAACACGGCTTCCCCGTGCTTCACTGTGGCGGCTGCATCGATCGAGTCATCCCTTTTCTAGGGAGACTCGATCGATGACGCCAGACCTACAGCCACACCCCCTACAGTTGTAAACACACACTAGGTGAAGCCTAACTCCTTCAGCACCCCCTGTGGTTAACTCCCAAACTGCAACTGTCATTTTCACAATAAAGAATGCAATTTAAATGCATTTTTTGCTGTGAAAATGACAATGGTCCCAAAAATTTGTCAAAATTGTCCGAAGTGTCCGCCATAATGTCGCAGTCATGAAAAAAATCGTTGATCGCCGCCATTAGTAGTAAAAAAAAAAATAATAAAAATATCCCCTATTTTGTAAACGCTATAAATTTTGCGCAAACCAATCGATAAACGCTTATTGCAATTTTTTTAACAAAAATATGTAGAAGAATACGTATCGGCCTAAACTGAGGGAAAATAATTATATATGTTTTTGGGGGATATTTATTACAGCAAAAAGTAAAAAATATTGCATTTTCTTTCAAAATTGTTGCTCTATTTTTGTTTATAGCGAAAACAAATAAAAACCGCAGAGGTGATCAAATACCACCAAAAGAAAGCTCTATTTGTGGAGAAAAAAGGGACACCAATTTTGTTTGGGAGCCACGTCGCACGACAGCGCAATTGTCTGTTAAAGCGACGCAGTGACGAATCGCAAAACCTGGCTTGGGCATTTAGCTGCCTAAAGGTCCGGGGCTTAACCGGTTAAAGCAAAAAAACTACATTCTAAAATAGAGTTCTTACTAGACCCAACGTCCAAGAATAAAAGTCATTAAACCAAAGAAAATTGCTGATGCCTTTGCCTCTTTTTATGGATCCCTTTACAATTTAAAGGAGGATCCTTATACCCCTAACCACAGGGTGCCGCTATTGAATAATTTCTCGCCTCCCTCCACTTACCTATCCTTACAAACTCCCAAATCCAAACACTAGAAAATTGTCAGAGCTATCAGGTCCCTCCCTTTGGGTAAGTCCCTGGGTCCTGATGGCTAACAAATGACTACTACAAACAGTTTATGGAAATAGAAATAAATAAAAAAACTGCTCTAACCGGAAAAATTAATAGTCAGGTGTAAAAACCAGAAGGCTGCAATCACGTGATACAAACACAAATACAAATAGAAAAAAAGAAAACTGTGCCAACTAATATATATATATACTCAGCAAACAAGGCAGATATAAATATAACAAAATTAACAAAAGTTCAAATAGAGGTTGAATGATGGACAAACGCCTCAGATATTGAAGATCAGGACGAACAACACCCAGGTGCACTAGACATCCGTGGAAACCACCACCAAATGGAGAGCAGCTTACCAGATTTCAGATAAACCACAGCAGCGTATAATGATCCAACAACGACATGAAACCAGGGTGAACGTAACCACAGTGGGATTATCCTCAGAGTATGGAGACTCATATGCGTGTCAGATGACCAATCCATGGGTCATACCATAATAAAAGGAAACCGGCCCATAGCGTGATAACGTTTAAAAATCAGGTTTAATAAAGATAAAATCCTACTCACAGACATCCATGAATTATAGGCATGTACAAACAAATCCCGGCCGACACAATAGGAGCCCTTCCTCCTTACGTTGAACGCGGTGACGTCACTGCACGCCGTTTCAGACGCGTTTCGTCATAAGTCTGACGTTTTCAATGGGGATGGGCTATGCAATGATTCACCGCTAAATATACCCAAGACTTGCTTTGGTCACAAGGAACAGGAAGTAGAAAAAACTCAGTTTTGAGTATGGGAAAAAATAGCTGATCCAGCCCATAACGGACTAGGATAAGCATCAATCAGAGAAATGTATTAAAAGTTCTTATCAAAGAACAATATGAACAAAATAAATAATAAAGTTTGTAAAAAAATGGAAAGCAGATCCCTGAAAGGAGTCAACTTCATAGTTATACGGCCAAAAATGTATAATGACACCAGCAACTAATGTTGAATTGCAGTGTAAACCCCTACTAGAGAAATATAAATTTCTCTCTAAAGCTACAGGTATACACTAAACCTTGAGAAATGTGCATGTGAAGAAAAAAAATGAGAATAAAAAATATAAATAAATATCAAAGACCTGTGATAGTCTAGACAAGTGTGATTACGGCCACATTTAAAGTGATCACATGACCATATTATTATATTAATTAATTACTCTCAATGTAAACATAGGAATGGGGGAATTGCGGATCAATATTACAGAAGCCGCAATACATATCCATATAATAAAAAATAGTGGATGAAATTTGTGTAACTAAATATAATAAACTAAGACCCCTAATTAAAAGAGGGGAATTCACAACTACTATGTCAAGAAAATGTGAAAAAAATAAATTAAAAAATAAGTGAAAATTAATTAGTTTGAAAAAACAAAATCAATACAAATTATTAATCATATTGTAGTGTAGTGCGAAAAATACTTAAAGGATCACTAAAGGATTTTTTTTTAGCTAAATAGCTTCCTTTACCTTACTGCAGTACTGGTTTCATGTCCTTATTGTTTGTTTTTGCTTTGAAGTTGCTGTAATTCTGCTCTGATCTCCACACTTCCTGGTTGTCTGTTTCCTTATAACCACAGTACTGGGAGCTTTTCACGGTGATCTAAGCTGTCATTACTGTGTGTCTGAAACTTAACAGAACCAATCAGATTAATTTAAAAAACAAAACACTGCCCTGGATTTGTTTGGTTTTGTTCAGTGTCTCTCTAGTTCACAGGAACATGAAACCAGTTTACAAGTGAAACTAACCTGCAGGCACATTTATATGATTGATTTTTATCTATTTGTAATGATTTTTAAAATGAATCAGTTAACTATTATGTCTCTATACCCTGTAAACAGTCATTTCAGCAATTTTTTTTCCCTTTAGTGACCCTTTAAGGGGAGAGGGGGGAAGCTCCCATCCTTGTGTGACAAAACCAGACTTTTACAAACAATAAACAGGGAAAAAAGGGGTGGAGATAAGGGCCGTCTAATGTGAGCCACCCTCACTGCGCGTAGCTGGAGAATAAATGTGAACACTGGTGATATTTATAAAATAAATGAATAAATTAATAAATATACAAGAGCTGCTGCTTTAAAAATTATAGAATCCAAAATAGTTAATATGCAAATACAGTGATACCTATTATAAATAAGGTGCCAAATGTGATATTAAACAGCGCTCAGAAAAATAAGTGAAAATGTAAATCAACAAATATAATATTGGTACAGTGACATAGTAAAAAATAAATAAATAATCCACCCTCTAAGTGAGTCAATATATAAGTGTCCAAAAATCCGTGCAAAAATTGCATCAAAAAATACCAGGTTGGCAAATAAAGTCCATAAACTGCCTAAGTGAACAAAAAAAATATATATAAATAGTTCACCCTGCGACAGGTCTCTCACCCTATTTGAGAGGCTCAAATAGGGTGAGAGACCTGTCGCAGCGCAAAACTCAATGGATCTTCCTGTTAAAAAGCCATTTTCCGAGGGGACTAAACATAGAACTGGATGTGAATTGCTTCATTAGCAATGCCTAAATTATGAGCAATAGATTTGAGACATGTGTTTTTACATATATAGGATGATCATGAGCTATGTTTATATAAGGGGGCCAAACAACTGGGCTACCCGTCATGATCAGAGTTTTGATGAGTGCATGCATATGGGGATGATGTAGTACACCCACTTACGTCTAAACCAGAGCATTTATTTGTTTTACTAACGTATATTTATACACAAGTCATTTATAGCTCATGGCCCAGTTTAATATCTTTTTCCAGTATTCATTTTAATATAATGTTTTTAAATAATTTTAACATTTTTTAAAAATATATATTATTTTATATATATTTTTTATTCCTATTAATATCTTTTAACTAATATTTTTATGCATTTTCAATATGGATAACAATATCTGCAACTCTTTTATATACAATTTTTAGAATATCATTTATATTTTGTATATACACTTATTGTCTAGAGATGTGTTTGTAGATTTCAGAGTGCTATATAATATATATATTTTATATATGTATACATGTCATTCATAACTATACACACCATTAATTGGCTGGCTCTTGTGCTTAAATAATGAGAGCCAATGTACTCTGTGTTTCTGAATTTATACTGCTATACTCTGTATGCATAGACCTAGAGGTAACTTGTGGTCATAGGGACATCCGAAAAGCTGACAGTCAGCAATATTTGGTTTTCACCCCTCCATTATGGAATACACTGCAGGCAGGTTGAGTGTCATACCCCAGTTTAACCATCAGGGTTAGACATTACATTCGATACTAGGCAGTGGGATGTGGTGTAATACACCGACGTCGCCACTGAGGGCCTCCACCACGATGGAAGAATGCCAGCTACAGCGTCATGACGATGATGCTGCTCTGATTGGATGAGCGGGTCATCTGCATGTTAGCATGGCTGGGAGGAACGTAAGCCCACTCAGCTGTAGCTTGTTAACATCAAAAGGCACGCATCAACACAAGGGGGGAGGGAGGACCCTGGCAACTATATAAAGCGGCACTAGACAGCTGGTAAGTAACCCCATGAAGAAATCATTTCGATGAAACATGTCGGGGAGTGATTACTAAAGTCACAACCGCATACCTTAACTTTCTAAGCTTGAACGTGGAATGGTCTAATCTGCCACCAGCTCAATTACCTAAGCAGCAGCTCCAGTACACCTGCACAAGGGCTGTGAGTAACACTTGGGCTATTCGTTGGTCCGCTGTGACCACTAGTTCACCTGGAGGATATCTTTATTTTTTGTTTTACACCGTGTCAGTTTTTGGATTTATACACTGCTTGTAACAAGAGTTACCTTTGTGAGTGCATTCTTTGGGAGATTTGTAGTGTGTTATTAAAAGTTGTGTTACAGTATCACACTATTGTGCTCTCTTTTTCTTATTTGCATATGGCTGTTATCTTGGAGTTTTCTTTTTGCTTCGGATCTCCATCTGTTTAACTGAATGCTTCACTCTATATGAAAAGAAGGAGTTCTATCAACTAAACTGAGGGGGTCAGTTATCAAGCCTGTGTGCCTAAACACGAAAGTGTCAGGCCATTTGTTGCGGTGAGTTTGCATTTCTGATGGGTGGTGGAAGCACGCAGTCACTGTGGTGTGGTGAAAGCACTTATTGAAGATCGGGAAGGATTTTTTCTTTTCCTTTGTTCTCCATTTATGAACTATTTATATATATATTTTTTGTTCACTTAGGCAGTTTATGGACTTTATTTGCCAACCTGGTATTTTTTGATGCAATTTTTGCACGGATTTTTGGACACTTATATATTGACTCACTTAGAGGGTGGATTATTTATTTATTTTTCACTATGTCACTGTACCAATATTATATTTGTTGATTTACATTTTCACTTATTTTTCTGAGCGCTGTTTAATATCACATTTGGCACCTTATTTATAATAGGTATCACTGTATTTGCATATTAACTATTTTGGATTCTATACTTTTTAAAGCAGCAACTCTTGTATATTTATTAATTTATTCATTTATTTTATAAATATCACCAGTGTTCACATTTATTCTCCAGCTACGCGCAGTGAGGGTGTCTCACATTAGACGGCCCTTATCTCCACCCCTTTTTTCCATATTTATAACTTTATTCATTGCTGCTATGGAAGCCATTAATTTTCTGTCGAATAGACAGATTAATGCAGAATCAGTTTTCTCCACCAACCAGGAAATGGCTGAGTGTGAGGAAGATTATCCAGGAACTCTGAAAATTTTAGAGAACCTGTTAGAAAAACAGGTCAAAGCCTGGTGGGACGTGTTCACCTTTGAGCACTATAACATGGAGGGACTTATTTTCAGAAGCTTGAGGTGGGAGGTGACACCTCAAGATGGTTTAACCGACACTAAGTACATGACCGAATGGTTACATTTTTTCAATAGGGTAGGTAAAGAGTTGCAGAATTTAGTACTTAAAAGGAAAGAAATTAAATTATCTTTACTGAATGAAAAAATTCAGGTTTTACAGAATAAATTGGAACCAATTAAGGAAACCAGTTTAATGAAGGATTTTAATGTTAATATGAAAAAGAAACTGGAAAAAGTTGATAGAGAAACACAGAAAAGGAAAGTTGAAAAATTTAACAGGGATTCTGAGGATTTTAAAAATAATACAATTTATGCTTGGCAGAGCACAGGAATCACCAATAATAATATGGATGAGGAAGCCATTGTGGATTCACAACAATCATCAAGAACCTTGGAAGTCATAGCAAAGAAGGATACTATTAAACAAAGTACCAATAGTAAAAAACCAAAGCTTGATCAGAGCTCATCCAATCAAGCTCGAGGTATTGGTACGAATATTGGTAAAAAAGATCATTATGCCTCTCAACAGGCATCACCTGGACCTTCAAGGCAGGAGAGAAATGGCCAACAATATGGTCACCAATATCAGTCCCCTCGGACTCCACAATTTTATGGGAGGAAGGATCAGTGGGACTATCCCCCACATCAGAATTACCAACAGTGGCCCCATCACCCGCCCCCTTTGGGATATTATCCAGGACCTGAATATGGACATATGGGTAACAGATTCCAACCTTTGGCAGAGGATTACCATAATGGTTATTACTCTCAACAACCTTTTTTAGGGCATCGGGGGAGGGGAGGGAGAGGCGGGACGCCGAAGAGGTACCCACAGACCAGGAACAACAAGGGAGGAGACAAGCATGCTACTCCGAAATTTCCGCGAAGAGGACCAGAAATCTATCAAAGAGAAGACGGGGATGCAGGGCAGGGCGAAGGAAACAATCCCAGAAAACGAATGAGGGAAGTGGAAGCATAGGAATATTTAACCTGAGTAAGGTAGCGTTGAGCCCGAAAGAGCTCAATGTCCTCAATACGGGTTTAAAATGTGCCCCTAGAAAAACGATGAACAAATTCGATGTGTACATGGACACACAGAAATTCATCAGGACTCTTAATTTAAAGAAATATTTCTTGAGCCACCCTGTAACGTCTTCTATGAATAGTACCATTGTGACAACGAAAGTAGATAGTGGACTTAAGAATAAATCATTATTCAATCCCCAGATTTCCAATAATCATTTCATTGAGGTCTTCAAACAGTTGGTACTCAAAGATATTGAGGAATTACCTCTGAAAAAAGGGGTTAACCCCCGTTACATCAAAGAGGGTATTGAATCTTTGGAGGATAAGAAGGATATTGTGATCCGACCAGCGGACAAAGGGGGGGGGGGGTGGTAGTCCTGGACAAGGAGTTCTACTGTACCCAATTATCCCATATGTTGAGCGATACCTCCACATATAAAAAATTACCATCAGATCCTACTGAACCTTTTAAGGTACAACTTGATGCGTTGGTAGATTGGGGATATCACATTGGAGCTTTAAGTCTTAAAGAGAAAAAATACTTAGCTCCTTCAGCGTGCAGGATACCGGTGATCTATACTTTGCCGAAGATCCATAAGAATTAAACCATTCCACCTGCTCGTCCAATAGTCAACGGGATTGGATCAGTTACAGCCAGACTGGGAGAATATCTCGATAGGTTTCTTCAATTGAGTGTGCGGACCACCAAGGCATATCTGAAAGATACCACTGACCTGCTACAGTCCCTGGACAAAGTGAGCATCAAGCCTGATATAGACATCTTTTTGGTGACAGCCGACGTGGCGTCACTTTATACTATCATTCAGCATGATGATGCCCCACTGGCATTGAACTGGGCTCTTAGCAGGAGGGATGATTTATCGCACATTCAGAAGAGATTTATGGGACATGTATTAGAATTCTGCATGTCCCATAACTACTTCTGGTTCAATGGCTCTTTCTTTTCCCAGCAGGTTGGCGTGGCTATGGGGGCTAAGTTTGCCCCCAGCCTCGCCAACCTGTTTATGGCTGAGTGGGAGGACAGGCATGTTTTTCATAACCGGAGACCCCAATTATTATTTTATCGGAGGTTTATAGACGATTTTTTATTTATATGGGAAGGATCACAACAAGAAGCACTCCAGTTCCTGGGAGAACTCAATAATAATTCCAATAATATTAAACTGGAATACACGATCAGTGGAAATACTGTCAATTTCTTGGATGTGACTATTCAAAGAGAAGGAAATAAATTAAAGACTAAAGTGTATTTTAAAACCACTGATCGGAACAGTTACCTGTCCATTAATAGTGGACACCATCCAGCGTGGATTAAAAATATCCCTAAGGGGCAATTTTTAAGAGTTCGACGCAACTGTTCAGATGTTACTGACTATCTCTCACAAGCACAAATACTCAAGAATAAATTTGTTCAAAAGGGATATGATGAGCCAGCTTTGAATACTATGATTGAAGACATTGCTGTTATCCCTAGAGATAAATGCTTGGAGAAGAAGGCAGAAGAGCCAAATAATAATCAACACCAATGCGGATTCCTGTCTGGGTTTCATGCCCAATATAGGGAGGTAGAGGCCATTTTTAAAAATAATTGGCACATCTTGGGTAAGTACAGACACCTTGCCGAAATTCTTCTGAGTCAACCACGATTCATCTACAGCAGTGGTCATCAACCATTCCTGCAGGGCCCACTAACAGGCCAGGTTTTATGTATTACCTTGGGGAGATGCAGACTAGAATACAGCAAACACTAGAGCAGCAAATGATATCACCTGTGATGTATTTCAGTTATCTTGCAAACCTGGCCTGTTAGTGGGCCCTGCAGGACAAGGTTGATGACCACTGATCTACAGGAGGGCTCCTAATTTCGGTGATAAGGTGGTCCGTAAGATTTTAGATCCCCCAGACCAACAGGCCCTCAGAATAGATCTTAAAGGATTTTTCTCCTGTAGGAAATGCATCTGCTGTAGAACTGTACAAACAAGTAACAGGGGTAAACAACAGGTCATGAGTAGTGATGGGAAGAGTTTTTCTATTAAAGAATTTATTACGTGCAACTCTTCTTACATAGTATACCTGATCTGGTGCCCCTGTGGGCTACTTTATGTAGGGAGAACCAAGCGGTTATTGCGGATTCGAGTGGCTGAACACCTTGCGAATATTAAGAAAGGCTTTGAGTATCATAGTGTGTCAGTCCACTTTAAAGAAAAACATAACCAAGATCCCTCGTTAGCTCAGTTCTGCGGTATTGACTGTGTGTACCCTTCGTGGAGAGGCTCAAATAGGGTGAGAGACCTGTCGCAGCGCGAAAATCAATGGATCTTCCTGTTAAAAAGCCATTTTCCGAGGGGACTAAACATAGAACTGGATGTGAATTGCTTCATTAGCAATGCCTAAATTATGAGCAATAGATTTGAGACATGTGTTTTTACATATATAGGATGATCATGAGCTATGTTTATATAAGGGGGCCAAACAACTGGGCTACCCGTCATGATCAGAGTTTTGATGAGTGCATGCATATGGGGATGATGTAGTACACCCACTTACGTCTAAACCAGAGCATTTATTTGTTTTACTAACGTATATTTATACACATGTCATTTATAGCTCATGGCCCAGTTTAATATCTTTTTCCAGTATTCATTTTAATATAATGTTTTTAAATAATTTTAACATTTTTTAAAAATATATATTATTTTATATATATTTTTTATTCCTATTAATATCTTTTAACTAATATTTTTATGCATTTTCAATATGGATAACAATATCTGCAACTCTTTTATATACAATTTTTAGAATATCATTTATATTTTGTATATACACTTATTGTCTAGAGATGTGTTTGTAGATTTTAGAGTGCTATATAATATATATTTTATATATGTATACATGTCATTCATAACTATACACACCATTAATTGGCTGGCTCTTGTGCTTAAATAATGAGAGCCAATGTACTCTGTGTTTCTGAATTTATACTGCTATACTCTGTATGCATAGACCTAGAGGTAACTTGTGGTCATAGGGACATCCGAAAAGCTGACAGTCAGCAATATTTGGTTTTCACCCCTCCATTATGGAATACACTGCAGGCAGGTTGAGTGTCATACCCCAGTTTAACCATCAGGGTTAGACATTACATTCGATACTAGGCAGTGGGATGTGGTGTAATACACCGACGTCGCCACTGAGGGCCTCCACCACGATGGAAGAATGCCAGCTACAGCATCATGACGATGATGCTGCTCTGATTGGATGAGCGGGTCATCTGCATGTTAGCATGGCTGGGAGGAACGTAAGCCCACTCAGCTGTAGCTTGTTAACATCAGAAGGCACGCATCAACACAAGGGGGAGGGAGGACCCTGGCAACTATATAAAGTGGCACTAGACAGCTGGTAAGTAACCCCATGAAGAAATCATTTCGATGAAACATGTCGGGGAGTGATTACTAAAGTCACAACCGCATACCTTAACTTTCTAAGCTTGAACGTGGAATGGTCTAATCTGCCACCAGCTCAATTACCTAAGCAGCAGCTCCAGTACACCTGCACAAGGGCTGTGAGTAACACTTGGGCTATTCGTTGGTCCGCTGTGACCACTAGTTCACCTGGAGGATATCTTTATTTTTTGTTTTACACCGTGTCAGTTTTTGGATTTATACACTGCTTGTAACAAGAGTTACCTTTGTGAGTGCATTCTTTGGGAGATTTGTAGTGTGTTATTAAAAGTTGTGTTACAGTATCACACTATTGTGCTCTCTTTTTCTTATTTGCATATGGCTGTTATCTTGGAGTTTTCTTTTTGCTTCGGATCTCCATCTGTTTAACTGAATGCTCCACTCTATATGAAAAGAAGGAGTTCTATCAACTAAACTGAGGGGGTCAGTTATCAAGCCTGTGTGCCTAAACACGAAAGTGTCAGGCCATTTGTTGCGGTGAGTTTGCATTTCTGATGGGTGGTGGAAGCACGCAGTCACTGTGGTGTGGTGAAAGCACTTATTGAAGATCGGGAAGGATTTTTTCTTTTCCTTTGTTCTCCATTTATGAACTATTTATATATATATTTTTTGTTCACTTAGGCAGTTTATGGACTTTATTTGCCAACCTGGTATTTTTTGATGCAATTTTTGCACGGATTTTTGGACACTTATATATTGACTCACTTAGAGGGTGGATTATTTATTTATTTTTCACTATGTCACTGTACCAATATTATATTTGTTGATTTACATTTTCACTTATTTTTCTGAGCGCTGTTTAATATCACATTTGGCACCTTATTTATAATAGGTATCACTGTATTTGCATATTAACTATTTTGAATAACCAAAACAGATCAAGCATTACTTATAAATCAAGCATTGTTTATAAACGCATTGATGTCAGTGTCAATGTTTAAGCCATATGGTGTGTAAGACTTCAACCGGTGGATCAAAGCCATTTCCAGCTTGGATATCTCTCTCACAAGAGCACTGCCTATCCAATTAGGCTTAAATTTGTCAATGCCCAAAAATAACGTATTGGACGGATCTCGGTTGTGTTTTAAAAGATAGTGCTTGGACACTGAATGGTTTTTGAACCCTGTAATGATATTGGTGATGTGCTCGTTTAGGCGAATCTGTAGGGGTCGCTTAGTCCGGCCCACATACTGTAAGCCACACGGGCACTGCAGCAGGTAGACCACCCCTGTAGTAGCACAGGTGATGAAGGGTTTGATACAATGTTGCTTCTGTGTAACAGTAGACATACACGTTGTGGTTCTTCTGCTCCTACACAAATTGTGGGTGCAGACCCTACACCGTCTGCATTGATAAAAACAGATAATCAGTAAACATTGGCATTTAGCTAGAAATGACACTGTCTTGAAAGATCTATTACCAGAGAAACCGAGAGTTATCTTTAAAGGTGTGCCATCCTTACGCAACCATATAGCACCCAATTTCCTGAACCCTCCATGTAGTACTAGTGGTTTCCTTGACACTATTAGTGTAGGAGCAGAAGAACCACTAAGTGTACGTCTACTGTTACACAGAAGCAACATTGTATCAAACCCTTCATCACCTGTGCTACTACAGGGGTGGTCTACCTGCTGCAGTGCCCGTGTGGCCTACAGTATGTGGGCCGGACTAAGCGACCCCTACAGGATTGCCTAAACGAGCACATCACCAATATCATTACAGGGTTCAAAAAACATTCAGTGTCCAAGCACTATCTTTTAAAAACCGAGATCCGTCCAATATGTTATTTTTGGGCATTGACAAATTTAAGCCTAATTGGAGGGGAAGTGCTCTTGTGAGAGAGATATCCAAGCTGGTAATGGCTTGGATCCACCGGTTGAAGTCTTACATGTGGTCGTGATCGCACTTGTCTAGACCAGTGTTTCTCAACTCCAGTCCTCAAGGCACACCAACAGGTCTTGTTTTCAGGCTTTCCCTTATTTTGCACAGGTGATTTGATCAGTTTCACTGCCTTAGTAATTACCACAGCAGTTTCATCTGAGGGAAATCCTGAAAACATGACCTGTTGGTGCGCCCTGAAGACTGGAGTTGAGAAACTGGTCTAGACTATCACAGGTCTTTGATATTTATTTATATTTTGTATTCTCATTTTTTTTCTTCACATGCACATTTCTCAAGGTTTAGTGCTTACCTGTAGCTTTATAGAGAAATGTATATGTCTCTAGTAGGGGTTTACACTGCAATTTAACATTAGTTGCTGATGTCATTATACATTTTTGGCCATATAACTATGAAGTTGACTCCTTTCAGTGATCTGCTTTCCATTTTTTTACAATATTTATTATTTATTTTGTTCATATTGTTCTTTGATAAGAACTTTTAATACATTTCTCTGATTGATGCTTATCCTAGTCCGTTATGGGCTGGATCAGCTATTTTTTCCCATACTCAAACCTGAGTTTTTTCTACTTCCTGTTTCTTGTGACCAAAGCAAGGCTTGGATATATATAGCGGTGAATCATTGCAGAGCCCATCCCCATTGAAAACGTCAGACTTATGACGAAACGCGCCTGGGACGGCATGCAGTGACGTCACAGCGTTGTAAATGCCTACAATTCATGGATGTCTGTGAGTAGTATTTTTTCTTTATTAAACCTGACTTTTAAACGTTATCACGCTATGGTCCGGTTTCCTTTTATTATGGTATGACCCACGGATTGGTCGTCTGACACGCATATGAGTCTCCATACTCTGAGGATAATCCCACTGTGGTTTCGTTCACTCTGGTTTCATCTCGTTGTTGGATCATTATGCAGTGCTGTGGTTTATCTGCAATCTGGTAAGCTGCTCTCCATGTGGTGGTGGTTTCCACGGATGTCTAGTGCACCTGGGTGTTGTTCGTCCTGATCTTCAATATCCGTGGCGTTTGTCCATCATTTTACCTCTATTTGGACTTTTGTTCATTTTGTTATATTTATATCTGCCTTGTTTGCTGAGTATATAATATATATTAGTTGGCGCAGTTTTCTTTTTTTTCTATCAGTTTATGGAAACCCTCACCACACATCTCTCCTTGGTATTCGCAGCTGCTATGACCTCTGCCTCTTTCCCTTCTGAGATGCTGCAGGCTTATATTGTGACAATACCAAAACCAGGGAAGGATCTTAAGTCTCCAACTAACTATAGGCCAATCTCTTTGTTGAATAACGATGTTAAACGGTATGCAAAAATACTTGCCCAGTGACTAACCCCTTTTTTACCTACCTTGATCAAACCCGTACAGATGGGTTTTGTCCCTGGATGCCATTATTCAGAGGACAGGGACCTGTCGGAGGCCTTCTCTGCTGTTATCTCTGGAGGCGGAGAAGGCATTCAACCACATCCATTGGCAATAAGACACTCCAAAAAATGTGGGTTCACAAGACCTATCCTGTCTGCGATCTTAGCACTGTATAATACACTGTTTGCCAAGGTGTACACCTCCAATATGCTCTCCCACCCCTTCCAAATCACAAACGGAACAAGGCAGGGATGCCCCCTATCTCCTTCTATTTTTAACCTATTAATTGAAACACTAGCAGAAACTATCAGAGAATCCCCACAAATCGATGGGTTCAGATTTCAGCAACATTCTCACCTCATAAACCTATTTGATGATGCCATCATTATTTTCCTGACAAACCCAGACACTTCTCTCACAGTGACCCATGACATTCTTACAACATTTAGCAAGTTGTCCTGAGGTTAACTTCATCAAATCCTTACTAGATATTGATATTCACCCTGTTTTACATATTAAAAGCCAAGCTTCTTACCCTACACCTGGAGCAATGACAGTGTAACCTACTTAAGAATACAGTAAGTATCTGAAATCTCACAACTGGCTGATGCCAACTACCTCCCCCTTATTGACAAACTAACAAAGGCTGCACAAATTATGTCTAAATGTGAGCTCTCCTGGACAGGTCATCTTGCCTCTTTCAAAATGATGTTACTTCCCCAAATATTGTATCACTTTAGAACTCTCCCCATACCTGTAAAGCAGACACATATGCTAGCACTTAACACTATACTTCAAAAATTTGTATGGAAAGACATGATACCCCGTAGCTCCCATACACTACTTCTCAAACATATGAATGTGGGTGGCATGAGTATGACTGATCTCCAAGACAACACACTTATCACAATTGCAGAGTTTTTTCACCCCCCCCTTAGACAAGCTCTGGATAGACATCGAAAAAACTGTCAGTCCTGAACCCTCATTTGACACCCTACTACTAGTTAATATCCAGAAAATTTGCCCCTCCCTACCTGAGCCTCCTTACTAGCATGGAGAACTTTATATTCCCTAAACCTCCCTTAAGCACAAACAACACCAATAGCCCTCCCTCTTCAGGTTTTAGAAACAATTATCCCTTTCTTGTCCCTCCGTAAATGGGGAAAACAAGGTATCTTAAAACATTTAACTAGTTTCTGGAACAAGATATTTTGCACAATCTCATAGATCACTGGGATTATTACCTCGCCCTCTCCAGCGCGAGGGATTCTCAATATAGGTATAGTACATTCTCCCGCCTCCCCCCCCCCTGATTGTAGAGGAATAGTTAACCACATCTTCTCAGCCACTAAAATGCTTATAACCAGAAAATGGTAATCCAACCTATCACCTAATCTATCTGAAGGGATTGACATGTGGAAGTTCAACTATACATTTGAAAACATATTGGCATATAGATATGGAAACAAACGTCAAACGTTTGACCACTACTGGAGACTGTGGAACCTATGAAATATGACTCATTATTATGACCCCCTTCAAATAAACCACTCTTACAGTATGTAACATAGTATGTAACATAGATGACATTTGTCCACGAAATCTGGCTAGACCTTACCCAGACACCGACAACCTATCCCAATGTTTTACTTTATTGTATTTTATTTCTTATAGTTTTCTGTTTACCTATATGTTCTACACTGTCTGTTTTACTACCTGGACTACCTATTACCTGGATAGGAATATGTTTGGCTTATTCTGTCTATGTTGGCTATTTTGTCCTATCGGCTTAAAGGATCACTAAAGGATTTTTTTTTTAGCTAAATAGCTTCCTTTACCTTACTGGTTTCATGTCCTCATTGCTCGTTTTTGCTTTGATGTTGCTGTAAAACTGCTCTGATCTCCACACTTCCTGGTTGTCTATTTCCTTATAACCAACCTACTGGGAGCTTTTCACGATGGTCTAATCTGTCATTACTGTGTTTCTAAAACTTAACAGAACCAATCAGATTCATTTTAACCACTTGCTTACTGGGCACTTAAACCACCTTCGTTCCCGGAGCAATTTTCAGCTTTCAGCACTCTCACACTTTGAATGTTAATTACTCAGTCATACAACATTGTATCCAAATGAATTTTTTGTCCTTTTTTTCATAGAAACAGAGCTTTCTTTTGGTGGTATTTGATCACCTCTGGACTTTTTATTTTTTGCGCTATAAATGAAAAAAGGCGAAAATTTTTGAAAAAAAATGAATTTTTCTTAGTTTATGCGATAAAATTTAGCAAAATATTAATTTTTCTTCATAAATTTTGGCCACAATTTATACTGCTACATGTCTTTGGTAAAAATAACCCAAATTAGTGGATATTATTTGCTCTTTGTGAAAGTTAGAGAGTCTACAAGCTATGGTGCAAATCATAAAAAAAATATCACACCTGTTGTACCGGTGCCTATCTCATTTCTTGGGGCCCTGAACACGCCAGGAAAGTACAAATACCCCCCAAATGACCCCTTTTTAGAAAGTAGACATTCCAAGGTATTTAGTAAGATGCATGATGAGGTTTTTGATGTTGTAATTTTTTCCCACAATTCTTTGCAAAATGAATATTTTTTTTATTTTTTTTCCCCCTCACAAAATTGTCATTGTAATAGGTTATTTCTCTCACATGGCATGTGTATACCACAAATGACACCCAAAAATACATTCTGCTACTCCTCCTGAGTATGGCGATACCACATGTGTGAGACTTTTTTACAGCCTGACCACATACAGAGCCCCAATATGCAGGGAGCACCATCAGGTGTTCTAGGAGCATAAATTACACATCTAACTTGTTGACTACCTATTACACTTTTGAAGGCCCTAGAGCACCTGGACAATGGAAATGCCCACAAAGTGACCCCATTTTGGAAAGCTAGCACCCCAACATATAATCTATGAGGCATAATGAGTCTTTTGAACGATTCATTTTTTTCCAAACGTTTCTGGAAAATGTGGAAAAAAAATGAAAACGCATTTTTTTTATGCAAAGTTGTCCATTTATAAGATATTGCCAACACATAGCCTGTACATAGCAAAAATTACACCCCAAAATACATTCTGCTACTCCCCCTGAGTATGGCGATACCACATGTGTGGGACTTTTTCACAGCCTGGCCACATACAGAGCCCCAATATGCAGGGAGCACCATCAGGTGTTCTAGGAGCATAAATTACACATCTAACTTGTTGACTACCTATTACACTTTTGAAGGCCCTAGAGCACCTGGACAATGGAAATGCCCACAAAGTGACCCCATTTTGGAAAGCTAGCACCCCAACATATAATCTATGAGGCATAATGAGTCTTTTGAACGATTCATTTTTTTCCAAACGTTTCTGGAAAATGTGGAAAAAAAATGAAAACGCAATTTTTTTATGCAAAGTTGTCCATTTATAAGATATTGCCAACACATAGCCTGTACATAGCAAAAATTACACCCCAAAATACATTCTGCTGCTCCTCCTGAGTATGGCGATACCACATGTGTGGGACTTTTTCACAGCCTGACCACATACAGAGGCCCAACATGCAAGGAAGACCAACCGGTGTTCTAGGGACACATAGCATACACATGACAAGAATTACACACCAAAATACATTATGCTAAGCAAAGGGTAAACAAAAAATGTACCTGTGGTTTTAGTAGCGCAGTTGTCCACGGGACGATAGCACTGGTCCAGGCAGCAGGCAGGGACTTGGTCAGCAAAAGAAAATGCAATTGTCCAGGCAACAGGCATGATGGCATAGGTCCTACAGGCAGCTGGCAGAAGTAGGGCCTCGTTCAGGACAGAATGGGGACAGGGGTAGAGGCTTCTCCCACCCAAATCTCTTTGAAGCCTCCGGGCAACCAGACCCTAATCTAGAATGAGAAAACAAAAACAATAGTTTTCTTCATCCAGAAAAACAATTCTGGAGCCCCTCACATGTGAGACCCCTGTGCTTTGAATCCCACTAGTCCACTGGCAGGGTAAAAGATCAGTCCAAGAGGCAGGAAAAAAGAATGGTCAAACGGTCCAGGGTCAGTTCCAGATCAGGCAGAGGTATAAACAGAATCGGTAGGCATAAGCGTGGTCAAATAACAGTCCAGGGTCAGTTCCATATCAGGCAGAGGTATAAACAGAATCGGTAGGCAAAAGCGTGGTCAAATAACAGTCCAGGGTCAGTTCCATATCAGGCAGAGGTATAAACAAAATCGGTAGGCAGAATCGTGGTCAAATAACAAGCCAGGGTCAAATACAGAGCAAGCAGAGGCATAAGGGGTGTAAAGGTAAATGGCAGGAAGTGACTAATAATTTAGTAAGGAATGATAACGGCGGAAACAGCCGTCTATGCAGAGGCCTGGTTGGGAAGGGCATTGGGCACAATAAAAACGGGTGTCTCTTCTCACTCCATCTTTGGAGCACACCCGGCATTTTTTTTGGGAATTTCGGCCTGTTGGTCCGGGAGGGATTTTATCTGGGAAGTGGCGCTCGTAGAGTCGGCTTACCACATCGGATCGAATGGTTGCTGGTGGGTTGCTGGTGTATAAAAGGGCAGTGGTGATTTCCTCCTGGAAGTAAAGGTAGGATTTGGGTCTTGGAGTGGATTTTCGATATAATACGTACGTGTTGTATATGGCCAAATTGAATAAGTAAATTGAAACTTTTTTATACCACTGGTATGATCGTCTTGTGGAAAGGTAGGGCTCGATCATTTGATCATTGAAATCGACACCCCCCATGAACTTATTGTATTCGTGGATACATTTAGGTTTCTGGATTTGCCCATTCCTCCTTCTGATGGTAACGCATGTATTGTTGTGGATGGTAGAAAGCACGTACACATCCCTTTTGTCCCTCCATTTCACGGCCAGAACTTCCTCATTGCGTGCACTCGCCGTCTCCCCTTTTCTTAGCTTCTTGGTGACGAGGCTTTGAGGAAAGCCCTTCCGGTTCGACCGTACAGTGCCGCATGCGGGTGTCTTCTTTCTATACAGGTTTCGGAAAAGGGGCAAACTTGTGTAGAAATTGTCCACATACAAGTGGTAGCCTTTCTCCATGAGCGGGTTTAGGAGTTGCCAAACAATTTTCCCGCTGGTTCCTATGTAGTCTGGGAAATTAGGGGGGTGTAGCTGGCTGTCCTTTCCTTCATATATGTTGAAGGCATAGGTATATCCGGTGGCACGGTCACATAATTTGTAGAGCTTCACTCCATAGCGGGCCCTTTTGGAGGGCATAAATTGCTTTATGCCGAGCCTGCCAGAAAATTTGACAAGTGACTCGTCAACACAGATGTTTTGGTCCGGGGTAAACAACTGGGGGAAAATTTGGGAAAAATAATCTAGTAGTGGCCGAATCTTATAAAGTTTGTCAAAATTTGGGTCATCTCGGGGAGGGCACTGGGTATTGTCACTATAGTGTAGGAATCGCATGATCATTTGATATCTGGACCTGGGCATTTTTGAGGAAAAGACGGGCATGTGGTATATGGGGCGTTTTGACCAATATGAACGTACTTCGTTTTTGTGGTTTAGTCCCATACAGAATACGAGGCCCAAAAATTTTTTAAACTCTTCCACTGTAAGGGGTCTCCATTGGAAGGGACGGGCATAATAGGATGTGGGGTGACTGGAAATAAATTGTTGGGCATAGAGATTGGACTGGGAAACAATTGAGGAAAGCAAGTCCTCAGTAAAAATTAAACTGAAAAAATCTATTGGGGCAAAATTTTCTGTGTCCACTTGGACTCCTGGCTGGGCAGTGAAAGGGGGAATGTTGGCTTCTCCTGAATTAGGAGGAAGCCACAAGGGGTACTGAAGGGAATAGGGAAGGCTGGCATGGGACCTACTGGTACGTGACCTTGCTTGACGAGGTGTTGCGGTTCTGGTGGATGGCACAGCGGTGCTGGTGGATGGCACAGCAGTGCTGGTGGATGGCACAGCAGTGCTGGTGGATGGCACAGCAGTGCTGGTGGATGGCACTGCCTCCTTAGCAATACGCCTTCGTCTGGCGGGCGGACCCTCTTCCTCCTCTTCTTCCTCTTCTTCCTCTTTCTCCTCTTCTTCCTCTTCTTCCTCCTCTTCCTCATCTTCCCCCTCTTCCTCCTCTTCCTCATCTTCCCCCTCTTCCTCCTCTTCCTCCTCTTCCTCTTCACTGCTAACTATCGGCTCATAGTCAACATCAGATCCGGCGTCTGACCTTGCGGAGGAATCCGAATCGCAGAGCTCCCCGTTGCTCTCGTCGGCCGCAATAATTTCGTATGCCTCCGTAAGTGAAAAAGATCTTTTAGCCATGACAAAAGATGGCACGTGGCACTGATGACACTGACAGGTGGCACTGACGGCAAATGGGACTGGCAGATGGCACGGGCAGATGGCACTGATGGCAGGTAGCACTGATGGCAGGTGGCACTGATGGCAGGTGGCACTGATGGCACTGATGGCTGACGGCACTGATGGCACGGGCAGATGGCACGGGCAGGTGGCACTGGCGGCAGGTGGCACTGATGGCAGGTGGCACTGATGGCTGACGGCACTGATGGCACGGGCAGATGGCACGGGCAGGTGGCACGGGCAGGTGGCACTGGCGGCAGGTGGCACTGATGGCTGACGGCACTGATGGCACGGGCAGATGGCACGGGCAGGTGGCACGGGCAGGTGGCACTGGCAGGTGGCACTTTTGGCAGATTGCACTTTTGGCAGATTGCACTTTTGGCAGGTGGCACTGATGGCAGGGGCAGGTGGCACTGATGGCAGGGGCAGGTGGCACTGATGGCAGGGGCAGGTGGCTCTGATAAATGCACTGGCTGGTGGCACTGGCTGATGGCACTGGAAGGTGGCACTGGAAGGTGGCACTGGAAGGTGGCACTGGCAGGGACTGTGGGTAGTGTTTGTGTCACTCACTGTTTTTTTTTTTTGACTGTAACGATGGATGCACTGTAAAAGGCTTTCTCTCCTCACACGTGGTCTGTGTGTAAGGAGAGAAAGCCGGCGATGAGAGATGATCTCATTTGTTTACATTCGAGATCATCTCTCATTGGACGGCTAGATCGAATGCTGAATGGCCGCTGTGATTGGCCATTCAGCACGATCTGTGATTGGCTGTGTCCGAGGGACACGGCCAACACAGTTTTCTGCAGAAGCGCGATCGCGGGGACGCGCTTCCAGCAGAGAAACGACAGGCCATTTAAAAACGGCCACTTGGCACTTCAGGTCCGCGCTGCAGACGTATTTTTACTATAGCGCGGATTTGAAGTGGTTAAAAACAAAACACTGCCCTGGATTTGTTTGTTTTTGTTCTGTGGGTCTCCTTACTTCACAGAAACATGAAACCAGTCTAAAAACAAAGTGAAACTGTAGGCACATTATATGATTGAATTTAATCTATTTTTAATCATTTTTAAAAGGAATCAGTTAACTTTTATGTATCTATACCCTGTAAACAGTCATTTCAGCAAAAAAAATGTTTCCCTTTAGTGACCCTTTAATTAACTGCCACTAAATGTACTGATTATCCACACATTGACATATGCATGTGTACATGATGTATTTATTCTGCATTCTGCATGCTGTATATTTGGGTATCACAATCCCAAACTTAATTTCCTGGACAATCTGTGATCAGTTACCCTCCTAGGTACCAATGTTTAACACATGATAACATTTGTTTAAGGCGTACATGGTCGAATTTCAAAAAAAAATTATTTTGAAAATCCGAAATTTCACGCGTTTTGTGATCCGATGGTGCCATCATTGATTTCGAAATTTGACCAACCAAGCCTTCAATTTCACTTCATGTTGCTACAGAAAATAATTTTTGTGGCTGGGAATCTTCTTTTCTTTCCGGGAATGTTCTTTGCTTGCACAAGCGCATTTATTTTTCAATCAAATTTCTCACGCGATTCTCCCATCATTAATTAGAAAATCGTTTACTTTTCAAAACATTTCTAACATGTCCGATTACTCAAATTCAATGGCCGTGCGGAAATCGGCTGTTGGTGCAGCCCACTAATGGTGCAAAATGCGAATGAAAATTCTTAGATACGATTTTTGAGAGAAAATTATTTCAAAATTTTGACCCATGTATGACCTGCCTAACGTATTGTTTGTCCCTATATACAATTCTTTCAATAAAACAATTATGAAATTAAAAAAAAAATGTCTATAAGCAACTATTTACTACAGTATTTCATTAAAAAAATACATTGATAACAACATGTTAATTTTTTTTTTTAATCAAGGTCACAAGCATAAACCCTAAGAGATTGTAATACTCTCAATGGAGTCTTTAAATGACAAAGAAATATATAAATGCTTGTGTGAAAAGATGTTTCTTATTTGAACAGCTTGACTTATCAAGCGATACACATTACACTTACAATAGATATATACAATACTTATTATTTTCTCTCGCACACTTTTTCTACTTGTTTCCATTTATGACCTCATTTATATTTGCTTTTTTTTTTTAAATCTTAACTAGAAATAATGGTAAAGTAAACTCTTATAAATGCAATTTATGTAATAATACGCATTAACTATACAGTATTTGCAATTTTGACAAAAAAAATTAAATGTATTTTGGTTGGTTTATTTACACTTCAATTACTTTTTAACCACCTATGTATTTCCATCAGAGATTATTAGTTAATAGAGTAAGGCATTTTTTTTTCTTTCAATATTTTTTATTGGTAGTTAAACAATATATAATCAAGTTAAAAAGCATTGTTACAGTATATGTGTACAGTGTGTTAACAAACAGCATATCAAGCATAAAATAGTAAATACATTTCAATATATATGAATTCATACGACGTGAAATTTTAAAATTTGACGCGGGAACAACGGCCATACTTTATACAGCACATACGTTTGCTGTGTAAAGTTAAGGCACCAAAAACGACGACTAACTTTGCGACGGGAAACTAGACTAGTGGGGACGTAGCGAACGCGAAAATCCGTCGTGGATCTCCGTAACTCCTAATTTGCATACCCGACGCTGGTTTACGACGCAAACTCCCCCAGCGGCCGTGGTACTGCATTCTAAGATCAGACAGTGTAAAACAATTACACCTGTCAGATCTTAGGGATATCTATGCGTAACTGATTCTATGAATCAGTCGCATAGATACTCTGAGAGATACGACGGAGTATCTGAGATACTCCGTCGTAGCTCCGCTGTGAATCTGGCCCTAAGTTTATACCAGGCCTTCCAAGGGGTCCATGAAACATCATGTTTATGTAGAGTATTTAATGAGATGGCAATTATACGTTCATACGTGAAATGGAGATTGGTTAAATTAATAGCCTCAATAATAGAAGGAGGGCAAGGGTCTTTCCATTTTCTAGTGAAAGTCATTTTTTTTGTTTGTTTTGTTTTTTTAGAATGAATTAGTTTAGCTTTAATTCTCCTATTGAGGAGAATATTAATTATGACCAATATTACATTGGCTTTAGCTTCGTGCATTAAGCTTAGCAGAATTTTTCACTTATGTCATGGCATTTAAGAGTATGCAATTCCAAGTACTAAAGTCAAAGAAATAAATACCTTTTTACTTTGTAAATGTAGATGAGTGAGGTCTTTTACATATCATGTGTATGTTCTATATGTATGTGAATTGTTGTATTTTCTCATAGTTTCTAGATTAAATCTGTAAAATGTTTCAAATCTGCATGCCACTTTTGTAATTAGAAAAAAAAGAAAGGGGCTGATTTACTAAAAGAGTATAAACTGTCCACTTAGCAAAGGAAATATTCACTAATGCTGCATACACACGATCATTTTTCGGCATGAAGAAAACATTGTTTTAAAAAAATGTCATTTAAAATGATTGTGTGTGGGCTTCACATCATTTTTCGGCTTCTGAAAAACGACATATTTTGTTTTCGCATTTTGTTTTAAACTATGTCGTTTTTCGGGTTGGAAAATATGATCGTGTGTGGGCTAAAACGACGCTAAAAACCCGTGCATGCTCAGAAGCAAGTTATGAGACGGGAGTGCTCGTTCTGGTAAAACTACCATTCATAATGGAGTAAGCACATTCATCACGCTTTAACAGACAGAAAAGCGAAAAATCGTATTTTACTAATACGGAATCAGCTAAAGCAGCCCCAAGGGTGGCGCCATCCGCATGGAACTTCCCCTTTATAGTGCCATCGTACGTGTTGTACGTCACCGCGCTTTGCTAGAGCATTTTTTAAAAATAATGGTGTATGGGAAACGTCGTTTTAATGTTGAAGTTGGAAAAACTTTGTTTTTTCTACATCCTGAAAAACTTTGTTTTTTTTTCATGCCGAAAAATGATTGTGTGTACGCGGCATAAGCTCAGTAAATAGAATGAAGCTGTATTTACTTCAAGCAACCAATTATGTGCAAAAATTTAAATTGTAAAATCCTATTTACATTTAAAATGTTCTTTGAATGTGGTTGGGTATTTACAGTAAACACAGGTTTGCCTTATTTACTACGATTCATTTTTCAACATACTTTTTTTTTTTTTTTACTGCTAAAATAAATAAATATTACATTAATAATTTGTTTTCTTATGTCACACAGACCACTCATAAAGATAATGTCACCACTTTATTTTTTTTGGGATTCAATAGCAATGCTATATATAATCTTCTGCTCTTCACCTTGGTCCTTATTATATACATTGTGACAATATGTGGAAACCTTATGATCATCATGTTGGTATATTACAGCAAGACCCTTCATTCCCCCATGTACTTCTTCCTCTCCCAACTCTCTATATCTGACATCATGCTGACCACAGATATTTCTCCTAACATGTTACATATTGTTCTACATGAGCGGACCTCCATATCCTTTTCTGGTTGCATATGTCAGTATTGGATTTATTCTTCAGTAGAAGCATTTGAATGTTTCCTTCTGACAGTGATGTCCTATGACCGCTATCTAGCCATCTGCTCTCCTCTCCATTATGTCTCCATTATGAAACAATCACTTTGCATTCAATTAGTTCTTGCATCCTGGATTTTCAGCTGTTCTATGGCATTAATAGCAACACTCAGCATATGTCAGCTAGATTTCTGTGGATCAAATGTTATTGACTATTTCTATTGTGATTTAAATCCTCTTATGGAACTTTCTTGTTCAGATACATCCATAGTTCAAATAGAAGCCACCTTGTTCTGCTTCCCTGTGCTAATATTACCCATTCTTCTGATAGTAGTTTCATATATTTATATTGTTGTAACTCTGTTAAAGATTTCCTCCTTTTCAGGAAGACTGAAATCCTTTTCCACTTGTAGCTCCCATCTCACTGTTGTGTTTCTATTTTACGGAACCCTACTTGCTGCATATCTGATTCCAAAGGAAGGACAGTCACGAGTCACCAGTAAGATAATGTCGTTGTTGTACACGGTTTTTACTCCCTTTGTAAATCCTTTCATATACAGCTTGAGGAATAAAGATATTATAGAAATTGTAAACAAGGTTGTATATAACCAAAAGCTATAACAAATAAAACCAACATCAGAAACAAAGTGTGAAAATAATTTGTGAAAACAATGTGAAACAATGATAGATGTAGTTGCCCCTTTGAGTGAAAAAAATCCACCTTTGCAATTGTGGATCATAAAAAGTGTGAATGATATACACTATATTACCTTACCAAAAGTATTGGGACACCTGCCTTTGCACGCACATGAACTTTAATGGCATCCCAGTCTTAGTTTGTAGGGTTCAATATTGAGTTGGCCCACCCTTTGCAGCTATAACAGCTTCAACTCTTCTGGGAAGGCTGCCCACAAGGTTTAAGAGTGTGCAGGTAAAGGCAGGTGTAGCAATAAATTTGGTAGTATAGTGTATAGTGTATGTCTCAATACCATAACAATTTCAGTATATACAAACTGTAAATAACAAGAGAAGGTACGAAAAATAAAGTCCAATGTGATATTGTCCCAACACCAAAAAAAACATTTCTTCAAAATGACTCTTCTATTAATCCATATCTTCACCACTTGTGCTTATATAGTTTGGATGCACATTCACCAGAGATGTTTGACCCCTTTTTACAGGGAGGTCAAAATGCACTTTTGTCCTCAGAGGCTCTTAGCACCTTGGGATTTAACTCCACAAACTTCCTGTGGGTGATAGCACATCATTGTATGATAGCCACGCTGAAGACAGGGATTTAAAATCTCATTGTATAGTATTTATTATAAAAAGCATAAGACTGTTTCTTCCAGGTCCTGTATGACATTGCATCCGGGCTGAAAGATGCATTGACTGGTGCGGCAGAGTGGAATTTACCCACAAATGGTCTGTTAGGTACCTGGGATGTGAGCCTGATGTGCAGAGGAAGGCCTCTCGTACAACTCCGGCTCGTGGACTACTGGCAGTGATACAGCAGCCACATGAGCACGGTGTGGGGTATGAGTGCCTGTAAACAGTTCAATAGTCCCTGTAGTAGCGGTGGTCAGCAGGCAGATAGTAAATGAGCTGACACGATGCTTGACTGGTGGCAGGCTGGGATGAACCACAAGGAGCAGTACCTTCTTTAGCCCAGGTAGGACTGTTCTGACATTGTTTGTTGTTCACGAGGCTTGACAGGAGGAATACGACATTTGAAGCCCATGTCCGGGATCCGTCTGTGTGTGGTGGCTTTTGATGCACTGACTCCAGCCTCAGTCCACTGCTTGTGAAAGTCCTCAACACTTTTGAATGGCCTTTTCCTTACAATCCTCTCCAGGCTGCGGTCATCCGTGCTGATTGTGCACCTTTTTCTTCCAAACATTCCCCTTCCACATAACTTTCTATTAATGTGCTTTGATACAGCACTTTGGGAACATCCAACTTCTTTTGCAATTACCTTTTGAGGCTTTCCCTCCTCATGGAGGGTGTCAATGATGGTTTTCTGCACAACTGTCAGGTCAGCAGTCTTTCCCATGATTGTGATTCCTACTGAACCAGACTGAGAGACCATTTAAAGGCTCAGGAACCCTTTGCAGGTTTTATGGCTTAATTCGCTGATTAGAGTGTGACACTTTGAGCCTAGAAAATTGCACCTTTTCACAATATTCAAATTTTCGGAGATTGTGGATTTGGGGTTTTCATGAGCTGTAAGCCATAATCATCACAATTATGACAAATCATGGCTTAAACTATCTTGCTTTGCATGTAATGAGAATATCTCATATGTTAGTTTCACATTAGTGAAATAAATTAACTTTTGCACGATGTTCTAATTTTTTGAGTATCACCTGTATATATACATTTTTGTTAAAGCTGTGATATACAAAACATGCACACTGAGGGATATAGATGGACACACTTTCACCATTTATGTCTTGCTTATCCCCCATTCGTCCCCGGTGAGTCTCGGTTAGCTCCACCCCTTCTGCTCCCGGGCTAGACGTGCTATGCTGACACCTTCTGGGACACCAGTCTTTGACAACTTGGCTTAGTTTACCTATACATGTTATAGGCATCTACTCCTGAAGAAGCAAGCAGAAGTCAATGAAACACGTCGAGTCTATAAGATGCTTGTTACCATCATGTATCAATTATTAGGAACTACCTTTGTTCAAGCAATTACTTATTATTCAACCATCAAATTGGGTTGGCTTATACCCTTATGTAATATACAGTACAGACCAAAAGTTTGGACACACCTTCTCATTCAAAGAGTTTTCTTTATTTTCATGACTATGAAAATTGTAGATTCACACTGAAGGCATCAAAACTATGAATGTGGGAAACAACTGAAAATATATGTCATATTCTAGGTTCTTCAAAGTAGCCACCTTTTGCTTTGATTACTGCTTGGCACACTCTTGGCATTCTCTTGATGAGCTTCAAGAGGTAGTCACCTGGCGCAGCACCCCATCACTCTCCTTCTTGGTCAAATAGCCCTTACACAGCCTGGAGGTGTGTTTGGGGTCATTTTCCTGTTGAAAAATAAATGATGGTCCAACTAAATGCAAACCGGATGGAATAGCATGCCGCTGCAAGATGCTGTGGTAGCCATGCTGGTTCAGTATGCCTTCAATTTTGAATAAATCCCCAACAGTGTCACCAGCAAAGCACCCCCACACCATCACACCTCCTCCTCCATGCTTCACGGTGGGAACCAGGCATGTAGAGTCCATCCGTTCACCTTTTCTGCGTCGCACAAAGACACGGGGGGTTGGAACCAAAGATCTCAAGTTTGGACTCATTAGACCAAAGCACAGATTTCCACTGGTCTAATGTCCATTCCTTGTGTTCTTTACAAGTCTCTTCTGCTTGTTGCCTTTCTTTAGCAGTGGTTTCCTAGCAGATATTCTACCATGAAGGCCTGATTCACACAGTCTCCTCTTACCAGTTCTAGAGATGTGTCTGCTGCAAAAGGTGGCTACTTTGAAGAACCCAGAATATGAAATATATTTTCAGTTGTTTTCAGACTTATTTGTTATGTATAATTCCACATGTGTTACTTCATAGTTTTGATGCCTTCAGTGTGAATCTACAATTTTCATAGTCATGAAAATAAAGAAAACTCTTTCAATGAGAAGGTGTGTCCAAACTTTTGGTCTGTACTGTATATATATATATATATATATATATATATATATATATATATATATATATATATATATATATAATGACTGTTACAACCTTTAATAAACTTTGATACTGTGTATATTCTATATATTTCTATTGGCCTCGTGTGTTCACCTCACTCAAAGTCCCAGGGCGAAATTCTGTATTTATGTTGTATATTATAGGGATGGAGGTGTCTCACTGGCAGCACCATTTTTTTATTTTTTGTATTGAACCCAGGTGGAAGACACCTACATGCCCATTTTGATCTATTGCTGCCCTTGGCCTAATTTTTTATTAATTATCCATATAATATTAATGCATGTTTCCCTATAGTTACCATCCTTTACAATCATATCCTAACTAATGTTCTGCAGGTCTAGCCTTATGCCCCATACACACCATCACTTTATGTGATGAAAAAAAATGACGTTTTTAAAAACGTCACTTTAATTGACTGTGTGTGGGGGAAAACGTCGTTTTATGTCTTGTAAAAAACGACCAAAAAAAATTGAAGCATGCTTCAATTTTATGTGTCGTTTTTCAAAAGTGCACTTTTTACTTCACAGAAATTGACCGTGTGTAGCAAAAAACGTTGTTTTCTAAGACGTTTTTTCATCCACGCATGCCCAGAAGCAAGCTTCAATGGTAAAACGTGGTGGAACGTAACCTCACTTTGCAAGATCATTGTGAGAAAACGATGGTGTGTAGGCAACTTCGTCTTTGAAAATTGAAGTTTCAAAAACGTTGTTTTTTACTTCACAGAAAGTGTCATTTTTTTTCATCACATAAAGTGATGGTGTGTACGCGGCATTAGCCTTTTCCCATTGCTGTGTCCCTCTTTGGTGGTTGCAGTGTTTGTTTACATCCTGGGAGCTGCGATGCATACAGGGGATGCATCCATCACATAGGATTAGCTTATACGCTCATGTATATATATATATATATATATATATATATATATATATATATATATATATATATATATACATATGTATGATGACTGTTATAAATTTTAATAAACTTTGATGCTATGTTTATTTTATATATCTCTACTGGCCTCATGTGTTCACCTCACTCAAAGTCCCAGGGTGAAATTCTGTATTTTTGCTGTGTGCTGTATGAAGGAGTGTGTGTTCTTTCCCTCCAATAAGCTGTCAGAGATCTCCTCACTTAGATCTGCAGAGTGTAACTTCAGCTCTCCGCCCCTTTTTTTCTGATGGCTTAGACAAGCTTTAAATATTCTGCACTTTCAAAGGATGTAGAAAATAGAAGATTGCAAATAGACATGGTACAACTTATGTAAGAAGATTTATTTTATCTCTTTGTATCACCTGAGGCCAGTCACTTCACTGAGTATATGAAAAGGTTTACAACTACTTTAACCAATTCAGCCCTGGAAGGATTTGCCTCCTTAATGACCAGGGCATTTTTTTGCGATACGGCACTGCGTTATTTTAACTGACAATTGTGCTGTCGTGCGACGCTGTTCCCATACAAAATTGACAATCTTTTTTTCTCACAAATAGAGCTTTCTTTTAGGTGTATTTGATCTCTCTTTGTTTTTTTATTTTTTTGCGCTAAAAACAAAAATAGAGTGACAATTTAGAAAATATATATATATTTTTTTACTTTCTGCTATAAAACACATCCAATAAAAATATGCTAAAAGTCAGATTTCTTCATCAGTTTAGCCCAATTTGTGTTCTGCTGCATATTTTTGGTAAAAAAAAAAATCGGAGTAAGCGTATTGATTGTTTTTTTTTTTTTACTAGTAATGGTGGCGATTAGTGATTTTTAGAGGGACAGCGGAAAAATTGAACACTAACTGACAATTTTTGGGGACCAGTGACACCAATACACTGATCAGTGCTAAAAAAAATGCACTGATCAATGCATAAATGACACTGGCAGAAAAGGGGTTAATGTCAGGGGCAATCAAAGTGTTAAATCTGGGTGTGTTTACTAACTGTGTGTGGGGATGGTGACACTGGGCAAAGAGAGAGATATGTGTTCCTGATTACTGTAACAGAATGACGGTCTGCCTTGTTTACATAGGCAGACCACCGTTCTGTCATTCCCGAGAATGATCACAGGTGGCCGATGGCCATCTCAGCCGTCGGCCCCACTGATTGGCTGCCACTGTGTCCAATCACAGCAGGAGTGGGTCAGCGGCGGCACGTGTGCCCCAGACCAGGGAGCGCGAACAACGTACAGATATGTTGTTTCGCGCAGCTGGACCGCCCTGCAGCAGTATATGTGCGGTGGGCGGTCCAGAACTGGTTAACCAGTTTCTCACCGCCCCATGTACATGTAATGCGGGGCGGCAGCTACTATAGGCAGAATCACGTACCTGTACGTCATTCTGCTTTTCCGGGTCTGAGGCACATTCTTGCCGCTGGTGACTCGCTCCCGCTGTGACTGGATGT
Organism: Rana temporaria; assembly: GCF_905171775.1. Classification (NCBI taxonomy): domain Eukaryota; kingdom Metazoa; phylum Chordata; class Amphibia; order Anura; family Ranidae; genus Rana; species Rana temporaria. The sequence continues at coordinate 476,722,626 of NC_053491.1, read as the reverse complement.
CCGTTGGCAGCCAGCGATCATTCGTGAGACACTCATAATGGTGATCTGCCTATGTAAACGAGGCAGATAACCATTCTGTTACAAGAAAAGGCAGTAACCTTGTGTTTTTGCTAAGCAGAAACATGGATTTCTGCCTTTCCATAGTTAAAGCACCTCCCCCACAGTTAGCAAGCAATACCTAGCAACACATTTAAACCTTTGATCGCCCCTGAAGTTAACCCTTTACCTGCTAGTGTTATTAGTACAGTGACAGTGCATATTTATCACTGTTCCCCAAAAAGTGTCACTTAGTGTCCAATGTCCAATTTGTCCGCCACTATAAGTTGCTGATCGCTGACATTACCAGTTAAAAAAATCTACAAATCTATCCCATCATTTGTAGACACTATGGCCCGGATTCAGAAAGGACTTTACGACGACGTATCTCCAGATACGCCGTCGTAAGTCAAAATGTGCGCTGTCGTATCTATACGCTTATTCAGGAAAGCAGATACGCCTGAATTGTCTTCCAGCAGAGGTCCGAACATCATGTCGTTATCCGTGGCGCCTTTTCGCATGTGCCAAAGCTCATGTTGCTGCCACACTATTTTGGAAAAGACGTCTTTCTCTGTGTTTCTTGCGGGTAGTGCAGCCCATTAAAATGGGCTGACCTACTCACGACGTGTGCACCTAATGCACATGTACAGATCTGAACCCATTCTCACATCAGCATCCTCAGTCCCCAGTGCACATCAGAGTCCTCTCCCTCTTGATGAGTATCCTCAGGTCCTCCTTTTATCACCCCCCTCCACAGTAATGTTCTCACACTTCCTTGACACCGACCCCCCCCGCCAGTACTGTCCTTTGACCCTATTTACATTATCCCCCCGCATTACTATCCTCAGCCCCATTCACATTACTGTCCTCATTGCCCCCACATTACAGTCCTCAGCCTCCCCCAATTTAATGTCATCAGCCCCTTACTGTAATATCTTCAGCCCCCACTGTAATGTCCACAGCCCCCCACTGTAATGCCCACATCTTCCCCACTGTAATGCCCACATTTCCCCCACTGTAATATCCACATCTCCCCACTGTAATGCCAACATCTCCCCCACTGTAATATCCACATCTCCCCCACTGTAATGTCCACATCTCCCGCACTGTAATGTCCACATGTCCCCCCCCTGTAATATCCACATGTCCCCCCGTAATATCCACATCTCCCCACTGTAATATCCACATTTCCCCCACTGTAATATCCACATTTCCCCCACTGTAATGTCTACATCTCCCCCACTGTAATATCCACATCCCCCACTGTAATATCCACATTTCCCCACTGTAATATCCACATTTCCGCCCAATGTAATGTCCACATCTCCCCCATACTGTAATGTCCACATCTCCCCCCATACTGTAATATCCACATCTCCCCCACTGTAATGTCCACATCTCCCCCACTGTAATGTCCACATCTACCCCACTGTAATATCCACATCTCCCCACTGTAATGTCCACATCTCCCCCATTGAAATGTCCATATCTCCCCCACTGTAATGTCTACATATCTCCCCCGTAATATCCACATTTCCCCACTCTAATATCCACATTTCCCCCACTGTAATATCCACATCGCCCCCGCTGTAATGTCCACATCCCCCCTGTAATATCCACATCTCCCCCACTGTAATATCCACATCTCCCCCACTGTAATGTCCACATCTCCCCCACTGTAATATCCACATCCCCCCAGTAATATCCACATCTCCCCACTGTAATATCCACATTTCCCCCACTGTAATGTCCACATCTTCCTCACTGTAATGTCCCTATCTCCCCCACTGAAATGTCCACATCTCCCCCACTGTAATATCCACATTTCCGCCCAATGTAATGTCCACATCTCCCCACTGTAATGTCCACATCTCCCCCACTGTAATATCCACATTTCCGCCCAATGTAATGTCCACATCCCCTACTGTAATATCCACATTTCCCCCACTGTAATATCCACATTTCCGCCCAATGTAATGTCCACATCTCCCCCCATACTGTAATGTCCACATCTCCCCCATACTGTAATATCCACATCTCCCCCACTGTAATGTCCACATCTCCCCCACTGTAATGTCCACATCTCCCCCACTGTAATATACACATCTCCCCACTGTAATGTCCACATCTCCCCCATTGAAATGTCCATATCTCCCCCACTGTAATGTCTACATCTCTCCCCCGTAATATCCACATTTCCCCACTGTAATATCCACATTTCCCCCACTGTAATATCCACATCTCCCCCGCTGTAATGTCCACATCCCCCCTGTAATATCCACATCTCCCCCACTGTAATATCCACATCTCCCCCACTGTAATGTCCACATCTCCCCCACTGTAATATCCACATCCCCCCCCAGTAATATCCACATCTCCCCACTGTAATATCCACATTTCCCCCACTGTAATGTCCACATCTTCCTCACTGTAATGTCCCTATCTCCCCCACTGTAATGTCCACATCTCCCCCACTGTAATATCTACATTTCCGCCCAATGTAATGTCCACATCTCCCCACTGTAATGTCCACATCTCCCCCACTGTAATATCCACATTTCCGCCCAATGTAATGTCCACATCCCCTACTGTAATATCCACATTTCCCCCACTGTAATATCCACATTTCCGCCCAATGTAATGTCCACATCTCCCCCCATACTGTAATGTCCACATCTCCCCCCATACTGTAATATCCACATCTCCCCCACTGTAATGTCCACATCTCCCCCACTGTAATGTCCACATCTCCCCCACTGTAATATACACATCTCCCCGCTGTAATGTCCACATCTCCCCTATTGAAATGTCCATATCTCCCCCACTGTAATATCCACATCCCCCCAGTAATATCCACATCTCCCCACTGTAATATCCACATTTCCCCCACTGTAATGTCCACATCTTCCTCACTGTAATGTCCCTATCTCCCCCACTGAAATGTCCACATCTCCCCCACTGTAATATCCACATTTCCGCCCAATGTAATGTCCACATCTCCCCACTGTAATGTCCACATCTCCCCCACTGTAATATCCACATTTCCGCCCAATGTAATGTCCACATCCCCTACTGTAATATCCACATTTCCCCCACTGTAATATCCACATTTCCGCCCAATGTAATGTCCACATCTCCCCCCATACTGTAATGTCCACATCTCCCCCATACTGTAATATCCACATCTCCCCCACTGTAATGTCCACATCTCCCCCACTGTAATGTCCACATCTCCCCCACTGTAATATACACATCTCCCCACTGTAATGTCCACATCTCCCCCATTGAAATGTCCATATCTCCCCCACTGTAATGTCTACATCTCTCCCCCGTAATATCCACATTTCCCCACTGTAATATCCACATTTCCCCCACTGTAATATCCACATCTCCCCCGCTGTAATGTCCACATCCCCCCTGTAATATCCACATCTCCCCCACTGTAATATCCACATCTCCCCCACTGTAATGTCCACATCTCCCCCACTGTAATATCCACATCCCCCCCAGTAATATCCACATCTCCCCACTGTAATATCCACATTTCCCCCACTGTAATGTCCACATCTTCCTCACTGTAATGTCCCTATCTCCCCCACTGTAATGTCCACATCTCCCCCACTGTAATATCTACATTTCCGCCCAATGTAATGTCCACATCTCCCCACTGTAATGTCCACATCTCCCCCACTGTAATATCCACATTTCCGCCCAATGTAATGTCCACATCCCCTACTGTAATATCCACATTTCCCCCACTGTAATATCCACATTTCCGCCCAATGTAATGTCCACATCTCCCCCCATACTGTAATGTCCACATCTCCCCCCATACTGTAATATCCACATCTCCCCCACTGTAATGTCCACATCTCCCCCACTGTAATGTCCACATCTCCCCCACTGTAATATACACATCTCCCCGCTGTAATGTCCACATCTCCCCTATTGAAATGTCCATATCTCCCCCACTGTAATGTCTACATCTCTCCCCCGTAATATCCACATTTCCCCACTGTAATATCCACATTTCCCCCACTGTAATATCCACATCTCCCCCGCTGTAATGTCCACATCCCCCCTGTAATATCCACATCTCCCCCACTGTAATATCCACATCTCCCCCACTGTAATGTCCACATCTCCCCCCACTGTAATATCCACATCCCCCCCAGTAATATCCACATCTCCCCACTGTATTATCCACATTTCCCCCACTGTAATGTCCACATCTCCCTCACTGTAATGTCCCTATCTCCCCCACTGTAATGTCCACATCTCCCCCACTGTAATATCCACATTTCTGCCCAATGTAATGTCCACATCTCCCCACTGTAATGTCCACATCTCCCCCACTGTAATGTCCACATCTCCCCCACTGTAATGTCCACATCTCGCCCCCTGTAATATCCACATATCCCCACTGTAATATCCACATCTCCCCACTGTAATATCCACATTTCCTCCACTGTAATATCCACATTTCCCCCACTGTAATATCCACATCTCCCCCACTGTAATATACACATTTCCCCCACTGTAATATCCACATCTCCCCCACTGTAATGTCCACATCATCCCCACTGTAATGTCCACATCCCCCCTGTAATATCTACATTTCCCCTCCTGTAATATCCACATCTCCCCCCTCTGCAATATCCACATCTCCCCCACTGTAATATCCACATTTCCCGCACTGAATGTGTTCTGTGCTTTTTACTTTTTTTAATTCCCTCCGGCTCCATCCTTGTGCGTCGCGACGCTCACAGGGATTGGAGCCCGGAACACAGAGCATCGAGCTGAGGATCCGATGGAGAGCACAGCGGGAGACATTGCAGGATCCTGGGGACAAGGTAAGTAACCTCTACCAGGATACTGGAATTTAATCCCGAGCTTGGCTTTGGGTTACCGCTTTTGGCACTGAACATTAACCCAGAGACACACTCGGGATTACCGCCAGGGAGGTTAAACATCTCCAATCATCCCTCAACAGTTTTATCCCAAAGCCCCATGGGTGTATAAAATTAGGCTTTGTAAGCATAGATCAGTAGGTGGTTCTTGCCTTACTGATATTTCAGATAACTTTAAAGCCACTATTTTTTCACAACTAAAAGAATGGTTTCTACCATCAACATCCACTAGATGGGGAGAGCTGGACCACTCCACTATTCCTGGCAACAGCCTCAAGCATTGGCTCTTTAGCTTACATCCAGCTAAAGCACTTTCCTCGCATCCCCCCCACCATGATAATAGCCATGAAAATATGGCACAGTTTTACTCCTACACTAAGGAAGTATACCCCCACCCTCCCTGTTGAACTACCTATCCTGATCCTCTACCAATTTATCCCAGATATGCACATCTATAAATAACCCAACTACCAGTCTCTACTCTTAGATAACTTAGTCTCGGACAAACATCCCAAAGATTTTACGCAACTTTGCTCAGATCTAAGTTCATACCCTGAGGCCCAATTCAAATATCTGAAAATGAACCACTGCTTGAGAAATAATCCTCAACTGTCTGTTTCAATACCTAAAATAGCCCTGGATTACTTAGAGCTAGGCTCCAATAGAAACAAAGGCATTTCCATCTTTTACTCTAAGGCCTCGTACAGACGAGCAAACATGTACGATGAAACTGGTCCGCCGGACCGTTTTCACTGTACATGTCTGTCCGGGGATTTCTGTATGATGGCTGTACTCACCATCATACAGAAATCCGCGCGTAAACAATACACAATAGACGATGACGCGGCGACGTGGGCAGCCCTGCCAGTTCAATGCTTCCACGCATGCGTCGAAGTCATTCGATGCATGCGAGGGATGGCGGGCGCTCGGACATGTACGGTAGGTCTGTACAGACGACCGAACATGTCCGAGCGGACAGGATTCCAGCGGGCTGTTTCTAAACAAGTTTGGAAATATTTGCCCGCTGGAAAAAGGCCCGGCGGGCAAATGTACGCTGGAATCCTGTCCGCTCGGGCCTACACACGACCGAACATGTCTGCAGACATGTTTGGTCGTGTGTACGGGGCTTTAGAAAAACTATCTTTCCAACACTCCCTAGCTTTCTTCCAATGGAAAAAAAAAACTATTTCTTTATCGTACACCATGGCACACAGATCCTTTAGTCATTACATAGTGGGTTGTATGGTCACCAGAGGTGATTGGACAATGGCACAACCTATGAGAACAAGTTCCCCGCCATATAACCCCTCCCATACAGGAAGTACCTCCGTTTTTTCTCCAGTGTCTAAGAAGATTGGATGCGATGAGAATAAGTGCTAAAGGAAGCTCTACCATGGAGGCCCTTTGGGCAAAAGAGCTAATTTATTACGCCCCATTGAATAATATCTGGACCTCGCGCATGAGGTATCGCCTGTAATGTGTCTCTTCGGGGGACTGGGCTCTAGGGTCCAGCACTTTCACTTTTTCAAACGCTAAAAGTCCTGGCAGAGTCTTTTACAAGACCCAGGAAAGAGGCATCCTTTAAGTAGGAACCCATATGCCTGAAGGTTTGCACAATACCCGCGGTGATGGGTGAATGTTGTTTTTTTAGCTGGTCTTCAGCAAAACCTGCGGCGTGGACAAGGTAAGCAGAAAAAAGTATTAAGATTTACCTTATAAACTTTTTTCTTGTAAAGTGGGTGTCTTCTCTAATTACGCCACTAGAGGGAGTAAATAGTCAAATTTCACTCTCCTAAGACTTCATACAGTGTCAGGTCTTTTTTAGCCAGCACACTCCTCGCTGCAGAGCTCTGCCTACCGACCTGGTCCCTCTTCTCTGCAGGAAAGAGCTGTATTCCCCAGCACACGGCTTCACAATGAAGGAGCAGACCAAACTCCCTACAGTTTGAAAACAGACCCTAAGGCGTGCGCGCTCGTGCACACTTTGTGGGGGCGGGAAGGACGGGGGGTCGCCGATGTGCATATGCGCGCACCCGTACGTGTGACAGGCAGAAGCTATTAAAAAGCCATACAGCCCTGCAGCTCACCCTGGATGGGACACAGCAGCCAAGGACACATAAGGTCTCTCTGTGGATGGTATCTGGCACCCCAAAAGAGGACACCCACTTAGTATAAAACTGTGTAATTAGTTGCATACTGTTTTTAAAAAGCTTAACTAGCACAGAAGTATATGCAGTTCATAGTACCTTGGCTTTGTTCTTTTGTAATATGTCTTCCCAAAATAAAAATATAGGGATTAAAAAAGACAAAAAAACATTGCCACTTAAGACGAGAGCCTCTACCCAGGCCTGCTTGGTACCGGTAATTTATAATGCACCTGTGCAGGGTGAGTCATTGACTCCGGCAGGGGTCATACCCTCTCCTGAGGTGTCTGGGTCTGCATTTGTCACTGAGGACTATTTGGCGGCAGCCCTTAGCAATTTAGAAGGGAGACTCACTTCATTAATCGCTAAATACTCACAGAGGGAAAATAAGCATGGTAGAGTACCTTCAGTTACTTCAGATCTCCATTCCGACAAATCTGATGAGGGTGAGGAGGACATGCCTCGATAAGGATGAGGACTCTGAGGAATCAGAGGATTTTTTTTCTACTTTTTCTACTTCCCGGGCTCAACAATTGCATGGACAATAATATACTAAGATGCTTCGCTATGCATTTAAGTTGCCTCCCTCTGAATTAACTGACTCACCTGTGCCAGCCCTGGGGTCTTTAAAATCCCCACAGACTTCTTGTTCCTTTCTGGTTCATCCTCTATTGGAGAAACTGATTTACGCAGACTGAAAGCATCCAGACAAGCGTATCTCTCCTCCTAGGAAATTTGAGGTTCTTTATCCAATGGAGGAAAAGTTTACCAAGAGGTGGAGCCTGCCTTCAATGGATGCGGCGATCTCTTGCGTAAAAAGGAGCTTGACCTGTCCGGTAGACAATGCCCAGGTATTCAAAGATCCTTCTGAGAAGAAATTGGGATCTTTTTTAAAATCTTCCTTTCTCCTGGCAGGCGCAGTAACCCAACCTGTCGTGGCAGCAGTGGGTATGTGTCAAGTCTTAAGGGATCAAGTAAAGGCAGGGTTAAAAGACCTGCCCTCTGAGCAAGACAAATTTTGGGAGAATATGCCCAAGGCTTTATGTTTCGCAGTAGGGATTCTATACAGCAAGCACATGCGTATAATTCTTTGGCTGAAACACTGGTCAACAGAGGCCCCATGTAAAAAACGTTTGACCAGTTTCCCCTTTCATGGGGAACAGCTTTTTGGGGATGGTTTAGAAAAAAATATCCAAAAGATATCAAGCGGCAAGACTACTCTGTTGCGTCTCTCTCCCCAGTTCCTGGGCCATCGTCCAGGCAGTGGAGACGGCATTCGCAGACAGCCACAAAGCCTAAGGATCAGGGCCAGGCCCAGAAGTTCAGGAAGCAGTGGGGCCAACAAACTAATAAGCATAACCCCAAATCTTCCTCATGAAGGGGCGCCCCCGCTCGGCCAAGTGGGGGTGCGGCTTCGGCAGTTTTCAGGAATTTTGCAGACAGAGGTCCAGGTCAGATAGGTTGTCTCTGCTGTATCCCTAGGGTACAAGCTGGAGTTTCTAAAGATCCCACCCTGTCGGTTCCAAAGTTCTGGGGTCTCCAAAGATCCAATAAAGAGAGATTCTTTCTTCCGAGCTTTGGATCATTTGCTGTCACAGGGGGTAATAAAAGAGCTCCCCCTGAAGGAGAAAGGTGCAGAGTTTTATTCAAACCTTGTTGTAGTTCCAAAGCCAAATGGAGACGTCAGACCCATTCTAGACCTGAAAGATCAAAACCAATCTCTGGACATTCGCCATTTCCGAATGGAAACCATTCAGTCCATGGTCCCCACACTACAAGGCAGAGAATATTTAGCATATATAGACATCAAGGACGCCTATTTACATGTGCCTATGTATCCCAATCACCAAAAATTCCCAAGGTTCGCGGTGTAGCATCACCATTTTCAATTTGTGGCTCTACCTTTTGGTTTGGCAACTGCACCCCGGGTATTTACAAAGATCCTGGCTCCTGTGTTGGGAAACTTGAGAGTACAGGGTATAACGGTGTCGGCCTATCTAGACGATCTACTTGTAATAGATCAGTCAAAAGCCGGACTAGAGCACGTAGTGCTCGATACGGTAAGATACCTGGAGCAGTTAGGATGGGTGATAAACCTACAGAAATCCTCTCTACAAGCTCAAAGAATAGTAGGGTATCTAGGCATGGTCATAAATACAGCACAAGGCAGGGTATTCCTGCCAGAACCAAAGATCAAGTCCCTAAGATATTTAATCCACAGGGTCAGGGCAAAGAGGAGACCATCTATTCGCCTGTGCATGAAGCTGTTAGGAAAGATGGTGGCCTCCTTCGAGGCAGTTCCTTACGCCCAGTTTCATTTGAGACTTCTGCAGAGCAGCATTCTAGCTGCCTGCGACATGAAGAACCAAACGTTGGACTTTCCCATGCATCTGTCTCCACAGGTGCGCCAAAGCTTCAGTTGGTGGTTGAAAAGTGGAAATTTGCGGAAAGGACAGTCTTTCCTTCCAGTTATTTGGAAAGTGGTATCCACGGATGCCAACCGGTTAGGATGGGGAGCCGTGCTAGAGGAGGCCTCAGCCCAGGGTACCTGGGCCAAAACAGAAGAAATCCTGCCCATCAACACATTAGAGATTCAGGCAGTATATTTAGCTCTCAAAACCTGGACACACAGATTACAGGGTTACCCTGTTCGGATACAATCCGACAATGCTATTGTGATAGCTTACATCAATCATCAAGGAGTCACCCGGAGCCGGGATGCCCAGAATGAGGTGAATCAGATTTTAATATGGGCAGAAAAACATGTACCTTGCCTGTCTGCAATGTTCATTCCAGGGGTAGAAAACTGTCAAGCGTACTATCTGAGTCGCCAGCAATTGCTGCCAGGAGAGTGGTCACTCCACCCGGAGGTCTTTCAGGCAATATGCCAGAAATGGGGGACCCCGGATATAGACCTGCTAGCCTCCAGACTCAACAGAAAGTTAGACAACTTTGTATCCAGGACAAAAGATCCGCGGGCCTACGGAACGGATGTGTTGACAATTCCATGAAATCAGTTCTCACTGATCTATGCATTTCCTCCGATCCCTCTCTTACAGAGATTGTTACGCAGAATCAAGAAGAGAGAATACCAGTGCTTCTAGTGGCTCCAAATTTCCCCAGGAGACCCTGGTACGCCAAAATCATAAAAATTGCAGTAGGATTTCCTTGGGTGCTTCCGCTCTGTCATGACTTGCTGTCGCAAGTTCCAGTATTCCATCCTTCCTTACAGAAGGTCTGGCTACTGAGACCTACATCTTGAAGAAACAAGGAGTCTCAGGACCAGCACTTTCTACACTCATTAATGCAAGAAAATCAGCCTCTAGGCTAATCTACTATAGAGTCTGGAAAGCGTATTTTTCTTGGTGTGAGTCATGCTCTATAGACCATAAAAAATGTTGGGCAAACTCTAGAAGTATATGTAAGTTTAAACAGTGGCAGTGCTTTGTTAACCAAATCCACACAGAATTGAACGGACGGGACAGTGGGATTTTTCCATTTGAGCGCTAGGGCTTTCTTAGCATACAAAACTAGGATACAAAGGAGGGCTTTCTTATTACTAGACAATAGACATCTCTTCCCTGTCAAAGCTTCCAAGGAGGCACCTTGCAGGGGAATAAATGTTTGGGATGGCCAGTCTATCCTCCAAGAATGTCAATATTGCCCTCCAGAATTGTGCCACTTTTGGGAAACCCCATACCATGTGGAAGTAGTCCCCCTCCCCCTCATGACAGAACCCATCATCCTTAGTTACCACATTTTTATTCTGCTGCCATTCTGCAAATGTCTGTATTGAATACTTGCATTATGCTTTATACTAATATTGTTGACGTTATCTTGTTGCCACCCCTTATATGACCGCACATTATTATAACATGTTGTGGATTACTATTGCATGGTGTTGTTTTGATATTTTTTTGGATCAACTCCAGAGATAAATCGATAATTCTCCAGCTCTACAAGACTCTGGTCCAGCTGCACCTAGAGTATGCTGTCCAGTTCTGGGCACCAGTCCTCAGGAAGGATGTACTGGAAATGGAGTGAGTACAAAGAAGGGCGACAAAGCTAATAAAGGGTCTGGAGGATATTAGTTATAAGGAAAGGTTGTGAGCACTGAACTTATTCTCTCTGGAGAAGAGACGCTTGAGAGGGGATATGATTTTAATGTACAAATACCATGCTAGTGACCCCACAATAGGGATAAAACTTTTTTTGCCGAAGGGAGTTAAACAAGACACATGGCCACTCATTAAAATTTGAGGAAAAGAGGTTTAACCTTAAACTATGTAGAGGGTTTTTTACAGTAAGAGCGGCAAGAATGTGGAATTCCTTTCCACAGGTGGTGGTTTCAGCGGGGAGCATTGATAGTTTAAAAAAACTATTCGATAAACAACACATGAACGATCACAACATATAGGTTGGACTTGATGGACTTGTGTCTGTTTTCAACCTCACCTACTATGTAACTATGTAACTATGTATCTATGTATCCTCCATGATTTTGGGGCAATGTACAATCCTTTAGTTCCTTCCTGTACCTAACTCTGTGCACTGCCTTTTGTGAAAAATGTCAATAAAAACTTATTGAAATTACCATATTTATCGGCGTATACCGCGCACTTTTTTCCCATTAAAATAAGGGGGAAATCGTGGGTGCGCGATATACGCCGATACCCGCTCCCCGCGCTGTGTTTGAATGGCGCTGCCGACATATACCAAGCGCAATACACTCGGGTACACTCGGCCAGGCTCTGCTCTGCTCGCGGTCACGCCCTGTGCCACCTCCTAGCCTTTATGCGAGAGGAGCCGAGCGTGGCTGAGCGTGCCCGAGTGTACTGTGCTCGGTATATGTCGGCGGCGGCGTTCAAACACAATGCGGGGATCAGCTCAAAAACAGTGCAGGAGAAGTGGGGAGGACACCACCAAGGCCGAAGACGGACGCCGGATCGGACAAGGCCGCCGAGGGGCGTTCAAACTAAGTATTTTCTTTTTTTTTCGAAATTTCCCTTCTAGGTTGGGGGTGCGTGCTATGTGAAGATAAATACGGTAAATTGAACAAAAAAAATAGGGGATAGCTCCAAACTGAAGGTTCTTGCAGCCTGAGCTTCCTTCTTTATTTTCAATTTATAAATGTATCTTCAATTTCATTAAAAAAAAATTGAAAGATGTGCTTGGATCACCATGAAAGCCTGAGCATTGGCACAACAGAAACAGAGGTAAGCAGCAAAGGTTTCTATTAACATGTTAAATTGATGTCTATGAGCAATTATTTACTACAGTATTTAATTTTCCAAAAATAACATTGATACAAATATGTTATTATTTTTAATTAAGGTCACAAACATAAACCCAAAGAGATCTTGGCTACTCTCTATAGAATATTCATTCTGCAAAATAACTATATAAATGCTTGTGTTAAAAAGGGTTTTCAAATTAAACAGCTGGGTTTAGCCATTGATACTCTATACACTTACAATAGATATATATGATACCTATTATTTTCTCTCTAGCTTTTTTCTATAGTTTTTTTTATTCATGACCACTTTTGTTTTTGTGTTTTTAAATCTTAAATTGAAATACTGGCAAAAAAAACAACTATTATAAGGACAAATCATGTGATATTGAACATTTTCTGTTTAAATTGTCTGTTTAGATCACACAATTCCTTATTGTTTTTTTGTTTGTTTATTTATATGTAAAGTAAATTTTAGCCACACATGGATTTCCATCAGAGATCATTAGTGAATAGAGTAAGTTCATTTTTTTTGTTTGTTTCAGGATAAATTAATTAAGCTATAATGCTTTTATTGATAAAATAGTAATGACAAATAATAAATTATATAGCTGGCTAGTGCATTGAGTATATGCATTAAAGCATATGTAATCTCAGGTACTAAAGTTATTAAAAAAAATAAAAAAAATCTTTGTGAATGTAGATTGGTGTATATACTACACATTTATGTGTAATTTTGTATTTGCACATAGTTCCACTTTAAATGAATCCTATTTATAAGGTGCTTTGACGTATTTAAAACCCTGCCCCTAAATCTGCATGTCATTTTTTTATATTATACGAAAGGACAGGTTCTGATCTACTAAGAAAACTGATATTGAACTTTTACTACATTTGCAATTGTGACATTTAAATTTTCTCTTATATTTAAAAAAATAATAATTGTATTATTATTTGTTTTAACAACACAAAGTACAGTATGCATTTCCATCAAAGATCATAAGTGAATAGAGTAAGTTCATTTATTTATTTTTTGTTTCAGGATAAATTAATTAAAGTGGAGTTTCACCCGGAAATAACGTTTTTTAACCTTAGATTCCTGCTCATTTTGTCTAGGGGAATCGGCTAGTTGTTTTAAAATTGAAACTGTACTTACCGTTGTAGCAAGCGATCTTCTCTGCCGCTTCCGGGTATGGGCTGCGGGACTGGGCGTTCCTATTTTGATTGACAGTCTTCCGACAGGCTTCCGACGGTCGCATCCATCGCGTCACGATTTTCTGAAAGTAGCCGAACGTCGGTGCGCAGGCGCAGTATAGAGCCACACCGACGTTCGGCTTCTTTCGGCTACTCGTGACGCGATGGATGCGACCGTCGGAAGCGTGTCGGAAGACTGTCAATCAAAATAGGAACGCCCAGTCCCGAAGACCATACCCGGAAGCGGTGGAGAAGATCGCTCTCTACAACGGTAAGTACAGCTTCGATTTTAAAACAACTAGCCGATTCCCCTAGACAAAATGAGCATCAATCTAAGGGTAAAAAATGTTTTATGGGTTTACTCCCGCTTTAAGCTATAATGCTTTTATTGATAAAATAGTAATGCCAAGGAATACATTATTTAGCTTAGTGCATTGAGTTTAGCATATTTTTGCTTCTGCATATGCATTAAAGCATATGTACAGTAATCTCAGGTACTAAAGTTATGAAAATAACAAATTTTTCGCTTTGTGAATGTAGATGAACAAGGTGTATATACTACATATTTATGTGTAATTTTGTATTTGCACATAGTTCCACTTTAAATTAATCTTATTTATAAGGCGCTATGACGTATTTAAAACTCTGCACCTAAATCTCCGTGTCATTTTTATACTATATGAAAGGACAGGGGCTGATTTACTAAGAAAACTGATATTGAACTTTAATTACATTTGCAATTGTGACATTTTAATTTTCTTTTATAATAAAATAAAATATGTAATTGTCTTTTGCCGTAACAAAGCCCACCCACTATGTCGCACGTCACGCACCCTCACACGTCCATGCCTGATTGGAGTGTTACCAAATGCATGTTATATTATCAATTTATTTTCTTATGTCTCACAGACCTCAGATAAAGGTGGTGTCATCACATTTGTTTTCATGGGATTCCACAATATGGCTGTATATAATCTGCTGCTCTTCACCTTGGTCCTTATTATATACATTTTGACAATATGTGGCAACTTGTTGATCATCATACTGGTGAACTATGGCAAGACCCTTCATTCTCCCATGTACTTCTTCCTTTCCCAACTCTCTGTATCTGACATTATGCTGACCACAGATATTGCTCCTAACATGTTAAATATTGTTCTACACGAGAGGACCCCCATATCCTTTTCTGGTTGCATCACTCAATATTATGTCTTTGGCACAATAGAAACATTTGAATGTTTCCTTCTGACAGTGATGTCCTATGACCGCTATCTAGCCATCTGCTCTCCTCTGCATTATACCTCCATTATGAAACACACACTTTGCATTCAATTAGTTCTTGCATCCTGGCTTTTGAGCTGTTCTATGGTATTCATTTTTACACTTGGTTTATGTGAACTAGAATTCTGTGGACCAAATGTTATTGACCATTTCTATTGTGATTTAAATCCTCTTCTGGAACTTTCTTGTTCCGATACATCCAAAGTTCAAATGGAAGCCACCTTGTTGTGTGTCCCTGTGATAGTATTACCCTTCCTTCTGATAGTAGTTTCATATACTTATATTGTTGTAACTCTGTTAAATATTTCCTCCTTTTCAGGAAGACTGAAATCCTTTTCCACGTGTAGCTCCCATCTCATTGTTGTGTTTCTATTTTACGGAACCCTAATTGCCATGTATCTGATTCCAAAGAAAGGGCAGTTACGAACCACCAGTAAGATAATGTCCTTGTTGTACACGGTTTTTACTCCCTTTGTAAATCCTTTCATTTACAGCTTGAGAAATAAAGACATTAAAGAAATTGTAAAAAAAATTGTGTATATAAGAAAAAGCTAATTTAAGACCTTTAATAAAAATCTAAAATAAAAATGAACTAGACTGGTCTCAAATTTGGCAAACCACTAAACCAGCCACACAAAATATAGTGGCTCTCAAAACAAATTATAACTAGATTGTATCTGGTCCCATCCAGAATATCCAAATGTTCCCCCCAATTAGACATGTGCATTCGTTTTCGTCCGAATGCATTTTCGTCCGAATTTCAGGTATTCTCGTTATCGTTTTAACAAACGATAACGAAAGCACCGAAAACCGAAAGATCTGACATAAAAAAAATGCTTTTTTTTCAATTTTGTTGCGGTCGAATGTGCCTATCCTTAACTCTATTAGTCCAATATTATTCTACATAAAGAGAAAAGATTCAACATAGAGAGAAAAGATTCGACATTCTAGAGACATGAAGAAGAGTCGACATAGAGAGAAAAGATTCAACATAGAGAGACATGAAGATTCGACATAGAGAGACATGAAGATTCGACATAGAGAGACATGAAGAGTCAATTTTTTTTTTAAAAGATTCTTTCGAATCTTCTTTTCTTTTTTTTTTCTTAGAATATTCGACAGACACCATAACCCTTTAATGACAGATTCGACCTTCATTTGGATTTTCGGACGAATGCATTTTTTTAAAGAAAAACAAAAAAATAATAAATCATGATGCCCTGTACACACGATCGGTCCATCCGATGAAAACGGTCTGATGGATTTTTCCATCAGTTATCCGATGAAGCTGACTGATGATCAGTCGTGCCTACACACCATCAGTTAAAAAAATTATCGTGTCAGAACGTGGTGATGTAAAACACATTGTGCTGAAAAAAATGAAGTTTAATGCCTCCAAGCATGCGTCGACTTGATTCTGAGCATGTGTGGATTTTTAACCGATGGACGTGCCTACAGAAAATCTTTTTTTCTATTGTTTTTTATCCATCGGATAATTTTAAAACTAGTTCCTAATTTTTTAACCGATGGATAAATAACCGATGGGGCCACACATATTATCGGTTTAGTCTGATGAAAACGGTCCATCAGACCATTTTCATCAGACAAACCGATCGTGTGTATGCAGCATAACACACCGCCAATTCAAAAAACTGTAGCAAAAGCGTGGAAATCAAACTCTCTGCAGAGAGTCAGTCAAAGAGTCACACAATCTATGTTATATGCTAAAACTGAAGCTATACTACTAGATAAAGTTTCTAATTTTGAATCCTTATGGTTACCTTGGATCAAACACTATTTACCCCTGGTTTGGACTGTTCACTAATATAATATCCACCCCGCTACTATGATTACCTTCAGCTGATTCTCTAACCATTGGTTCCCCTGAACATTTCTTTCTCTCGCCCCTCTATGCCCTATCCCCTCTACTAGGTTTATTCTTGTTAATGATCTGATATACCAACTGTAATAGAATATGCTATGAATGGTTGGGATTTTTGACCTTTGCACCAGATAAAGTCAAGCCAAGAGAAGGAACTTAGCCCTGGTTTAGCCTAATTTATTCCCCCAGCTATTCTACAACACATTAATTTTATATTTCTTTATAGGTTCATTCTATTCTATTCTCTTCATAGATGGAATAATTATATTATAGCAATACAACATACAATGCTTTAACAACACATTACATATCAAGGCGACGCTACCTAAAAAACATATATCTATATATATATATTTTTTTTTTTTTTTTTTTTCTAATAAATAAACACTATATCTGAAAAAGTGAAGGTGAAGGTCATTAACAGGTAAGAAACAGTAGAGAAAAGAGTCCGTGTTCAAAGAAAAGCAAAAGCGATCTCAACGGCTTGAAATGCTCATCCCCTTCCACCAGAACCACCACTCATTAAGATAATTTGGGGTCTAAATACACCCCTGTTGTAATTGCTCTTACCAAAAGGTACTGTATATACAGCATTGTATGAACTCAAAAATGCCTCTCCACTTCTCCAGATTCAAAAGGGTACATAAACGCATCCAGCGACTGGTGCTCAGATATAGAGGTAAAAAAAGCCACAATAGTTTAGTACCGTATAAACCTCTCCCCTTTAAAATTGCACTTACAATAACTTCACACAGTAATGTAAGGCTTTCTCCCTGGTGTGGAGTGTTGTGCTCGCCCCCTCCCTTGGACCACAGGAGAGTCAGAACGCCCACTAACACACAGCTCCTTTCTCTATTTGCAATGTAGAGAGTGTCCTGACTCTCCGGTAGTCCAAGGGAGGGGGAGAGCATGACACTCCACACCAGAGAGAAAGCCTCGCATTACTGTGTAGAGTTACAGACAGAAGAACCGGAAGTGAGGATTTCTCAGAAGAAATAAGGACATTTAAAAGCAAAATGGAAGGATGAGGTAAGTGAAGGAGGACTGCACTCAGGTAAAGGAAGCTATTTAGGGAAAAAAAATGTACCTTTACAACCCCTTTAAATAGCAAATTCCTCTCATAAGACAAATAATTCCCAATACTAAAACAGTATTAAATAATCTATCAAAAGCAGCGCTCCGGTCAAAATTTTCAATTACTAGGCTACCAAATGGCTACCAAATGTCTATTGCCCTAAGTGGACAAACGAGAAACACAGAAGAGGTAGCAGGTTGTGATGAAAGAGAGTCCAAAGTAGACACAGGTGGTTGTCCTAGTGTTGTCTGTAAACTGTGCACCTTTCACAAGATTCCTCCAAATAGTGTGTCACACTCCCCTCTGGGGTTTAAACTCACCAGACCACTGAAGTTTTCAGGCCTCAATATGTATCCAAATGCTGCTTCCACAAAGTGTCCCCAGTCAGAACTCCAAACGAAAGATCCCCGGACACCAAAATATGAGAAGAAAGCTCCACATAGTCTAGTCCCGTTTTGAACTTTTTATTGAAATTCCTCCGATCATAAAAACTTGCAATCACTAAAAAAACGTTCACATTCCTTGTTCCTGATTGATCTAATAACTTGATGTCACTGTTAATATCAATCTCTTACTGAGGAGTCCAAGAGATGGTTCAGTGGTGTGCTCAGTAAAACATGCACTCCTTCTGGTTTCCTCACTCAGGTCTTTGGAATGCAAGGCATCAGTATATCACTTCCGATTGCCGTAAGATCACGTCCTGACGAGTTTCGTCATTACGACTTTGTCAATAGACATTTGGTAGCCTAGTCATTTAAATTTTTATTTTATTTTTGTCAAATTTGTTTATTACATTTTCAAAATTACAAGCATATATTGCCAATAAACATAGTCATTATAAATAGTAGCAGTTAAGAAGAACACAAATTAGATATTTATATCAAGCTCCAGTGTTTTTTAGAAGGCAACAACAACAAAAGAAAAAAAACAGTAATTTGAGTTTAACATATGTTGACCATTATCTGGAGACTTGTTAAAATATATGCTTAGTGTTGAATTTAGTAATTACAAACCAGATATAGTAATAATATATTAACCACTAGCCGACCGCGCACCGCCGTTCTACGTCGGCAGGTCGGCTCGGCTGGGCGAGAGCACGTAGTATAACGTCCTCTCTCTCAGCCGCCACTAGGGGGCGCGCGAGCGCCGCTGGAGGCGCGCGCGTGCCCCCCGCTCGCCCCCGACTCCCATGCGTGTGCCCGGCGGGCGCGATCGCCGCCGGGCACACGCGATCGCTTGTTACAGAGCGGGGACCGGGAGCTGTGTGTGTAAACACACAGCTCCCGGTCCTGTCAGCAGGGGAAATGCTGATCTTCGGTTCATACAATGTATGAACAGAAGATCAGTGTTTCCCCTAGTGAGGCCACCCCCCCCCCACAGTAAGTACAACAAGGGACATACTTAACCCCTTCCCCGCCCCCTAGTGTTAACCCCTTCACTGCCAGTGGCATTTTTATAGTAATCCAATGCATTTTTATAGCACTGATCGCTATAAAAATGCCAATGGTCCCAAAAATGTGTCAAAAGTGTCCGAAGTGTCCGCCATAATGTCGCAATTCCGAAAAAAAAACGCTGATTGCCGCCATTACTAGTAAAAAAAATATATTAATAAAAATGACATAAAAATACACCCTATTTTGTAAACGCTATAACTTTTGCGCAAACCAATCAATAAACGCTTATTGCGATTTTTTTTACGAAAAATATGTAGAAGAATACGTATCGGCCTAAACTGAGGAAAAAAAATGTTTTTTTATATATTTTTGGGGGATATTTATTACAGCAAAAAGTAAAAAATATTCATTTTTTTCAAAATTGTCGCTCTATTTTTGTTTATAGCGCAAAAAATAAAAAATGCAGAGGTGATCAAATACCACCAAAAGAAAGCTCTATTTGTGGGAAAAAAAGGACGCCAATTTTGTTTGGGAGCCACGTCGCACGACCGCGCAATTGTCTGTTAAAGCGACGCAGTCCCGAATCGCAAAAAGTACTCTGGTCTTTGGGCAGCAATATGGTTCGGGGGTTAAGTAGTTAACAGTGTAAGGTAATATGAGAATACATAAAGAAAAAAAATAAGGGTCATAATTTCTAGACCTTGTATAATGTTGGGGTAATATATAATGAAGATTTATTGTATAGACATTAGGTTTGAACTGTTTCAATGGAGCTCTAAAGCTCTAAAGCTGAAATATACTGATAAATAAAAAACATAAAAAAAAAGTAATGCTGCTACCATTTTTGCATATAATAACAATATATGCTAAGAAAGAAAAAAAACAACAAAAAATAACTAACGATACAAGATAGAATAGAGGGAAGGGTAAGAAGAAGAGAAAAAAAAATAAAGATAGTAGGTAGATAAGATAGAAAAGGTCAAAAAGGTCCCCGGGGTATCTTATTATGTTTGTCTTATGTTATTAACATATTAAATAGCTATTAGTAGTTATATTACCAAGGTCTTAATAATGTGATGTCAAAGTTGGGAGGGAAAAAATTAGTCACCCAAGGATCCCAGATTTTTTCAAATTTTGCAATATTATCATTGGTAATGGCTTCCGTTTTTGAGTGGGTCATGGCTTGGTTTATTCTGGTTTTGGTTTCTGAGATCATTAATGTTGGGGTTTTCCATGCTTTGGCGATTGTCTGCTTTGTAGTGTAGTTTGTAGTTATTTGTAGAAGGAGTTTGAATTGAGTGTGGGAAATAGAAGTCGGTTTTAGATTTAGTAGTGCAATTGAAGGGTCAGGTTTGATTGTTTTTTTGAATAAGGTGGAGAGGGTTAGAAAAACCTCTTTCCAAAAACATTTTGTAACCGGACATTTCCAAAATATGTGTATATGTGATCCTAGTTCACCACAGCCACAGAAGCAGAGTGGGGAGTATTGCGGAATATATTTCACAATTCTGACAGGAACCAAGTACCAGCGCAAAAGTACTTTATAATTTGTCTCTAGAGCTATAATATTTTGTGAAGATGATTTTGTTGTGGTCCAAATTTTATCCCAATCGGATGATTCCAACTGAAGTCCAAGGTCTCTCTCCCATTTTTCCACGTATAATGGTGGATCTGCAGTAGGCAAAGTAATAAGGTGTTTATATATTATTGATATGAGACCCTTAGGCCTCGTACACACGACGGGACATGTCCGATGAAAACGGTCTGCGGATCGTTTTCATCGGACATGTCCGCTGGCGGATTTTGGTCAGATGGCTGTACACACCATCAGACCAAATTTCCCGCGGATAGCGAACGCGGTGAAGTGGCCGCGCCGTCACGATGACGTGGCGACGTGCGCGGCCCTGAAAGGTCAATGCTTCCACGCATGCGTCGAATCACTTCGACACATGCGAGGGCTTTCGGCCGAGCGGACATGTCCGGTGAGTCGTACAGACGACCGAACATGTCCGACGGACAGGCTTCCAGCGGACATGTTTCTTAGCATGCTAAGAAACATTTGTCCGCTGGAAACCTGTCCGATCCGCCGGAAAATTGTCCGGTCGGCTGTACAGACGACCGAACATGTCCGTGGACCAGTTTCAGCAGACATGTTCGGTCGTGTGTATGAGGCCTTAGAGTGAGGTTCGCGTTTACATATACATTCAAATTGCGTGACTTCATCGAGTTTACTCATATTTTGTATATATGGCATGAAATCTTTTTTGATCTGCAGATATCGAAAAAGTTCTGATTGGGGGAGTTGATGTCTATCACATAGTTCAGGAAATGTTTTAAGTGAAGTAGATGTTGACATATCACAGAGTTGAGTTATGTCAAAGGAAATCCATTTTTAAATGAATTAGGGAATGTGCAGGCTGGGTAGAATAGTGGGTTTCTAATAAATGATAGAAGGGGAACATGAGGAGATTGTAGTCCTTTGATAAGTTTAAATGTATCCCAGATGGTAACTGTGTGTTTGGTAATCTTATTTTTAATATTTTTATGATCTGAAGGTTTCGACTAAATTAAATTTGTTATAGAAAATGGATCACAGTCAATTGCTTCAATTGCAACCCAGAGTGGGGTTTCATATTTTGCGTGATATTCGGGGATGCATGCTATTTGAGCTGCATGGTAATAAGAGGCGAAATTGGGGAATCCTAGTCCACCTTTAAGTTTGGAAAGGTAGGGGGCGTGTCCGGATGTGATTGAGGGAAGACGTGTGCTGTGAGAGCTCCACAGTGATCCGCTCTAACCATCCGTTTCTAGGAGCTTTTCTGCCCGATTTTTTGCCAAAGCAGCCCAGTTTCTGGTGGGGGAACCTCCGGACATGCGAAGGGGGGCGGCAAAATCCGGAAATCAGACCCCGAAGTGCCAACGCCAGACCCGCTCTGCACGAGGCTCAGACGCAGGCCTAGTCGCCGCCGCCATCTTGCCCAATCCTTCCTCCTCGAGAAGTGCACGGAGGCTAGCCAAGGAGATGGCACATGTCGAGGGGAATGCACAGGACATCCGTGCGGGGGATCCTCAGCCTGTCCCTCCGGCTCAAGATGCAGCCCAAGAGGCGATTACTCGCCCGATCCTGGAGGCCATAACTGCCAGCAAGGCCGCGGTCATGGTGAGCATAGATCACCTCACAACAGAATTTACCCTGATAAGACATGACCTGGATAAGATTAGGGGGAGGATGACAGAGGCAGAGGAGAGGATCTCCAGTGTGGAGGATGAGACCCATATACAGGGCAATCAGTTGTCTGAACTACAAGAGGTGGTGAGACTGTTACAGGACCGCGCAAATGATGCTGAGGACAGACAAAGGAGGAATAATGTCCGCGTAGTGGGACTGCCGGAGGGGGCAGAGGGCCCACAGTCCACCACCTTTGCTGAGGACTTCTTTATAAAACTGCTAAATTTGGGTGAGAGACCCCCGACTTATGTGGTGGAACGGGCACACAGAGTACCCATGGGCAGGAGGCCTCCGGGTGAATATCCGCGTCCCTTTTTAGTGAAATTCCTAAACTACAGGGACAGGGACATGATACTGTCAGCATCTAGAAGGGCTCAGGAGCTGAAATATGAGAATGCCAAAATAATGCTTTTTCCTGACTTCTCGGCGGAAACACAGAGAAGAAGACGATCATTTAATGATGTTAAGAGGAGGCTGCGTGAGAAGAATGTACAGTACAGCATGCTTTATCCCAGTAAACTGCGAGTTCAGCATCAAGGCAATGTAAAATTTTTTGATAATCCGAGAGATGCCTGCGACTGGTTGGATAGGAACCCCTGAACTAACTTCAATGCAAGCTGAGTATTGAGAAATTGATGTTTTATTTTCTGGTATTGAATATATCTCACTCTTTTTTCCCTTGATTTTGAATCTACTGTCACTGTGGACAACAGCACTTTGGGATGATCCTGTGTACTTTGCCTTTTTTTTTTTTTTTTTTTTTTTTCAAGCCACATTGCATGAATATTTCCTGCTGTCTGCCGCAGCAGGCCACAAGTTTGAATCTCTTCTCTTTTGTTATCTGGTTTTTTATTTTTTATTTTTTACAACCCCAGCTCTGGGCTTCTCACAATGTAGTCTTATTAGGCTGTGAGGTGGAACACTGTGCTTTCCAATGCATTATCTCAAAGCTGTGTGCCACCCCTGACAGGTTGGCCTTGCAGCCACCAGGTGGCAGTGGTGGGTTATTCCCTTTTCAGTTTGGCTTAGGCCCTGTCTATATAGCTCCAAGTTGAAACCTGTTTATGTGGAGCTCTCTAGAACTCAGGAAGACTTTTAGGACACGGTTGGACGAGAACTCTTTCGGAACGACTTCCAGTAACACCTGATTTTTGGGTGTTAAAATGTTTTTGGGTTTTGAAGCTGCATACCAGACAGTGGGTGTTTTTGAAGCCTTTTTGCTTCAAGGTTCGTATTTTTTTTTGTCTTTTTTATTTTTTTGGTTCTGGTATAATAGCAGGGGGGGAGGGTTGTTGGGAGGGGAGGGAGGGGGGATGGGTTTCCTTGTATGTGCTTGCTACTCAGTTCCCGGTCCTCGGTTAGCGGGGGTTTCATGCCAGGTATTATTGCTGCATCCTGATCTGGACCTACGGGTCTGTATGAGATGCATCTGGGTGATGTTTTGTGCTGGGGAATATGGCTAATGTGATTAAGTTTGTGTCCTGGAATGTTCGGGGCTTAAATAGCAAATTTAAAAGGGCCTCAATGTTCCAGTATTTAAAAGTGGCTCGGCCGCATGTGGTCCTCTTGCAGGAGACTCACCTGGATGGAAATAGAATTTTGGCCTTACGTAAGCACTGGATTCAGAAATCTTTTCACGCCACCTATTCCACATTTGCAAGGGGTGTGTCTATACTTATTAGCAAGGCGCTCCCTTGTAAGATCCACCAGGTGATAACTGATCCAGGGGGGCGATATGCGGCGGTGGTTATGGATATAGCCAATCGCAAAATCCTGTTGGTTAATGTATATGTGCCACCTCCTTTTAGTGTACAAATGTTATATGATTTATATGTGAAACTGACCCCGCATGCTCATTTACCGCTTCTAATGATGGGAGATTTTAATGCTACACTCAGTGATCTGGACTCTTCCAATCCAGGGAGGGGAGGATCGCAGGACTTATTGTCATGGGTTTCTATGGCTGGTTTATCAGAAATATGGAGAGCTAAACATCCCACCACCACCTGCTACTCCCATCTTTCACAGACACATCGCTCATCGGCTAGGATAGACCTGGCATTTGCGAATCAGGCTATGCTACCCTATGTGGGGGGGGCAGACTATTTGGCAGGAGGGCTCTCAGATCATAATCCACTCTCTGTCTCTTTGCTCTTCCCAGCGGTTGGGGGGGGCAGGAGTTGGAGACTGTCACCGGGCTGGTTACAGGAGGAACAGGTTTCCAACCACCTACTTGAAGCAGTTGACAATTATTGGACACAGAATGTGGACTCGGCCGATCCACTAGTGGTTTGGGATGCGTTTAAGGCAGTGATGCGGGGGGAATCAATTACTGCGATTAAGAGGGTCAGGGTAGATCAGAATGAGACCATTCAAGACTTACAGGATAGGGAGAAGGACTGCGCATCTGTACACGTTGCGGACCAGACTGATGCTTCTTACTCTGCCTTGTTAGAGGCTAGACGTAGACTGTCGATGCACTGTAATGATCTTGCACATACGGAGGTTACACATAGAGCGAACTCACTGTTTTCTGAAGGGGACAAAAATGGGAAACTTTTGGCTAGGCTGGTAGCGGAGCAAAATCACATAGAGCACATATCAGTAGTGAGGGGGCGTAGTGGTGATCTGGTCGGGGACCCGACAGAAGTTTTGGCTGAGTTCCAGGCATTTTTTTCAGCCCTGTATGCACCGATACCGCCGTATGACACCGCGGCTCTGGCTACATTGCTGGGGGGCTTATCCCTTCCTAAGTTGTCTGAGGAAGATAGTATGGCTTTAGATGCTAAAATTACAAATAAGGAAGTGGTGTCGGCGATTTTTGCCTTCCCACCTAACAAAGCGCCGGGTCCGGATGGCTTTCCGGCGGACTTCTACAAGACATATGTTGATCAGTTGGCCCCTAGGCTTTCGACTTTATTTGAGTGCTGCCTGCAGAAAAAAGTGCTCCCAGCCTCTATGCTGGAGGCATACATAATTCTTTTGCTTAAGCCAGGTAAGGATCCGCTAGAATGCTCATCGTATAGACCCATAGCCCTGCTCAACACGGATCTCAAAATTTTGACGAAAGTCTTAGCAAAGAGGCTGGCGTTGGTTATTTCATCCCTGGTGGATGTAGACCAGACAGGCTTTATGCCGGGAAAATCCACAGATACTAATTTGAGAAGACTTTTTACGCATTTACAGCTCCCTAATGTAGATTCGGCTTACAGGGTAATAGTCTCTATTGATATAGAGAAGGCCTTTGACTCAGTGGACTGGAACTTTATGCATACAGTTCTTGAGCACATGGGTTTTGGTCAATCTTTCAGACAGTGGATTGCACTTTTGTACAGTACACCTAGGACAGCCATTCGTATGGGAGGGTCCACCTCAGAGTATTTTTCGATCGGGAGGGGCACTAGACAGGGGTGCCCCTTGTCACCATTCTTATTTGCCCTTATGATGGAGCCTCTGGCAGTAGCGCTGAGGGCGTCAGAGGGCGTAAAAGCAATTCGGGTAGGTAGTATAAATGAAGGCCTGGCGTTATACGCAGATGACCTCCTGCTATTTCTAAGAGACCCGGGGGACTCGTTGGTCACTGCTCTGGGTGTCATGGACACCTTCACTACATATTCGGGACTGAAAGTCAACTGGGGCAAATCGTCCATTCTACCTTTGGATGAGGGAGCTAGGGAAAAGGCGAATCCCAACTTGCCACTAAAGTGGGTTACACAGATAACTTACTTGGGTGTGAAGGTAACAGCGAGTGTGACGGACTATATGTCTCTTAACCTGCTCCCCCTTTTGACATTCTTTAAACAAAAAGCACAAACATGGCAAAAACTCCCTCTCTCGCTGATTGGCAGAGTTAATCTTCTAAAGATGAAGATTCTCCCGGTTATACTGTATTTTCTGAGGAATGCTCCGGTATGGATACCGAAGTCTTTCTTCAGGAAGTTAGATAGTATCACTACCACTTTTCTCTGGGCACCGAAAACACCCAGGCTGGGGTTGAAGGTGTTGCAGGAACCATGGGGGCAGGGAGGGCTGGCATTGCCTGACTGGCGCAAATACTACTTGGCGGGGCAATTAGTTTTTGTACATAGATGGTTGAGTTCAGACGCGGGGGATTCGGCTACCATACTTGAGGCAGCTCATTTGGGCTCCTATGAGTCCCTTCGGTTGGCGATACATCGAGGTATAGGAAAGGACCTCCCACTGACAGAGTCTATGAAGGCCACGGTTAAGGCGTGGGTAGAGGTGGAGAAATTGGCCTGTCCCAGCTACACGGGGGTATCTCCTTTGACTCCCCTGTGGATGAACCCGAAGCTCCAGCAATTTTACAAATTTGATGATGCTGCAGGATGGGCGGGTAAAGGGATTAAACAACTTAAAGACATTACACGTGATGGGGTACTCCTAACTTTTGACCAACTAAAGGTCAAACATGACCTCCCTAACACACAATTTTTCCGGTATCTGAGACTGAGACACGCATTCCAGACGCAGTTTGAAACTCAGACGGTTGCATCTTTTCCTTCTCGACTGGAAGACCTCCTAATGACAGAAGACTTGCCCAAAACTTTATCAGTGACATATAAAGAACTGTTTAAAATCAGCCCTAAGGCATTGGTAAAATGCAGAGAGCGGTGGGCGACTGAGGTCCCTGGTATACTAGGGGAGGAGTGGGATGACATGTGGGATCGTCCGTTTAAATATCTGGTGGCGGCCCGGGATAGACTCATTCAGTTTAAATTCCTACATAGAAGCTACTACACCCCGGCAAGGCTGGCAGCGATTTACCCGTCGGTGCCACCTGAATGTTGGAGGTGCACTTTTTCGCCAGCAGACGCACATCACGTGTTTTGGGACTGTCCCCAGATTCAGCAGTTCTGGATTGGGGTCACGTCATGCATAGAGGGAGTGCTGGGGGTACCTATACCTAGGGAAATCAGTGTTTGTCTGCTGGGCTTGGTGGAGGAGGTGGTCCCTTCCAGAGCGCATAGGACGTTACTTAGCATACTCCTGTTCTACGGGAAGAAAGCTATTTTGCTCAAGTGGAAGAGTCCGGGGGCACCGGAGATAGTATTTTGGAAAGGGCTGGTGAATGCTATGCTCCCATATTACAAAGCAACTTATTTATCTCGGGGCTGTGTGGGAAAATTTGAAAAAGTGTGGAGGGCCTGGTACGAATCTGAACAGACGGTTGGGTAGGGTGGAATGGTAAATGATTTCTGAATCCTTCATACATTGTGTGCCTATAATGTTTACCTTCCGGTGCATCGGGACTATGATTGGGGATAATTAAGCAGCATGGTGAAAATCCGTTTTTCAGAGGAGCCCTGCGCTGGCTTTTGGCAGGGGAAGGGAACTGAGTAGCGGGGGGGAGGGAGGGTGGGAGTTCTGTGGTTATTGCCATCTGCGATGGCTCTGTTGTATCTACATGGTCATGTTGACCAACTGTTTACTTGGTGCTTTACCAAGGAATGTATGTTTTGTTATGTCAAAACTTTCAATAAAAAGAAATTTATAAAAAAGTTTGGAAAGGTAAAGTGTGTGTTTAGATACACAATGTTTTAAAGAGCCCCAAATGAACACTAGTGTTTTGCGTTGAAGATTTCTAAGAAAGTATGTTGGAACTGGAATGGGCAAAACCCGAAATAGATATAGTATCTTGGGAAAAATGGTCATCTTTATTACGTTTATTTTACCAATCCATGAGATTGGTAAAGAGGACCATTGTTTAAGGAGATTGGTAATTTGCTTTAGTAATGGCAGAAAGTTAGCCGAGAAGAATTCAGTTAAATTGGGAGTAAGGCCTCGTACACACGACCGAGGAACTGGACGGGCGAAACACATCATTTTGCTCGTCAAGTTCCTTGTTAGGCTGTCGAGAAACTCGACAAGCCAATTTTCTCCATTCCCGTCAAGGAAATAGAGAACATGCTCTCTTTTTGGCTCGTTGAGTTTCTCAACAGTTTCCTCGACGAAAATGTACACACGACCGGTTTCCTTGGCAAAAAAATATCTCCCAGCAAGTTTCTTGCTGGTTTTTGCCGAGAAACTTGGTCGTGTGTACGAGGCCTAAGAGTAATTCCTAGGTAGGTCAGGTGCGATGTAGACCAGGAGAATGGGAGGGAAGTTTGTGCTTGTTGTAAAGTATGGGAAGGTAAGGAGATATTTAAGGCTGTAGATTTTTGAGAGTTGATAATTAGTCCAGATAGCTGTGCAAAATGATCAAGCTTACTTATAAGGTTGGGAGCAGAAATATGAGGGGAAGATATAAATATTAGTATATCGTCAGCAAACAAACATCATTTGTGCTGATGACCTGCTAAGTCTATCCCTTTGATTGAAGGGTCAGATCGTATAGCCTGAGCTAGGGGTTCAATAAGTAGGGCAAATAAAAGTGGGGAGATAGAACAACCCTGACATGTTCCTCTATTTATGTTAAAGCAACCAGATTTATATCCAGCATATTTAATAAAGGCTTTGGGATTTTATTATATAGTGATGAAACCCAGTTAAGAAAGTGAGGACCGAACCCCCATTTTTGTAAGGCAAAATGTAGATAGGGCCATGATACTGTGTCAAATGCTTTTTTAATATCTAACGACAGAAGACACATAGGTATTTGTCGTGTTTTAGCTGTTTGGATTAATAAAGTTGCCCTACGTACGTTATCAGCTGCTTGGCGAAAAGGAATAAAACCAACTTGGTCTTTATTTATTAATGAACCAATAATATTGTTCAAACAAGTTGCTAGAATTTTCGCTAGTAGTTTGATATCAAGATTAAGCAGGCATATGGGCCTGTAATTAGCACAAGATGAATCATCTGAATAAGTATTGGGGATCATTGTGATTATTGCAGTTAAGGTTTCAGAACGAAAGGATTGGTTGTTCAGAAGTGAATTGAAAGCATCTGTCAGCAATGGCACAAGAAGATAAGTAATTTTTTTATAATATAGGGCAGAGAAGCCGCCAGGACTCGGGCGTTTATTTGGTTTAAGGGATTTAATGGCTAATTCAACCTCTGCAGATGTAATGGGACTTTCAAGATGTTCATGTTGAGTTACAGGAATCAGTCATTTCAAATGTTGACAGGAGAGCTGCTTTTGATAGATTGTTAAATACTGTTTTAGTATTGGGAATTATTAATCTTATGAGAGGAATATGTTTTACTTTCTGCTATAATACATATCCCCAACAAAAAAAAATGTCTTCATCAATTTAGGCCAATGTGTATTCTTCTACATATTTTTGATAAAAATTCCAATAAGTGTATATTGATTAGTTCGCCCAAAATTTATAGTGTCAAAAAGCTACAAGATAGATTTATGGACTTGTATTTATTTTTATTTTTTATTTACAATGGCGGAGATCAGAGGACAAATCTGGCCCTAAGTGACTCTTTTTGGGACCAGTGACACCAATACAGTGATCAGTGCTATAAACATGCACTGATTACTGTATAAATGACACTGGCAGGGAAGGGGTTAACACCAGGGGGCGATCAAAGGGTTAAATGTGTTTTCTTACTGTGTGGAGGAAGTGCTGACAGGAACAACACAGAGATCGCTGTTCCTAATCACTAGGAACAGCAGATCTCCATGTTGTCCTGCCAGAATGGGGATCTGCCTTGTTTGTAGGCTGATTCCTGTTTTGCCTCTCTGTGAAGAGATTGCAGGTGGCCCACGGACATTGCGTCTGCCGGGCAAATACATTGACTCATTTTCCGGAAACACGCGTGCCCCCACACTATCTATTACTATACGTACAGGTATATTGTACATTGTTTCATGCAATAGAGCCACAGTAAATATGTGTTGGGCCAGTGTTTCTCAACTCCAGTCCTCAAGGCGCCCCAACAGGTCATGTTTTCAGGCTTTCCATTATTTTGCACAGATGATTTGATCAGTTTCACTGCCTTGGTAATTACCACAGCCATTTCATCTGAGGGAAATCCTGAAAACATTACCTGTTGGGGCGCCTCGAGGACTGGAGTCGAGAAACACTGTGTTGGGCAGTCTTTAAGTGGTTAAGCTCATATAGAACCAAAAGTTGCTTGGAAACACTGGCCCCCCAAGATGTGACTTCTACCATAATGCAGGAGCAACCATTCTTTGGATTTTTTCAATTACTCCTGAAAATGGAAGAGTTTTTATTTTCTATTTAACCTTTTGCTTCAGTGCTGGGTCCTTGATACAACCAAGGCTCACCTCTCCTTTACTGTATAATTAAAACCTTTAGACATGTGCATTTCGTAACAAATGGATTTTTGTACGAATTTGTTAGTATTCGTACATTCGGATCAGTTTGAACATCCGAATAGCTGAAAGTACTAAAATACGAAAAATACGGAATTACGAATAAGCAAAATAACTTAAACTAAATAAACTTACTAAAATACGAAACACTGAAACAGCAAAAGAACAAAAATGACATCTATAAAGAACGATTTGCATTCCGTATTTTAAATCCTTTGTCTGTTCGTAATTTTGTATATTCATATTTTCATTCGTATGTTCGTATTTTCATTTGTGTGTTTTGTAAATCTGTTTCTTTGTCTGTTCGTAAATTTGTGTACTCGAATCGTTCTTTCGAATGGGCACTGGGCAGAGTAGTTAGTGAGTGATGTATCTTACTTAATATCTTAGCCAATCAGCTTATCTCTTTTTTGCTGAGTCACATTGTACAGTGTAAAGCCTTGTACACACAATCGGACTTCCAACAAACTTGTCCCTGGATTTTTGTCTGAAGGGAGTTGGCTGGACTTTTGAAACCAAAAAAGTTTGTCCGATGGAGCGTACACACGGTCAGATTTTTTGGGAAACTTGCTTATTTTGAAGTTTGTTGGCAAAAAGTCAGACCATGTGTACGGGGCTTAAGAGAAAGTCTATCTTAATATGGATTAGCCACGTGTTGCTATGTTTTTACGAAAGTACAAAATTACGAATCCATTAAACGAAAATTATTATCTAAAAAAATTACGAATTTCGAATCAACGAAAATAAATTAGACAGAATTACGAATCATTCAGTAAAACTGTTACGAAAATACGAACGGGTCCGAATAGGAAAACTTGCGTCTTACGAAATTATGAATCTTTACGAATCTACGGAATGAGACGAAGCAAAACAAACATTTTTTTTTGTTGTGAACATGTCTAAAAACCTTGTTTTCTTCTGAGAGTAAATATTAATGCTGCGTCAGGTTTACCAAATACTTCTTGCATCAGCACTAGTATCCAACCTTCTTTTCACTTTGAACTCTACGGGATCCTGGCTGTGGCAAACCTTCTTAGGCTTTTGACAATTTTTTCAGTTTCTCTTATGGATATCTCTTAAGCTATGGATTGTTAATAACAATGAATATGCCCACTGTTATGAAAACATTACTAAACAGTTCAGCAGAGACTAGGAAGGATGCAGTTTTTTTTTTGTTATAGGGACCCCGTTGTCAAGCTGATAAATATCATGTAATGGTAGTCAAGTTAAATCACACATACTAATTGGTTTTGAAATTTGAGGATTGTGTTTATCTATGCCATGGGTCTGCAACCCAGTGATTGTGATTTACCCATTGATCATGGCAGGTGATGGGTAGATTGCATCCCTTCTGCAGAACATGAAAAGGAGGGGTGGTGGGGGCAGCATTTACTGTGACCAATCCCCTAAATTTTAATTTTGCGGCAACTAAAAAGCCAACGTTTCTTTCTGTACCTCCCACTGGTATTCAGCTGCCGCAGGTGGAACATATAGAGGATGAATTCCAGTGAATGCCACCCCTGCTGCCCCTCCTGTTCGGGTACCACTTCCTTCTGATTCTCAAATCCCCCCTGGCAGTGCTTCTACCTCCCCCTCCTCTCCAACCAACTGTTGTGGGGATTGTTTCAGAGGGCAGAGAGCAGGGAAAGGGGATTGCAAATATGTAATTGACCATCCCCTTCCTTTTCCAAATCAACACTCTGAGTGAATGGTACCAATCACTCACTGTGTTCATTCACAACTTAAAGGGGTTGTAAACCCTCATGTTTTTTCACCTTAATGCATCCTATGCATTAAGGTGAAAAAACACCTGGCAGTGACTGCCCCCCCCCCCCCGTTTTACTTCCCTGAGCCATGGAATTTTCCACGGCTGAGACGCACTGTCTCTCTGCCCGGGGGTTCTCTGGTCTTGATTGGCTAGAATGATAGCAACACAGCCATTGGCAAACCCAATGACACGGGCATCAGGGGCAGGGGCGAGTCCTACATTTGGTGTCTATGGACGCAAATGCTGGACTCGGCAATGCGCCTGCTCCCTCTGGGAGAGCGCTTCTCCTAGGGGGTTATACGATGCAGGGAGGATCCGCGAGAGCGGCAAAGGGGCCCGAGAAATCGAGGATCGGGGCCACTCTGTACAAAATGAACTGCACAGTGGAGGTAAGTATGACATGTTTGTTATTTAAAAAAAAATTGTAAACTGTGTTTACAATGCTTTGGTTTACGAATAAACAGGAAGACACTGCAGAGATCTTCCTGTTCATTCATTCTGTGCAGCTGAGGCTGCAGAGATGGAAATTGCGGACTGTGTCTTCAAAAGTGAGACATCAGGGGTCCATTTAGACTCCTGATATTTCACCAAAGCACCCCAACAGAACTGTTAAATAAAATTGTAAAAAAGTAAAAAAATTATTGAAGTTATAAAAAAAAAAACTACTGACACCTTCCACTGCTCTACTGACACCAGGCTCTGCACTACTGGCATGTCAACAGCTCTAATTACACCAGCTACTGCCCTTCTGACACCATCCACTGCTCTACTGATACCGTCCACTGCCCTACTGACATTGTCCACTACCCTACTGACACCGTTCAATGTTCTACTGACAGTGTCCTCTGCCCTACTGACACTGTCTACACACCATCCACTTCCCTACTAAGACTTTACACAGCTCTACTGACTGGCACTGTCTACATTTAAGGTAAAGTGATTGTAAAGTCTCATATTTTTTCTTTAAAAATAACAAATGTGTTATACTTACTTGCTCTGTGTAGTGGTTTTGCACAGAGCAGCCCAGATCCTCCTCTACTCAGTTCCCTCGCCGACGCTCTTGGCCCCTCTCTCCTGTTGAGAGCCCCCACAGCAAGCAGCTTGCTATAGGGCACCCGAGCCTGAGCTCTGTGGGTCCATTTAGACACAGAACTGTGGTTTGGCCCCACCCCCTCTCTCTCCTGATTGACTCACTGACTTTGATTGACAGCAACGGAAGCCAATGGTGTTTAGCTGCTGTTTCGGGCAATCAGGAGGCTGAGGCACGCGTGCCCATCGCAAATGGCTGATGCACTCATGCACATTGCTGGAGGAAGATTTGGTTCAGGTAAGTGTTAGGGGGGCCAAGGGGGGCTTCTGCACATGGAGGTCTTTTCATCTTAATGCATAGAATGGAATAGAGATGTTACAACCACTTTAAATTAAAATTATATTTTTACAGTGACATTTGTTTTATTTTATTTTTGTATTCCTTTATATTTAGCTAGGCCTTTCTTATTTATTTCTTTAAAAAGAGATGCTGAAATCCGGTAATCTTTGATCTCTTTTATGTTGTTTAGGTAGATCTCCACCTCTCAAAGGTTTCCTACCCCTGATGTATGTTGTCCACCCCTGATCCCTTCACATTCAATGTTGTTGGTGTGAACTTGGGTCATTGCGAGTATTGGCACATTGGAGTTGCCTGGGGCACATGATACTAACAATGAGGAATAACATTGTGTTATCGGTGTACAGGACCAGAGGTTACTGGGAACAATGTGATCAGCGAGCAGAAGCAGGAGAAGGGGACAACGAGAGCCGGAGGAGTGTGTGTTACCAAGAGGAGAAGACAATGGGGGCCTAGTGATCAATAAGGCAGGAGCATGCAAAGAGGACACTAAATATGTTACTAATGTTATTTAGTTCATTCATTTTGGAATTCGTTTTGTTCCATTTTGTTTAGTTATGTTTCATTTTGTATATTAATTTTCTAACAAATTTCAGAACAATTTGAATTTGAATCGTTGAAAAATTATCAACCAATTCTTGATAAATTTGCTAAAATCTCTGGCCTAGAAGTTAATCAATCCAAATCGCGGGCCCTCAATGTGTCTCTTCCCGCTGATGAGGTTGCTCATCTCCAAGAATATTTCCCCTTCACTTGGTCCGCTGTTTCCCTACCATACCTAGGTATAAAACTGACCAGTGACCCAGCTTCTCTTTTTAGGTCTAATTATCTCCCCATGCTGACCCAGTTATCGTCTCTGTTAGACTCATGGAAACCATTATGTGTCGTGGCTGGGTAGAGTTGCTGCTGTCAAGATGTCCCTACTTCCTAAGTTACTTTATCTTTACAGAGTCCTCCCGATAGCTGTCCCCTCTTAATATCACAGGGTTATCCAATCTCGTGTGTTCCGATACATATGGGGCCCCATTAAACCTAGGGTTTCCAGATCTATTCTCCTCCGTAATAGACTTAGTGGGGGACTTGGGATTCCCAATTTTCTTCGTTATTATCAGGCCTCTCAGCTTGCCCAGATCACCTTGCTTCACGCGTCTACTCAAATTCCTGTTTGGTGTCGGCTTAGAGGCAATAGATATTTCTCCTCTATTGGTCCACAATTTGCTGTGGTTACCCCCGTCGGTCCGCAATTCTGTTACGAATCCGATCACACGTCACTCACTCAAGATATGGGACTCTTTACGTACCCCTTTCCACTTAGTCTCCACCCACGCCCCTTTGCTCTCATTTTTTGGCCACCCACTTTTTTATCCTGCTTTCACGGAACCGGAATCCTTCAGGTTTTGGTCTCAGGCTGGGCTACGCCGGATTTGTGATATAGCAAATAAAACCACCCTGAAGACTTTTCTGGAGCTCCAGGCCCAGGTTAAATTACCCTCTGTTGAACACTTCCGCTACCTCCAAATAATCCACTTCACTCGCACAGTGGTAGGTGTCTGTTCCTCATATGACAGTATGTCCTTCTACGAGAATATATGTAATTCGGACCCACACGCCCCTGGTATTATTTCACTTATCTATAGCCATCTCATGGCCCCTTCCTCTGATCTTCCTCTATACGCCGCACAGTCCAAAGATTTGCAAGTAACGTTGGAACCGGAGGACTGGGCGGACATTTGGGCCCGCACTAAGACCTCCACTCAAAATGTGGTGGCCTTGGAGGCCAATTACAAAGTTCTCATGCGGTGGTACCTGGTCCCAGCCAGGATAGCTAAATTCTCACCTTCGTACTCACCATTATGTTTCCGAGGCTGTGGAGAGAGGGGTACTCATGAGCACATCTGGTGGTCATGCCCCATTGTAAAACAATTTTGGATACTGATATTTCGTATGGCCTCGACTCTCTTACACGACACCCTCCTCCCTGATCCATCTTTGGCCTTGCTAAATCATATTACTGGTGACTACACCAGAGCTCAGGCTCGCCTCCTACTACAACTAACCACAGCTGCTAAACAAACAATAGCTAAGGCCTGGAAAACCCCTAAACTCCATGTAACTGAGGTAAAACACAGAGTGACCCAGGCAATGATCCATAGTAAGACTGAAGCAGTTGTTCTGGACAGAGTCCCACAACATGATAAGGTATGGTCTCCGTGGGTGGAATATTTTCTCCCTCCTGATTTTGATGCCACCTTCCCTACCCCGTGATCACTGTGATGATCTCATAATTTGACACAACGACCCCTAGGAGGTTCACCCGTCCACGCCAACGTTCTTTCCTTCTTCTCTTCACTTTTTCCTCTTTTCTTCTTTCTTCCTTCTACCTCTTACTCCCACTTTCTCCTTCCCCGCCCTCATCTCTTAGGGCTCCCCTTCTCCCATATTGAAACACATTGTTTTCACATAAGAGGGCGGCACGGCGCCGTGCGACCCTTCATTAGCCTTTGGTTCTCTAATTTGGAACCTACAGAGTACGGATTATTGTTTTACACCACTTTTGGAAAGTGTGATCCCGGATAATTTTTCCGGTACTGTTTGTATACGCTGCAACCAAAATGTACCATTGTATCTCCGCTATTGTTTTATGCGGAAACGTTTATATTTTTTACTCTGTACTCTTTATTTTTCAATAAAAATATTTGAACAGAAAAATTATCAACCAATTTAAATTCTGTGTGAAGAATATGTATTTGTTGAGGAGCAGGATAGGAAGTCGACAGCAGCATTCGTAACAACCGGTGACTCATCAGCATTCAGTTTCCCTGCTGACAGCTGAAATGTAAACAGAAGAATGCCAGCAATAAAAAATGCAGAAAAAAATCATGCCTCCCCCCCTCACAATTTATTCCATAACACTGTGAAGGGCATAGTATATATGGAAAAAAAACCAGCATGCTCCTGATCAATTATGGTGTCAATGGGTGGCCCTGCCCCTTAGTTAATTAAGAACTGTCAGGTGGCAGAGCTGTCGGGTGGTGGGAGCCTTCATCGGGTGCAGTACCTTTTTTTATTGGGTGGATGGTAACAGCGGGCATCATGATTGATGTTGGATATTCTTGGGGGCACATTTATTTTATATTTTTTGGATTGTTTTTTAATAAAGACCTTGTCAAAAACCAACGTTGTGTTTTTTTATATAATTTCTGCAAATATAATTTGTATTGGTTTTCTAAATACAGAAACACAGAGCGGTAGCACATAAAACATATTTGAAGTAAAAGATAACAGAAGATTACAGTCTATTAAACCAGTCCAAATATTACATAGAAATAGGAAATCAAGGATCAAAAGAAATAACAACCAGGGCTACACCTTATTAAGGTATTATCATATTCACACCTTTTGCATAGGTGTTATTTTGTAGAGCGGAACAAAGTTCATATTCTTTAACTAAATATAGTTGAAGCTTTACATCTGAGATATTCAGGATTATGGCACTGCGCTGACAAGCCATTCACCTCTGCAGCTAGGGGTTCGGATCCCGGTCTCGGCTACATGTGAATTGAGTTTGGTGGTCTCAGCCCGGCTCCCGGTGGGTGTGCTATGCGAGGTAAGCCTGCGCTTAGTACGCCCACCCCCCCCCCCCCACAAAAACCACCACACTTACACACGCACTCGAAATTGGGTTAACATGCACGCGCTTTGACCACGCGGTCTCTAAAAAGAGAGGTGAAGGACTAACAGGGCTGGTTGAGCGGGCTAGATCCTCTCACTCCCTTATAGGGAGTCCCTCTGCCCCGTTGGGCTTCAAAGCGGAGCAGGTAGGGCGGGCTGTGTGGGAGGACTCCCTCACACACCCGCCATTGCCACCCGGGGCATGGAGAAAGGTGGCAGATTGCCTCTGGGGGAGGCCTGCCTACTCCCAACTCCTGCAGTCCGGCTCCTCTCTCGAGTACACGCACAAAATACACTTTAAAAAAAAAAAATAAGTAACCTTGCGACAAATAATATGTGCATGACCAGATTTCTCCTAAAGAATATGAATTAGAGAGCCTGTATAGGAGCATTCCCTCCTACATTGAGCATCGTCTGAGTTTGCAAATTTGCATATTTCAACGGGTGTAAGGTACCATCTGTGATGGAGTTTTTGTGACAGTTCCCAATAATTAACGCAATTGAAAGCTTTATGGAGATTCTGTTTTTTTTTTCATGACGAAAAACGACCGTGTGCATTAGAGAGACTAGTCCTGAGTTGGTAAATCCCAATAAATATGCATGATGTTGCTCAGGGGTGGCATTGCTGGAACAGACTTCCTCCCCTAGCTGCCAGGGGATAAATAGTCCATTAAGAATGGGGGCATGGATAAAGGCAAGTTTAGGCAGATACAGGTGGTAGAGGAAGATGGAGCATCCAAAGCCCGATATAAGACCAAAAGAGAAAGTGTTTTTTCAGTTCAAGGACCTCGACTATGGAACGCTTTACCAACTAATACCCAAATGGAAATTGATCACCTGGCCTTCAGAAAAAAACGAAAGACCCATCTATTCTGAGGGTTAAACTGAAGGAACATGGATGCCAAGCGCCTTGAGGTGATTCAGTTTGCATTTTTAGCACTATATAATTAATTCACTCACTCACTCATCCTAAAATCTGATTTCAGGGACTTAGGAGCTACTGTATATTAAAAAAAATAACCTCCAGGGTGGTATTCTCAGAATTACTGCTTGTACCTCGAGCCACACCAGCGAGGCAGCAGGAGCTTAGGAATCAAGGAACTGGTGCAGGATTTATGGACCTTGCTTTGTGCACTGGTGTGCAGTCATGTAGGCACAGGAAGGGGCAATCCCCAAACTGTTCCCACAAAGTTGGGAGCATGAAATTGTCCAAAATGTATTGGTATGCTGACACCTTAAGAGTTCCCTTCACTGGAGCTAAGGATCCAAACCCAACCCCTGAACAACAACCTCACACCATAATCCTCCCTCCAAAGACAGGTATGAGTGAGTTTGAGGTGGAGGAACTTGATTGGCCTGCACAGAGTCTTGACCTCATCCCCATATAAAACCTTTGGGTTGAATTTGAGCGGAGACTGCGAGCCTGACCTCAGTGCTTGACCTCATAAATGCGCTTCTGGAAGAATAGTCAAACATTTCAATCAACACACTCCTAAAACTTGTGTACAGCCTTCCCAGAAGAGCTGAAGATGTTATAGCTGAAAAGGCTTGAAAAAAATATTGAACCCTACAGACTAAGACTGGAATGCCATTAAACTTCATGTGCGTGTAAAGGAAGGCATCCAATACTTTTGACAATATATAGCCGGATTCAGGTAGAG